>NW_020194712.1:385117-644065 GCF_003025115.1 Trichoderma citrinoviride | reverse complement strand
CCCCCTTTTCCCTTGTCCAGAAGATCCAGCAATGTTCTCCAATAAACGCCGTCTAGAGCTCAAGGAAGGGTGGATGAGCAGGGGGTTTTGAGCCTTTGATCCTCATGTGGTGCAACAGGTGGATGAAGAAGAAGAAGAGTCAGATACCTAGCAGGAGGTAATAGGTTCCTGACATGACTATGATGTTTAATTCTTTTCTCTTGGATGAGTGGCTTTCCTGGTCAGTCGCCGACGATTCCAGATGACCACGGTGCCATCTCGAGCAGTGTCATGAACCAACACACGCCAAGAGGTGCTGAAAGAGCTCAATGTCACTCTATGACAACTGTCGAATCACCAATGGAATGGTCGACGCAAGAACTCAGTCCGCACGTCTACCTCCAAACTGAACAGAACCGTTGAACCGCTGCTGATATTACAACCCAGAGCAAGGTGTCGATAGATTGATACAACCCAACTACAATCTTCTATAAGCCGCTCCCTCCAGTTCCTCCTCCATCCGTTCAGCCATTCCCATAGGCATGGGGTATCGCCCCCATTGACTCAAGAGCTGTGTCCTGACAAAGTTTTGGTGGTCGACATCCGAATCGTATTGATCCAGAGATCGACTTGGCCAACCGGCATCTCGAGCTTATGCGGTGCTATGACCCAAAGTTCCCTCGTACGCCAGAAAGACACCAACCTTAAGAGTATATGGAGATGGTGGCTGCACGTTTAACACCTTTATACATGAAGAATCGTTCTACCGAACCACTCCTTTTCCAAGCAAGTATGAAGAAGAGTGTCTTCGTGCTCACGACATCGACCTAGGTCACACATCCCTTAGGTACGCTGGGTAGCAGTGTACACCACACCAAGTTTCCATACTCATGGCGTAGCCGTAGACTCTCCTCGACAGCCTTGCATTTTCGTTGACAAGGCCGAAATGCCTGTTCTGGCATTGCCTATCCCGGTGAGGCTTGCAGTGCTCATCATAAAATCTGCACTGTAACCGCTCCAGGAGATTCTTCGATAATCAGCATAGGCCATGGATCGTCGTCCATAGACCAAAAAAAAATGTGTCGATCCGGGATCAAGCAGTAGACAAGGTCACGCTTGATTACCTCAGTCTCGATGGCCAAGACATCTGCTGCCTCCAATGCTGGCCCTGATAGATGACACAAGTCGCATCGTCCCTTCGTCTAAGACAGCGGAATGCACAGCTCTCCGAAACTGGTCTGGCGCCTGTGCAACAGTAACAATGTAAAAGCATCATCATCCCATGGCCCAGCCGGTGCTACATCCGCCGTGCTCATTCTACAGGACAAGCTCGGAGCCAACGGGACAGGGCGCCACGTTGCAGCTCGGCCAATTGACGACGGCCATTGGCTGTCGCGTCCTCGAGCTGTAGGGAGGGCACTGGATAGCCCGATTGAGACGGGTCATGCTTCTGCTCCTGCTTGTGCTCTCATGACAAAGCCCATTACATACCGGGGAGCCTGTAGGAATAGGATAAAGCAGATAGCCGGCGGCGACTCCACAAGCATACATCTGTACTCCTGTCTCGTCATGCGCGTCGATGGATATCGTCGCCATGGGAGAAGCAAACCTCAGCGCCTTAGCGTTGCATGATCTGGGTCATGAGACCTTGCGACAGGAGAGGGAAGACGACGCAGGTCGAACGAGAGAGGCCCAAGTGGCCAGCCTGTGGCCTCTGACAACTTCATTTGCTTTTGACGCAGAGAAAACAGACCCCTTACAGAAGAGACAGCAGCAGCTGGTGAGCTGGGCCAGGCTGGGCCAGGCTGGGCTGGACCCGGCTGACAAAAGGGGCTGCCGCTGTCTCAGAGACGGCCAATGCAGCAATTTGATGGTCCTCGAAGCATCCGGCGGCCGCGCTGGGACGGAGCCAGACGGCGGACTAGCCGCTGCTAGTTTTCGCCGGCTGTGTGTCTCGCCCAGATGACTTCCAGCATGACGTTGAGCCCCAATGTGACCAAGACGAAAAGGACCCAGCTCGGAGCAGGGGGGGGCCTTCAACCCTTGACCGTTGGTGTTCAAGCAATCCATGGATGCTGCGTGGGTCCTTTTCGCCGCATCAGCACATGCAGAGACGACGCCTATACGCTTTTCCGTAGCCCGTCATGGCAATTGGTGGTCGGCCTTTGACGCACGCAAGGGGGGGATCTCGGGAGGCGTCATTTAATCTCTCAGGGCTCTCACATATCGGACCGCACACTGTGAGACCCTGTGCCTTTGACAAACGGAGCATCCCCAGCTCCTTACCCAAGCTCGAGAAGAGTCGAGCCCACAGAATACCCCGTAGAGGCTGGAGCTAACGAGCCCCGTCGCCAGAACAGACGAAAAGCAAAAACTGGAGAAGAGCTTCCGGAGAGCGAATCCCAGGCCCAGCAGGCCTCTCCATAGTTGGATCTGGTTATTGTCTTTAGTGGTGCCGGCAGCAAGCCGTTGGAGACAACATCACACTGATCGACCTCCCAATGGCAGGACTTGGGAAGGGGGAGGGGCGAGGAGGGGCCGGATGCTGCATCTTGGTGAGGGGAATGGATGGAATGCGAGCAGGCTAGCATTCTAGCAAAGCACACAAAAACCCTTTCGTTTCATAGACAAGGAAGCTAGAGGCCACAAAAGACTGGAGACCCGAGCAACAAGATGCTCTTTCTCTCATATGGCAATTCGGACGAACTGTCGCTGCTCCCCACCGTGGGCACGCCCTGGCGAATCGTCGACAACCGGTTTCGAAGAATGGCGAGCCTTGGACGTGCGGCCTTTTGGCGGCATGCGAGCCTCGTCTCGGATTTGAAGCTGAATGCCAGGATGCCCGCTGCCGGGATCATCCCAATCATGGCGGCGCCCTGCTGCCGCTAACAAGAAAAAAGCGCGTGAATCGTCCAACAAGGCTCTGGACACAGAAACCTGCATTGGGTTTGGTGACAGATGTATGACGGCGAACACCTCGTCGTCTTCTGCTACCACCCGAACATACGACAACACCAAAGTCTGCCATTGTTCCCCGTCTCGAAATCCTTTGGCCTCCTGTTTTGCAGGCTGAAGACCTGACCCTCAGCTCTTTCAGATGGGCGACAATGCCAGCTTTGGAGATACAATTCATTGACGGCGGCTGCCAAGGAGAATGTGCCTGCCCTGTTCGAGACATGGCCAAACGATCAAACAACCTCCCCAGCATCCCGCTGCGGCGCGTTCCTTTCGGCCCCTTGCTGAAACTTGGCGTTCGGTAATGGCGTGGTCAAAGAGCAGTGATGAGAGTTCAGAGGAAAAAACAGACGAGTCACATCCTTGCTTGTGCATGCGCTGCTGCGCGCTGCTACATTTCCATATGTAGTAGCAGCGGCGTATGCGCCTAGGATAGCGTGTAAGACGTTGGCGTTGCCACAACATATCTGCTTTGCTAAAGAGCATGTAAGACTTGTACCTGGTGCGAGTACAAGAACGAGGCACCTGCAAACTTCCGAATCTCTGCCTGTGAGAAGCCCAGGAAGCAAGTCTGCTTGTCTTGCATCCGGGCTGACTTGCCTGGCTGCTGATAATGCACGGCGGTAGTAGCTGTTTGGAGGATCCTGATTGCACCGGTTGTCTTGTTTCAGGGACCTGGCGGAGAGCGACCCTGCCTGACAGTGGCAAAAGTTTGAGTGCGATGGTGTGTGTGTGTGTGTATCTGCAGCTTACCAGAGTGTGAGGTTGCCGAGTGAGGTCATCGTCCAAAGTTCCTATTTTTGGCGGAAGACGATGCGCAATCGTCGATTTCGACAGGGGCACGCTTCGAGAGATTGCACCTGGCAAGGCGGTAAAGCACCGGAGAAGAACCACAGACGACGGCGATGAGCAATTGAGCCAAATGGGCACATATTAACCGGTAGATGAGGGATTCAGAGACACTGCCACCTCTGGCGTGACCTGGATGATATCACGAGCGACCTGATTGGAAGCATCATACACCCTGGAAGCATACATATTGCGAGAATCCTGATGCATACACTAATATACATGCGAGCCGGATGGGAGTTGGTAAAGTATGAGCGAAATATGTATATATCAAATCAAATTCTTCGTTTGTCCCGTGCATTCGGCCGCAGATCGCAGAGATTGATTTGGCCCATGGGTGCGTGAATCTCGCCGCTGGCCGGAGCTAGTTAGCGAGCAGGGTCTCATGGGTTTTCGGGGCCTGTCCAGGTTGATGAAGCAAGCATTGACGAACCACCTGCTTCGTACGGTATCGTGACAGATGCTTGAGTCGAGTCGGCACGGCTGCCCAACGAGAGCCTCACTCGTCACCAGCAGCCGGAGGGAGAACGAGCGAGCGGTGGCGTCTGGTGTAAGAAATCGAGGCGAAAGCGATGTCGAGGCGAAAAAGGGAGGGTGTGTATGGTGGTTGGTGGTGGCGGCCACAGGTCAAGTGGTGAGGGGTCTTGGGGGTGTCCGAGGGTTAGTATCCGCCATTCGCAGCAATTGACTGACCGTGACGAACGGCTGGTGGATTCTTGCAGCATCAGCATCGTGTGCCTGACTGGTGACGACGACGACGACGATGATGAGTGATGCAGAAATGGAAGCCCCTTTCTGCCGTTTCCCACCGTCAAGTGACCTCGATCAAAGGCCACGTCTTGTCTGCTGCTGTTTGCTGGAAGGTACGATACGGTAAGAAGCTTGAACCTTCCTGCGGCGCCCAAAGCGAAAATCTGCGGTAGCTCAGCAGCAATAGAGGATGGTGCTACCGGCACATCAGGCCACAGCTTCTTGCCACCTCAACGGCCCAGCAGCACTTTCAAGTTGTTCTCCAAGGTACCCAAACCCAATGGTTGAGCGTGATGCATGAGCTTCGTACTTCGGGTAGCGGTACCTGATGGGGAACACTGCCTTCAATGGCTGCGTAGGACACATCAGGTTTGAACTGCAATTTGCCCTGGGATAGACGAGGAGACGTTCTTCACCTGGGTCGAGATGGGGGGAAAATAGGGGGGAAATCGCCTTGCGGCCTGTCTCCCTCTTGTCGATGATGAGTTGGTCTATTAATACCTACAGACGACGAGACTCCACGAGCTCTGTATCAGGCGGCCTGTGATGGGCAGGGCGGCTTATGCTGGCCCGACTGTCTAGCAGCTCGGCTCTCGTCATCCCACATTTGCTCCAGAGCGTCTCCCAAATTGCTGTGGCTCTGGTTTCCGTGATCTGGGCCAGGCTACTTCAAATTACCAATGGCCTCGATCCCTCAGGTTAGGTTGCCTCAACGGTCAAAGGTACAGGCCTCTACAGGTACCACTGCAGGTAGGGGCCGCTAGTCCTAAAAGGGCCCTACGGCCTGCATGGTTCTCTGCACGGCCAGTCTTTGACTTCCGCTTGCCGAGTTTTAGCGCCAGGTGCCCGTCTCAAAAATGAGCACATGAGCACCTACAGCCTAACAGTGCGGGTCTGCTGGATCTCTTTTAGAGGCTGGCTGGTCGCTGCGGAAAGGTGAGGTAAGGTACGGGTACTCGTAGCATCGGCGGAGGAGGTACCACGTTTTCAGCCAGCAGCAGCATCTTCTCCTCGAGTCATTGCAATAAAGGCATGTAGGAGCACACGCACACACATGCAACAGAGAAAGCAGAGACAAGACAAAGAGAGAGGGGGAGGGCATCGGGCACTGATTGGCTCGGGCGTCCAGGGCCTCTCTTCTGCTGTGCCTTAGTACCGGGTGCAAGCGAGTCCTCCAGCGGCACTCGTTCTGTGGCAGTACTGTACATTCTGGTACCTGGGGTCTGGTCCAGTGCTTCCACGATAAGCGCGTCCCTGCCGCCTGTGCCTATCCTCGCTGCTGTATCCACCAAATTTCTCTGTACTCCGTACTTCGTATGCAGAGGTCACCCGCCACGGCCCTGCTGCACTGGGCTTAGGCTCCCCTCCCGCAGCAGCAGCTCGCAGATTACCTCACCTGCACCACTGCAAGCTCGCACCACAGGCACAGGTACAGACGGTACATGCTGGAGTAGTTTCTCGCCATCGTCCGGCCCATCGAATCGACCCATTGACCACGACGACGGAAAGCAAAACCGCGAATGCCCTCGGCAGTGCACGCATCGTGACGGCGTCCAGCTAAGGCACTCCGGCATCGTTGCCCTGTAGGCAGTTATATGCAAGTTGTCCCTGCCGCTGGCGCTGGGCCACAGGCACGCCTGCTCCGTCCTGTCCTGCCTCTGGCCTCTTCTGTGCGTGCTGCGTTGGTCAGGTGGCCTGGGACTTGGCAGGTACCTGTAGTACTCGTAGCCTCCCCCGTCTGCGTCTGCGTCTGCACCCTTCTGCTGGAGACTTTTATTACTGCGCCTCGCCCTCCCCTCTTCGACTTTTCTACCTCACCTTGAATCTTCCCTTCTTTTACTTCTTGTACACCGAGCAGACCAGAGGATATTAAAGTGTACGTTGACCATCGCTATTCTGGGCATACCTTACCCTCTGTCCTCCCCCCTAGTGCAGTCCATGCAGATTCTCTGTCTGCGACCTTGCCCGGCCCTCGCTCTGCATGCTCTAACCAAAGAACCCAATCGGCTGATGATAGACCACGACTTCAAGAACCTGTGCTGCCACTTGACCCTGAGAGCAGCCAGAAGCAGGGTGCCCCGCATCGCCGCCGAGTCTAATAGCCCTGCAACGCGACAGCCACAGAGAGCCGAGTCACTCCTAGTACTGCCGTCGCCAACGAAAAGCATCTCTCCCAACATTCATCTCGTAATCGACCTTCAGATCTCACGAGTGTTGGACTTTGTCGGTTGCTCGCCAATTCGCCATCGCGTTTCCCTTGTCTACCTCACGCCTCCCGGAGCCGCTGCTTAGCCGTCTTGTCTCCTCGTGAGCCTGTGCAACCAAAGCCAAAAGGAACTTGGTGCCGTCAGCGTCGCGCCGTGCTCCACCAGCCCTCCGTGCCGGTCCTGACGTACATCATCCACCAAAAAGCCTCCCGTTTCTTTGTGCTTGGTCCTGCTCCTGAGCCGCCAAACGCTACTTCGGACGCACCTTCGCAGAGCAGCACAGCTGGGTTTTGCTGGCGCTACGACGACGACTCAATCCGCATCGTTCTGGCCGTGAGCCCGTATCTGGTAGGTCCAAACTTTCCTTTGTCTAGTCTTGATCCCGGGTTCGCGCCACGGCGTGCGGCGCTGGCCAAAGCCCTCAACTCCCGTCTCTCACCAGCCTCCCTTCCTGCCGCCTCGCAGCCCGCTGCTCTTCCCTCCCCTCTGCCCGCTCTGCTTCGCCTCGCGCGGCGTGCAATCCGAGGCCTCGTCCTGCTCTCGTCAATCGCTCGCCAACCCCCGTCGCCTCTCCCAGCGCCCTTTCCCCTGCTGTTCTGCGTGGCCCGTCGTCTCCTGCCTTGCTGCTTCGAGTTGTCGCTTGTTGCATGTCACGAGCCCGCCACATTAAGCACCCCGCCCTCTACAGACCCGCCGCTTCCTCTGGCTGCCCAGCTTTCTCGTGCCACTACACCAGCTTCTGCTAGCCATCTGGACCTATGGAATTTTCTCTACTCCCGCTGCCGCCCGTCACCTCCTGATTGCACGTACGGAGTACCTCTACACGCTTAGCAGCTGCTTTCAAGTTTCTTTCTGGAGGGGCATCTTTTCCCTTTTTCTTCTTCCTTTTCTAACCCCTTCTTCTCTCCCACCCCTTCACTCTCCTAGCAATTTCCGCCGTCTTCCAGCCTGGCGCACCTCAAGTCCCCCAACCCACCGAGTAGTCCCTGGATTTCCAACCTGATTTCCTAGGCCACAGCCTTTTTCGCGCCGGCTGGGCCATTTCATCATTAGCAGAGCTACCAAGTTTTTTGCCCAGCGCGTCCGCCTTAGTTGGTTGCCTTTTCCCCCTCCAGCTTCTCAGCCCCAGTCTCTTTCCCTCCCCGCACTTTCCATTTCGCCCTGGCAGCGAGCGTGTCACCACAATTCATGACTTGTTCACCTGCACTCGGTTTCCATTGCCGCTGCATTCTCCAAATCCTACCCCGTCGAGATCCTTGATTTCCGCTACTTGTCGGAGAGCCTGGGCGAGAGTCTCATGTCGCTAATCTCGGTGCGTGCTTGACAGCTCCTCTGCAGACTCATCCTCAGCTGGACCTGCAACGGAAGTCAACCAGCCGCGTGTCATCGCCGCAACAGCAAATCTCGTCGAGCAAAAAGGCTGCCCGGTCGGCCAAGCATCGACAGTCTCTTCCAGCGACATAAGCCCTCGCGACTCGTCGCGTTGCACCGTTTTCTCGCTTTCCCTTTCTTGTTGCCCACCACGGCCCTCGCCAAGCCTCGTTCTTCGTTGCCCCTCACCTGCCTGCCGCTTGGGTGTTTCAAATTCGATCTCCGATAGCATTGGCGCCCTAGCCCGAGAATACTTGGCCCAAAATGTCAACCCACCGACCGAATGCCTTTAACAGTTTGCGGATGGGAGGTGAGTTATTGCACGATCTGGTTGTTCGTCGGTGCCTGAGACTAATGACTGATGCCGTCTGCAGAGGTGATCCGCGAGAAAGTTCAGGATGGTATCACGGGAGAAACCAGAGACTTGCAGTACACGCAATGCAAGATTGTTGGAAACGGTTCATTTGGTGTCGTTTTTCAGACCAAGCTTTCGCCATCTGGCGAGGATGCTGCCATCAAGCGAGTTCTCCAGGACAAGCGATTCAAGGTACGAGCTTCCTCCGCTCCCGTCATCACAGAGTTGCTGTCGGCTAACCGACCCCCTTATAGAACCGCGAGCTCCAAATCATGCGGATTGTCCGACATCCCAACATCGTTCAGCTGAAGGCTTTCTACTACTCGAACGGCGAACGCGTATGTGTAAACTCTGGCACCCTTAGGCTGCACTCCCGCTGACAAATCTTAAAGAAGGATGAGGTCTATCTCAATCTGGTTCAAGAGTTTGTTCCCGAGACCGTCTATCGGGCCTCCCGCTTCTTCAACAAGATGAAGACGACCATGCCTACTCTGGAAGTCAAGCTCTACATCTACCAGCTCTTCCGAGCCCTCGCATACATCCATTCGCAGGGCATCTGCCACAGAGACATCAAGCCCCAAAACCTCCTGCTTGATCCCAACAGCGGCGTTCTGAAGCTGTGCGACTTCGGCAGTGCCAAGATCCTTGTCGAGAACGAGCCCAATGTCTCGTATATCTGCTCCCGATACTACCGTGCCCCCGAGCTCATCTTTGGTGCTACCAACTATACCACCAAGATTGGTACGTCGTCATCATCCCATAAGGGCCTGTGAATCCGCTAACATTGGACTGTGTAGATGTTTGGTCCACGGGGTGCGTCATGGCCGAGTTGATGCTCGGTCAGCCCTTGTTCCCCGGCGAGTCGGGCATTGACCAGCTGGTGGAGATTATCAAGGTGCTCGGCACGCCCACCAGAGAGCAGATTCGCACCATGAACCCCAACTATATGGAGCACAAGTTCCCGCAGATCAAGCCTCACCCGTTCAATAAGGTATTCCGGAAGGCTGATGCTAATGCCATCGATCTCATTTCCCGCCTCCTCGAGTATACCCCGACCGAGCGTCAGGCAGCCGTCGACGCCATGGTGCATCCTTTCTTCGACGAGCTTCGGGACCCGGCCACCAAGTTGCCCGATTCGCGACATGGAACTGGCCAGCTGCGAGACTTGCCCGATCTTTTCGACTTTACTCTCCACGGTAGGCTTCGTGCATGAATATTGTCGCCTTGTTGGATCGTTTCACTGACGTGTTCCCAGAACTCTCCATCGCTCCGCACCTGAACCACCAGCTCGTACCTCCGCACATGAGGCCCGTTCTTGCGGCCCGAGGACTTGACATTGACAACCTTACGCCGATGTCGAAGCAAGACATGCTGGCGAAACTCGACTGAGCCACCTGTCGGCCGAATGGAGTCGGCAGGCTTCTGCTGGACTCTTGGAAGCACTTGTTGTCTCTTGAAATACAGCCCTGTTCTCTTCCTCCGCAGTGTAGAGCTTGGGTTGGTGCCGAGGGTAATGGCTCGCTACAAGTCTTGGGCGGCGACTGGGGAAGGGCGGACGAGATGTTGTTCTCAAAAGCTTGCCGTGTGGGAGCCCGCATGCTCAGCACTTGGGAGGGGTGAGATGGGTTTGTGACGAGGTGCTGTGGAGAGGAGAGCTTCGGACATTGTCTCAAGATTGGCAAAGGAAGGACAGGAGGCGTTTTTTGATCCCCCCAAAACCTGGTTTGCCAGGCGGGAACCTGGGCCACCCGCCAACACGAGGGAGGCTGCATTGATGCGCATCGCGGGAGATCGCTTTTTTAGACCACGTTTCGATGCATGACGGAGCTGGCTGTTGATTCTTTTTTATTTTCTTTTTCCTGTTGTCGTGTCCTGAGGCTGCACGCTTATGGACCTGGAGGGGATGATTAGGTCTATGGTATCGGGTGTCGACCTTGTGTCTCAACATGAGTGTCTCCTTTGTCGCCTTCAACGCATCGGCGCACAGGGGGGGAGAAGGGAATCTGGGAGGGGGGAAGGAAACGATGAAATTGCTGGACCAGATTTGATATCTTGGATCGTGGGATATAGAGCCCCTGCAGCAAAAGCCCGGACGTCGCGGACAATGGATGGGGAAAATGAGCTTTAGCGGGACAATAGGACAGGCATCGTTTAAACAGATGAAAAAAAGGAATGGGAGTCGGACTTCTTACTACTGCCATGGCAATGAGAGCACCCAGGGAGAAGCCTCAGCGGACCCAATCTTGGGGTGTGGTTACGATCAAGGGGACAAAAATGGGTAAAGGACTGAATGTATTGTATCTTGGACGTTGGGCGAGCTACTAGAAGAATCACGGTTAGAGGCTCCTTAAGAGCGGCACTTGTTACGCGCCTCGCCGGATCCTGCATTTCACGATGAAGAAGATGGTGATGGTGCATCGATTGTATGTATTACGACGGCTGAGGGCATGGCATGGGAAGAGGAAGATAATGTACGGAGCACGAACTGCTGCAGCGAGCCTAATCCATAGAGCGCTAAGCCTCACGAGATTGGCTGTACTGAGCTCACGAAGAGGTTACGAGTGCACATGTAGAGGCACATTGTTTTGTAGTGAACATGTAGTGCTACCTTGAAGCTCTACTCTCATTCTCATTCTTATGAGCGGCTCGCTCGAGACCGCGCATGTGAGAGAAGCTGCTCAGAGCAAACAGAAGTTGCAGCCTGAGGCAACTAACAGGCACTAGGGCGGTGGGCGGCTGCACGTCGCGGCTCCACTGCGGCGCAGGGAATGATTTCAATTGACTTGAGCTGGCTCAACCAACGCTTTTTTGAAGCCGTCGCGCGCGTTGCCTTGCAGCACCAAGTTTCCGAGCTATTCGCAGCACTTCGACTCGCCTTGCCGTCACCAATTGCCCGCCTCACAACCACTTCGATCCAGAGCCGCGTAGCTTGCAGTCATGGCTGATTACGATAGACGGCAGCAGGGCAGCAACAGCCGCAAGAGGAGATACAGAGGTTTGTCTATTGTCCCATCAGCCCCCAGACGCCCCGTCGCACGCAAGTGCACAGGCTCATGCGACCGTTGCTCATCGATTCTCTCTCTACAGATGACGACGACCACTACGACCGCCGGCAGCAGCGCAGGCGGACGGACTCGGTGCCCGTGCCGGTGCGGCTTCGACGGCAGCTGGTTGGCATCGCCGACTCCCCCCTGCGTCGATGGTCCGAGGAAGTGCAGTCGATAGCCCGCCTGGTCGCAGACAACTATGACGACGAGAACCTACGCAATATGTTTGTCGGCCTGTCGATGCAGCTGGCCATCGAGCAGCCGCTCAAGACGCCCTTCGTGGCGGCTGTTGTGCTGGTGGCCAACACCCTCAAGCCCGAGATTGTCGATGCCGTCCTCGAGGCTCTTGCCAAGGAGACGGAGAGCAAGATTGCCAAGGGCGAGTGGAGGGAGGTGAAGCTGTACCTCAAGTTTCTGGCGTGTCTGCAGGCGTGTCTGCAGGATGATGGAGTGTTTCCTTTGCTCGAGGAGCTGTTTAGCCGCGCTGCTGATTTGCAGACGGCAAGCTCTGAGGATGTAGGTGTCTTCTCTTCGCCTTGGATATCCTTCGCCTCTTGTCTTTGTTTCTAACATTCTTTACGATGTAGACCATCGGCACAGAAATAGTCAAGATCATCCTGCTCACGATTCCCTACATCATGGCTGCGGCCCCCGGCCAGTTCCAGCAGAAGGCGGCAGAACTCATGGACAAGACCGACATCATTGCTTCCGAACCCCACGCGCTTCAGGCCTTGGTCGACCCCTTCGGCCCTGACCCCTCGGGCGAAAACGCATCCCCGTCCCAGAGCTTGTGCATGCTTCTGCAAAAGCAGCTGCAGGCCGAAGCCGCGAAAGATTGGGAGCTGGCCTGCATCCCTCGGCCCTGGAACATGCCTCTGGAGGAGATTGAGTCTCAGGACAAGCTTGCCAGCGCACCGAAGCACGCTCTGCCCGCGATTTCCATACCATCCACAGTGGTTGCTGGCCCCCGACCGCTGTTTCCTGAGGTCTACTTCTCCGTCTACGCCGACCAGGACGTTGAATCTGTGCCTCCGACGGATAATGTGGCGTCTTCTCTCATTAGGGACGGCCTTACTGACACCATCAACAGCCTGCACTTCAACAGAAACGCCACGGCGAGATACTTGATTGATTTGGACTGCTATTTTGCAGACGACACCTTTGTCAAGCGGGCCACTCCGTTTGACGAGCTGCGCAATGCGGCTCCTGGAAGATCTACCTGGAAGCCTGAAGATGTAGCCGTCGACATCGTCTTTTCACAGCTCTTCCAGCTGCCCTCGCCCGAGCACAAGTTGGTGTACTACCACTCCGTTCTGACGGAAGCTTGCAAGCTGGCTCCGGCCGCCATTGCGCCTAGCCTGGGCAGAGCCATCCGCCATCTGTACAACAACTCGCCCCGGATGGACCTCCAGCTGAGCTTCAGATTCGTCGACTGGTTCTCCCACCATCTGAGCAATTTCGGCTTCACGTGGAAGTGGGCTGAGTGGAGCGAGGACTGCAGCCTCTCCGATCTTCATCCTGCAAAGTGGTTTCTTAGAGGCGCGTTGGATAAAGAGGTGCGACTCAGTTTCGCTCAGCGGATTCAAAAGACTCTTCCCGAGCCATACCAGCCCTTGATCGGCCCGGAGAAGGAAAAGGATGTTCCCGATTTCAAGTTCAACAACCCTGGTAAGTCTCAGCCATTCCTCTGAAGTAGTAGTATGTATATCCACGCCAAAACACATCACTAACCTTGCTTGTCTCATCCAGATACGCCATTTGCCAGCGAAGGCCAAGAGATTGCCGCCTTGCTCAGGAAGAAGGCGCCCGATGAAGAATTCCAGCCCATCATTGACAAGATCCAGGCTGAAGCCGCCGATCGAGCACTCGACCCCGTTGTTGCAAGCACAGATGTCTTCATGACGGCCGTTTGCTGGGTTGGATCCAAGTCGCTGAGCCACGTCCTGGCCTGCATCGACCGCACCAAGGGACGTCTTCTCGAGGCTGCCAACTCATCCCCGGCAGCGCAAAATCAGGTTTTGGCAGCCGTCATGGCTTACTGGCACGCACACCCGGGCGTCGCCCTGTCGATCGTCGAGAAGCTGCTCAATTATTCCATCCTCACGCCTTCATCGGTCGTTCGCTGGGCTTTGACGGCCGGTCCTCACCCCGATGCTGCCAACGCGGGCGAAGCTCTTGCGCAGCCTCACATCTTCGAGCTCGTCTTGAACACCGTGATCAAGGTCACCGTCCGAGTCCGCCAGCTCCTCACCTCGCCCGACGCGGATGAGGAGGCGCGCAAGAGCGAGGTCAAGGCCATGCAGGACCTCTTCGCCCTGCTCAATGACCTGCTGGTGAGCTGGGCCGGCGGCAACAAGGACGAGCTGATGGAGATGGGCGACGGCTCGAGCGAGCCCGAGGCCCTGATCCGGAACTGGGGCCAGCGGTGGCTGCGGGTGTTTAAGCGGCTGGGGGCGATTGAGGAGGCGTTTGTCATCGAGGCCGCCAAGGAGAAGCCCGGTTCGTCGTCGAACGGAGTTGATGCAGTCTAGAGAGCCTGGATCGAGGAGTACGACGATATACTGTAGGAATAAATATTATGTGGCAAGGGAGTGGAGGGAAAAGAAGAAGAAAGTTTCGGGAAGAGTAAAGTCTCAAAAGAGACAAAAAGGGGCCGGATCAGTTCTTTGTTTGCTATTTTCCTTCTTCTTTTCTGGCTCTAAATCTAAAGGGGGGGATATAAGGGCGATATTACTCGCAAGGTGTAGAAAAACAAAGATTTCAAGAAGGATTTTCACTTGATGGGTGATAGTTGGTGATTGAGATTCCCTGTCTCTGATTGTTCCTTAGATTCTTCCATTGTTTTGTCCATCCAAAGAGCTAGCAAAGCATGTAATTCAACAGTATTGTACACGCAAAAAAAAAACCGCAAGAGTCGTCATTGGCGACATCTCAAAACCGTTTACTCCGTTGGTGCTTTTTCTCATTGCCTTGAACCAAGTTATTCCCAATGGTGTCCCCTTATGACCGTGAACCAAACCGTCAGGAGGGCGTTCTTTGCCATCCACATGCAATAAAGAAAAAAAAAAAAAAGATTGGCTTAAAAGAAGGATAAAATAGTCGAAGAAGTCGACGACGTCGAGAAAGCGTAAACGGCAAGGAAGCATCAGGTCAAACTCGGCTATATCGTGCGAGTTTACCGCCTCGAACTGGAAACCAAGATGCAGTCGTCGTCATCGTCGCTGTCGTCGTCGAGCCGCAGCGTCATACTATCAGTTTCCTCTTGATCGCCGGCGGGAGCGCTCCCCCTTGGATCGGGGACGGCTGGTCCTGCGGCGCCTTTTCGCCCATTCGCTTGAGCTTCTCGAGAAGATGACTGCAAAAGTGTTAGACTGGGTATTCTATCAGACACGGGCTGGGGACGACGGCGGAACTGGGCGACGAGTTGTCGGAATGAAGCCGTGGCAGATCTACTTAGATCTGGTACGTCGTCTGGTGCATCAGGAGGAGGATCGTCTGGGAGACCATTTGGTAAACCACGTGGTATATCGTCTGGTTCTGGGCTTGGGTAGGAGGTGCGAGCGGGAGGAGGAGGACTGGTCATCTTGGTTGTTTCATTCACCGGGGGCATCTCAGCGAGAATCAGAAAGGGTGGGAAGTATGCGTACTTGATAGGCATGTGTCCGCGGGTGCTCTCCGTGACCGCCAGGTTGAGCCTCTTGCTCTGTTCGTCGTGTTCTTCAAAGTGCCTCTGGATCCGGACTTGACAGGCTTGCGCATCCCCGCCTCGCACAATGTAGTCGCACCCATCCTGGTCACAGCTCCAGGTATCATCAGGGCCGCGGGGGATGGTGGACGGTATTTTCTCAGCGCGTATCACAATCTGGATCGGCTCTGCATCCTCCGATGGCGGCTGAACGACCAGACCGGCATCCCTGGACGCGCTTGCATCGGCCGAGTCCAGCATCGAGATGTCTTCCTCCTCTTCTTCCTCATCCCTCTCCGGAAAGTGGTGCGACCGCTTCGCACCAGAGGCCTCGGAGTCCGGCTCACTCTCGTCACCAAATTCAGCATAAGGCCGCTTCTTATAGGCAGAGATTCGCAGTGCTGATGTTTTACCCGGTTGCCGGCCAGGCCGTATCACCGTCTTGCCAGCATATCGGGGCGGATCGCTGGAGCCTGCTGCGCCATCATCACGCGGTGATGATTCTGGGCCGCCGGACCCTAATAATGCCTTCTTAGACGCACGCACGATCGTCTTGCGCGGCTCTAATTTGTATGGGAAGTCTGATGGCTTAAGGGCCCGTGGCGCAAACGGTGTTGCTGCCAGCTCCCCCAGGTAAGTGTAGAGATCATGTGGCTGGTACTTCTCCCTATCAAGTGCCTGCAGCAAAGCGGCGGCATAGTAGTGCAAGACCTCTTCGGCGGGAACCCGATGGCTTCCAGGAGAGCCGTCTTTATAGTTGGGAAATTTGTAGTGGAAATAGAGGGTGTTGGCAGCATTTGTGCGAGTGATGCCTTTCTTCTTGTCGCGCCTTTCTTCGTAGAGACTCTCTATTGCGTTGAAAACGGAGGCAAAGGGAGATTCGTCATTTGCGGCAGGGCTCATTGTAGCTTCGGCCGAAAGAGTAGGTATGGCTGGTCTCTGTGCAGCAGCGGCAGGGCTCGCCACGTCTGTTTGTGGGCTTGGCTTTGGTCGTTTCGAGAGCTGGACCACATCTGCATCAATCTCGGTGCTGAGACTCCTGGTATTGCGGGTTGAGAGCCTGTAACTTGGCGCCGGGCTCGCCATGTCTCGCGCGGGACTGACTGGTTTTCGTGGGTTTTTGAGTGCCATCTCCGTTTTCCGGACCACATCCTACATCTGTTAGCTGCCGCCGCAGTCACTGATCTACCAGAAGTCACTTACGGCATGCTGGGCCGTAAACCATCTATGGAACGGGGTTTGCTTCCAGTCTATAAGGTCGAGAGACTCCTGTCCGAACTGGCAGACGAAGAAGATGGCATGCTCAGCGCACCGCTGCACAACCTCGTTGAACGTTGCGCCGTCGCCCACTTTCATGGCATACTGGAGGCTGCCTGTCAGTAGAGAGAGCTTTGAACGGTGTAAGAGAGTCCTGCTCACCTGCAGAAAATCCTCCCGTAGAGCCCCGAGAGAATTCGCGTTGGCTCTCACGGGCGTTCTGCTGAACTTGTCGGAGGTGTATATATCCACCAGGCTGTAATACATGGTTGTGGCCTCGCACATCTTGTTGAAGATGGATCGATATGCTTCCGACGGGTTGATCTCGTACCAACCGCCTCGGCCCAGGACCCATACGACAGGGCGCGTGTCGTCTTCTCCGATCGAATAGGAGATGCAATGGCGAATCTCTATGGGCGTAGATGTCCGTACCTTCATGATGACTGCAGTTGTCAGAACGGTTACTTGGTGGACCCGGAAAGCGACAACTCACGGTGTGACTTCTGAGAGGGGTCATCTATGATGAGATGGCCTCTCACGATGTACGGGCCGCGCACCACGACGTTGAGTGCGTTCTCGAGCGACTCGCCGTTCATATCATACACAGTCGCATCGCGCAGCTCAAAGCATGGATAGAGGTCCTTGGAGACATCCTTGGGCTGTGACCTGACAACCGACGTTTCCTGCAGCCAACGAATCCTGTCGCCGTCGACGGTCTCGACGCTCGAGGTCGAGGCCCTTCGCCTGCGCCCGCTCATGATGGATCGCAGAAGGGATTGAAGCCCATAGGAGGCCAGGCAGCTTTGGAAGGAGGTGCCGGACTAGGAGAAAGATGTGGATTTGGGACACGAGCGACGGCGGGAGATTGAGAGCTTCGACGGCGATGGTGGTTCGGTGGTGTTGGTGGTTGTATGGCAGCTTTGGAATCGAATAGAGGAATTGCCAGCCGAACAGATGATTGGGTTCAAGAGGAGAACAGATTCTGATCTTGAGAAATCTTGAAGAGTGAGAGGAATCTGAAGAGTCGGTCCGGGCGTTTGTTGGACGTGTCGGCGCAGTTGGATGGCAGATGCGGAAGTTGGAAAAGCACCTGCAGCAGCACGAAAAGCAGCCCGTGGATTGACACGATCAGGGAGCGCGTTAATGGGCGTCATAGCGGTCGGTTCGCGATTGACGGGCGGCGCGGATGAGGCTCGGAGGGGTCAGCGGCTGCTTCTGCGCGGATGAGCAGCGGAGGGGCCCTGAAAGACCGGCTCAACCGCTGTAGCACAGCGCTGTGGCATTTCCCCACTGCACCAAGATGGACCAACGGCTACCACTTTACACGAGAAGGTCTTACGAAGTATTTGTAATAACACAGCTACTCAGATACCTCATCGTTGTTGTGGAATACAATAGCAGATCTTGAACTCATATTTTGAGATTGTTTTCACTCGAAACAAAACCCAAGTGTGCATCTCTCGGCTGGAAATGTAAAAACAGGCAGCTGAATTCAAAGTCAGCGGTCGTTCCGTCGACTGCGGAGAACGCGCCGTATCCTGTACCCTCAATGCACTTGAGAGGGGCTTCTGTACTTGGTAGACCATTTCTTTAATTGTGCATCTCATGTACTGTAACGCTAATCTGGAAGTGATCATGTAGGAGTACTTCCGCCGCCGCAATCTCTTATCTTTGCGCTAGGTCAATTTTTTTTTTCTTCCCGTCGCTCGCGGGTTCATGGTCGGAGGTGAAAGTGAGATCGTGGTGAGAACTGCATACCAATTTGCAGCTTCCCTCCCATATCCATCATCTTCCCTTCTTTTCTCATTTTCATTTCCTCTCTTTTCTCCTTCTCTCCTCTCCAAAACCGCTTCGTCTTTCACTTCCTCACCCACCCCAGGTCTCGTATGCGACGGATTGGAAAAGCACTTGCGACAATGGCTTCGGACGTCGTCCGGGATGGTGTCTTTGGTAGGTCTTGTTTCCTATCCCGACGCCCAGCCTCCGGGCATCCTTTCAATGCGACTGCCGGTGGTGAAGAGCTGCTAACGTATAATGCGTGCTGCCTTAGCCATCAACAAGCCTTGCGGCCTCAGCTCAGCCCAGGTTGTGCGAGAATGCCAACAAGCCTTCAACCCCTCCGCCCTCTTCAAGCCTATGATCGAAGCAGAAATAGCCCGCCGGCTTAAGGAATCAGGTGGCCAGTTCATGCGACGCAAGGCCGAGAAGAAGGCATCACAAGTCAAGATCGGCCACGGAGGCACGCTGGACCCTTTGGCCACCGGCGTGTTGATCCTGGGCGTCGGTTCGGCCACGAAGCTGCTGCCCCAGTTCCTCGACTGCACCAAGACGTACGAAACCATTGTCCTCTTCGGCGCAAGCACCGACACCTACGACCGAGTCGGCCGTGTCTTGTCTAAGCGACCATATGACCACATCACTCGAGAGATGGTGGAGAAGGAGCTGGAGGGATTCAAGGGAAAGCAGATCCAGATTCCGCCCTTGTACTCGGCGCTCAAGATGAATGGCAAGCCGCTCTACGAATACGCGCGCGAGGGGAAGCCTATCCCTAGGGAGATTGAGGGAAGAGAGGTGGAGGTGTTGGAGGTTGAGCTCCTGGAGTGGTACGAGCCCAAGACACACAATCATCGCTGGCCGACAGAGGAGGCCGAGGCGGCCGAGCGCAACCTTGCCGAGCAGGTCTGGAGGGTGAAGAAGCAGCAGGAGACTGGGCGGAAGCTCACGCCCGAAGAAAAGGAGCAAGACGACCAGGCGGTCGCCGCGCACGAGACCTTCAAGCGCAGGTTTGAAGAACGGCAAGACGAGCTCATCAAGGATGCCCCGCGCAAGAAACAGCGTCCGTCCAAGCACTCCGCCATGATGTCCGGCGCTCTCGGCCAGCTGCCCCAGCCCGTCTACTCCAGCAAGGGCAAGAACCTCGTCCCTCCGACACCCGACGAAAGCACCCCTCCGCCGTGGAGCGACGAAGGGCCCCCTGCCGCCAGGATTCGGCTCAAGGTGACGTCGGGCTTCTACGTCCGAAGCTTCTGCCACGATCTTGGCACCAAGCTGGGATCTGCGGGCCTCATGGCAGAGCTTGCCCGTGTTCGCCAGAGCGACTTTACCATCGGCGGGACAAACTGTCTCGAATACGATGACTTGGCCAAGGGAGAAGAAGTCTGGGGTCCCAAGGTCGCCGACATGCTCGCACGTTGGAATGGAGAGCCCGAAGGAAACTGGCCTGGCCCCAAGGCAGCTTTCAAGGCGACGAACCAAGCTACCGAGAAAGCCGAAGCGCAGAAGAGGCAAGAGAAGAAGAGCACCAGCCCAGTTGCATCGCCCGTTGCCGCTACTCGATCAGAGAAACGATCAAGGTCACCGTCTGTAGATCGAGCAACGTCTCCGGCACGCAAGATCCAGGCAAAGGGCAACGGAGAGAAGCCATCGCGACAGACAAACGGTACCAAGACGCCGACCAAGTCTGACGACGAAAAGTCTTGGAACGGCTTTGATGATTAAAAATTAAGAATTATATATACTATATTTGGGCAATCTACTACAGCACTTTTTTTTTTCCAAACCTTTTTCTGCGGATAGGAGGGGAGAGGAAAGATGGTGGCGTTGCGATACCATGACGCAGAGTCCTTGAGGCTTACGAGGGCAAGGACACACATACTACCTAGGTAGCAGGTAGACCCATGATGGCATACAGACTACGTCCTGGGGACAATGATGTTCATTTAGAAGCGCAAATCAGATGTTATGGACAAGTGTAGTCTCTTGCCGTACTTCAATGAAGATGACAGTTTCTCAATCGGGCTGTATTTCCCTGACCAACAAAGCTCTTGGCTATTCATGCTCCGGACTCCCCCTTCTCGCAGTCTGCGGAAAACCAAAGACGCCAATGATCTCAAAAGAAAAGAGGCCAAAAACCAGGCCAGGACAAATTCCATCCAACCCATTTCCTGCACCTGAGCCTGTTCGCCAAACAAAGGAAAGTTAAGTAGAGGAGTAGAGGGACCAAATAGAAGCCAAAAATGAAAGATTCCTGCGCTTCCAGTTCCAATGTATAGATATCCCCGTAGCCAAACCCCCCTTGAAATTCAATAACCAAACCAATTAGTCCCTGTATAGCATTTCCGTCCTCGCCAGTTTCCCATTTCATAAAACTTCATTCAGATCTTCTCAGACGCCAGCGACAGAGCCGCCGCGTCGTACCCCTCCTGCAGCAGCACCTTGACCTTTTCGATGCGGTTCATGGCCAGCTCCAGCTTGTCCAGCCTCCTCTTCTTCTCCGCGTCCCGCTTCTCCAGCTCGGATATCCGCTGCTCGAGGACGGCGCGGGCGCGGCGCTCCGTGGCCACCATCTCGTTGGCCTGCTCAAAGAGCGTGACGCTCAGCTCCTCGACCTCTCTGTTCGTCGCGTTGAGCCGGCCCTCTGCCGCCCTCCGCAGCGTCTGTTCTTTGTTGAGGGCCTCGAGCAGGTCCTCCGCCGTGCGGCCGGGGGTCCTCATCGTCGTCGCCGTTGCCGCCGGCGGCGGCGGCGGCGTCACGGGGGGTTTAGGCATGGGCTTGGATGATGCCGACGGCGGCGGGCTGGCGGGCTGGGATCGGCGCGAGTACATGAGGGCGGAGATGCGTGTCGCGCCGGCCTGGAAGAAGGACGAGCGGGAGGGGCTCTGGCTGTGGGCGGGCTCGGGCGTCGACGAGCCTGACGGGGGCGACGAGGCGAGCTTGGCGCGTAGCTTGGCCAGCTCGGCCTCGTACTCTGTCCAGCGGTCGACGGCGGCCTGGGCCTTTTGGTTGAGCTGGAAGACCTGGGACTCGAGCTCGGCGATGCGGGCCTGGGCGTCGAGGAGCTGCGTCGACGGCGGCTCGTTCTGCGGCGGGGGGATGACGAAGCCGCAGCTGGGGCAGCATGACGGGCTGGGGTCGACGAAGAGGGATGTCGTCTTGGAGGCGGCCGTGACGACCATTGTGGACGACATGGCTGTTTTTTGCGACTGTGAGCTGCTGACGATGGTCAGGAATTCCAGCCAGGCTCCAGGAAAGCCGATGGACGAACCTGGTTGATGGTTCAGGGCTCCCGGTTCAAGTGCGTAAATAATGAGGTTGAAGAGGCGGGACTCGCGCCCATCAAGAACACCCCAAGCAAAGCTGCTGGTATGACAGCTTATGACAACACTGATTGATATCTCCAGCCAAGAAGTCGAAGAAAGGGCAAAAAAGGTGGCGGGGCGGCGCTGAGGAATGTCGCGTGTAGGTGGAGTTTGCCTTAACAGGGGACCTTCAAGGGAGAAAAGTGCCCGGTACGGATGCCCTGGAAGAGAGGGCCTGTGCAAACAGGAACAGGGGGCAGTGACAGCGGCTTGGTCCGCTTCTTCAGGGCTGGGCAGTGTTTTATTTCGATCAGGTTAAATGATCGAGCTGGGCTGAGATGGTCTGTGTGGCTGCCCGAGGAGCTGGATCCAAATGGCCATCTGACATTGGACAAGCCTCACGGGGGATTGGTGCTATATTTAGACACGAATGTCGTATGAAGAATGCAGGAGAATGGGTAAGACGTGCTCGCGACTATTATTGTTACAAGTGATCGATATGAACAAGTTGAGAGTCAAGTGTCTATACAAACGAGTATATCTTCAGGCTCCTCTAAAAAGCTCCAAACCCGCAGCAGCGGATAGATGCGGCAATATCCAGGCACAAGCTGCTATCTCAGGCTCTAGTCAGGCACAAGCCTCTCCCTCCCTCCACCTTCGTACAGTAGGCCGTCCCGTTGTAGAGCGTCACAAACGGCGCGCTAACAGCTATAATAGTAGTATATCGACCTGGTTCGGCTATTATACGGAGTTCCAACAACACATGCTCCGTCGCCTTGGTTTGCCGTCGTCGTCCATCGCTCCGTTTGATTGCGGTCCGTTGCGGTATACGGGCATCTGAGTTCCAAGCAGTGACCCGTCGGCGTACTTGATGTTACTTTGCCTCGTGACTGAGCCATCCCCGTCCCTTGCCCGAGTTCGGCACAAGTTACCAGTGTGTGCGTGAGAATGAGTATATACTTAGATGCGTGCGCGTGTGAAATGACCACGCCGACCTGTGTTGCTCTTGCAATCTTGCAGCTCCAGAAGCGTTGGTGGATGCAAGGGTGGACGATTTGAGCTTCAATATCTCGTAGGCAGCAGGAACTTCAGCTTGGCTTGGCCACTTTTCGCGGCTCGCTAACCCCCGTCTCGGGATCCCTGAATTCTTTCCAGCTGATGGGAACCATATCATTGCCAGCATCACTGGTGGCCATGATGACGCCGAGCTCGTTTGCTGCCGTTGAGAGATAGTAGTTGGCTTGGTCGCCCAAGGAAATCTGATTGAGTTGTGTTAGTCTCTGCAGATACTGCCTCTCTGTCAGTAGTCCAGATAGGGACAGGGTAAGCTTACCACCTGAGCCCGAACAATATCGCCAGGCTTGAATGACTCGTGAATCTTGACCTTGTCTTGCTCCGTTGCCCTCACGTCCTGCACCCGTATCACGCCCTGCCACTCTGTCTGGAGAACCGTGCTGCCGACCTGCTGGATGACTACGATGGCCTGCTTCGGCATGAGACGCACCACGCGCGCCAAGACGATGTTGCCGACATCTGGCAGGACCTCTCGTTTGCGCCCGCGTCTGACTACAGAAATGGTCGACAGTTCTTCGGCAGTGGGAGCCGTGATCTTGTTCAATCGCTTGACCGGGCCCGGAGCCTTGGCCGGAGCTGTGACGGAGACGTTGCCCAGCAGCGAGGACACAACGTTGCCTCCAAAGATGTGCGTGCCCGGGCCAGGGGCGTATCTGCTGGTAGGGCCCAGGACTGTGCCGGGAATGGCGAGAGAAGGAATGCTGTCGGTCGCCATCGAGGTCAGAGCGAGCATCAGATGAGGTACACAGAGGACGAAAGAGCTTCATACAAAAAATCACCCATCGACAGCACCAAGGAAAAGGCTTATCGTGATAAGAGTCACGTGTGCTCGGGTGCCCACCAAGAGCTTCAGCGCCGGACAGCGTCATCCGCACTTCATCCGCTCTCGGGCCCGAGGTGGGCTGGCAGGGCGGCAAGCGGAGCAAGAACTTGCGAAGCAAACGGAGACGAATCTGCGTCTTGCGAGACGGAGCCCTTGTTCTGTGTATCCTGGGACTCGTCTGGCACTGTGCAGAGTACAACTATCAGTCCTCGAGTACAGGTACGAAGTGCTTCAGCCATCAATATACGAGTACGAGCAGTCCACACGAGTTACACGCAACCACACAGAAGAACTCGGTGAAGCATCTCAGAACCCATGATGCTCCATCTGAGCGCGTATGTCTGACAGCTTGCAGGGAGCCGTACAGGCATATTCCGGCTGACTCACGGGAATTTCTGACCCATCCATCCGCGCGCGGCAGCAGCCCGATTTGTCGAGCAAACATCCAGTTCACAGCTCCTGCCAGTGCTTGGCTGGGTAATATTAGCGAGTGCGAACGAAGCGCTGCCTGGAATCTCCCCATTACAAAGGCATCTGATCTGTCGACGCAACGGCCGGAGTTGGCGAACCCCGTTCCCGTTCCTCTGGATGCGTCTCGCTGCTTACAAACTGAAGGCCAGTTGGCGTTCAGCCATCGACGCTTGGGGACAGCCCCGGCGCGCTAAGGTGGACGCCTACGGGTACGGAGTCCGATCTGAGTCGCGGATCCCGTCATTGTCGTGCCCATGAGAACAGCATCTTTTGGGGCATAGCGGCATGCAGAGGCTGCAAAGGCTGCAAAAGTGCCCCGAAAGCTATTATCTCCGGGCCAGCCTCCTGGACTTACGGCACCGCGTCGGCACCGCTAGCCAGCTTTCTCTGACGTCCACCACTGTCGTGCGACTTGCGTCGAATGCCGGCAGCATCTGCACATTCTGGTCCATTTCCGAAGGATTCGCCCGGCCTCACAAGACGGTGAAGAAGTGCGTACGGAACATCGGCATCGAACCCCTATTGACGGGTTGCCACCGTTGATACATACTGCAGGATGCGTGATGGAGTCGTTTACGATTCGATCTTGCCTTACGGCTCAGCATGGGATCTCAGCTTCGGGATTTACCAAAATATTCTACCCAACATGGGGCCCAGGACTGATGGTGTTCGTTTGCGGAACGTCGTCGACTGATACGACATGATTCATCATGGCTGCCTTGGTCCTCAACGCAGCCAATTGGAACCATACCAGTCGGGCGCCCTTTTGCAAACTGGTCTTTTGCGATTCGCCGACTGGCAACTCTGCTGCTTCTCCTCTAGCAGGTGTGCGCCACCCACCACCACCACCACCACCAGTTCCAGTAGAAGTCAATTGGTCAAGTTGGCCTACGCAGGCACCGGATTTCAGAACGCCGACCTGCTTGTTTAGCCCAGTTGTTGGATGTCGCCCCCCTTGCTCTTTTGATCTCGGCGCACTTGATGCTGGAAGCCATGTGGAGCGGGATCCAGAAACGGGTTTTGTGTCCTTGCTCCCATGCATTGCCTAAACCCTGTCTCTGTAGTTTTACAAACGGGAACTAAGAATTCGCCGTACGAAATACGGGCTGGTTGCTCGTCAATATCCACTGGACATGCATGGATGGCGAGCTATCGCTCCGCTCCTTTATAACCGTTTGCTGCCCCGGTTGCGTTGACTCTTTGCCCGCCAGCTCAGATCAGATTGCCTCTGTCGGGTCTGTTGCCTCTGTTGTGTGGAATCTGATCCGTTTATCTCTTTGTTGCTTCTCTTTGAGCAACGGCCGCACATCTCCGGGCAGTACACCTGAGAGTGCTTCGACGCTGTATCTTGTTTAACCGGAAACCTCAGAGCCAAGACTCTTTCCCTGGCAGACTCCACAGTCGACTAGAAGATCCCCGTGGCGCCACCCGCTCTGCTGGGCGAGACATCATCATCTTCTGCCTCTAGTGTAAGCGGCCGCGACCTGGGGCATCACGCCGAGGTCTCCCATAGTTATGGCAGACCCCGGGGCCGAGAAAGAGACACAGGCGGCGATAGCTGTTCCAGAGAGCAGTGCGATCAGCATTCAATCCGCGTCCGAAGAGGCCAACGATGAATACGAAAATGAAAAGGCCGCCCACGTGAGCGAGAAGGACGACGATGGGATCGAAAGAGTCGATCCCAGGTCCGACCAGGACGATGACTCACCCAAGGAGGCGCTGGGAGCAACCAAAAGCCATGCGACTGATGCCAGTGTAGCTACCACAGCGGCGGTGCAACAACCCAAGCTGCGCTGGTACAAGCGGCTCAACCCCATGCGCTGGGGTGGCATACCCGAGATTCCCAAGGAGCGTATAGTCTCCCGTGAGTACCAGGCCGGTTTCTTCAGCAAACTCACCTTTTACTGGATGAACCCTCTCATGACGGTGAGATTGTGACCCTGATCGGATCGATGTAAGCTGCGGGACTGTGAGAGCTAACCAGAACATGTTCCACAGACGGGATATAAGCGCCAGCTGGACAAACAGGACATCTGGCTCGTCAACCCGGACAGAGCAGCAGAGCCTATGACCCTCAGGGTGAGGGAGGCCTTCCAGAGACGGGTTAAGAATGGCTCAAAGCGACCTCTGCTTGGCGCCTTGCACGAAAGCTTCAAATTCGAATTCTGGCTCGGTGGTGTCTGCTCTCTCATCGCAACGATCATGCAGGTTCTCTCTCCGTTTATCCTTCGTTACCTCATCCAGTTTGCAACCGATGCCTACGTGGCTCGTATCAGCCACTCTCCTGCTCCTCACATCGGACGTGGTCTCGGTTTGGCGATTGGCGTTACCCTTATGCAGATCGTGCAGAGCGTGTGCATCAGCCACTTCATCTACCGAGGCATGATGATGGGAGGCCAGAGCCGTGCCGTCCTAATCAGCATGATCTACGAGAAGTCAATGGTGATATCAGGTCGTGCCAAGGCTGGCGGCGTCAAGGAGGCTACGACGCCCGAGGCGAACGAACAAGAGGAGGATGGCAAGGGCAAGGGCAAGGGCAAGGACAGCGAGAAGGACAAGAAGAAGGGAGGCAAGGGGGCCCCGGGACAAGATGGCTTGGGCTGGGGCAATGGACGCATCACGAACTTGATGAGCGTCGACACCTACCGCGTTGATCAAGCCTCGGCCCTCCTACACATGACCTGGACTTCTCCTGTCGCTTGCATCATCACACTGGTCCTGCTCTTAATCAACCTGACGTACAGCGCCCTGGCCGGCTTTGGACTGCTCGTCATCGGTGTTCCGCTCATTACCAGAGCTATCCAATCCCTGCTTCGCCGAAGAAAGGCCATTAACAAGATTACCGACCAGAGAGTGTCGCTCACCCAGGAGATTCTACAGTCTGTCCGATTCGTCAAGTACTTTGGCTGGGAGAAGGCATTCATCGACCGTCTGGCCGAGATTCGCTCCAAGGAAATCTACTCCATCCAGGTCCTGCTCGCCATCCGCAATGCGATCAATGCTGTCAGCATGTCCATGCCCATCTTTGCGTCGATGCTGGCTTTCATCACTTACTCCCTGACCAACCACGGCCTGGCACCAGCCGAGATCTTCTCTTCGCTGGCTCTGTTCAATGGTCTTCGAATCCCTCTCAACCTGCTGCCCCTTGTTCTTGGTCAGGTGATTGACGCCTGGTCCTCTCTACAGCGGGTCGAGCAATTCCTGCTTGAAGAAGAACAAGAAGAGGACGTTGTCTTTGATCCTGAGGCAGAGCATGCCATTGAACTCAAACATGCCTCCTTTACTTGGGAGAGAACCCCTACCAAGGAGGCCGACAAGCCTGATGCCAAGGCCAAAAAGGGTGCCAAGAAGCCCGAGGCTCCAAAGGAGACTGCCCCATCTACATCTGGTGATGACTCCAGTACTCTTGTGGAGGAGCGAGAACCCTTCAAGCTGCATGATCTGAATCTGGAGGCTGGTCGGAACGAGCTGATTGCTGTCATTGGCACTGTCGGTAGTGGCAAGAGTTCTTTGCTTGCTGCCCTGGCCGGCGACATGCGCAAGACAAGTGGTGAAGTCATCTTTGGCGCATCCAGAGCTTTCTGCCCTCAGTATGCATGGATTCAGAACACTTCATTGCAGAACAACATCATCTTTGGCAAAGATATGGACCAGGACTGGTATAAGGAAGTTATTCGAGCGTGAGTTTGCGACCCCTCCCATCCCCCCTTTCGCTGTCAAATATGAAAACTAACCGAACATCTTGACAGTTGTGCCCTTCAACCTGATCTTGACATGCTCCCTAATGGCGATCTGACTGAAATCGGTGAACGCGGTATCACAATCTCCGGTGGTCAGAAGCAGCGTCTCAATATTGCACGAGCCATCTACTTTAACGCCGACATTGTTCTCATGGATGATCCTCTCAGTGCCGTCGACGCTCATGTTGGTCGCCACATCTTCGACAATGCCATCTTGGGCCTCCTCAAGGACAAGTGCCGCATCCTCGCTACTCACCAGCTCTGGGTTCTTTCTCGTTGTGACAGGATTGTCTGGATGGATGGCGGCAAGATTCAAGCCATCGACACATTCGAGAATCTGATGCGGGATCACAAGGGCTTCCAGGACCTGATGGAGACGACTGCTGTTGAAAAGAAGGAGGAGGACGAAGAGGAAGACGACGACAAGCTCAAGCAGCTGACGCTGAGTGAGACCGCCGAGGCTCGCAAGAACAAGAAGAACAAGAAGGGCGCGGCTCTCATGCAGCAGGAAGAAAAGGCCAACTCCAGCGTGCCTTGGTCCGTGTATGGCGCATATGTCCGCGCCTCCGGTACTCTGTTGAACGCCCCGCTGGTCATCTTCATCCTTATTTGTTCGCAAGGTGCCAACATCATGACCAGCTTGTGGCTCTCGTACTGGACCTCGGACAAGTTTGGACTGTCGACGGGCCAGTACATCGGCATCTACGCCGGACTCGGTGCTCTCCAGGCCATACTCATGTTCCTCTTCTCCGTCATGCTGTCTATTCTGGGAACGACCTCCAGTAAGGTGATGCTCCGCGAAGCAATGTTCCGAGTCTTGCGTGCGCCCATGTCCTTCTTCGACACGACGCCGCTGGGCCGCATCACCAACCGCTTCTCCCGTGATGTCGACGTCATGGACAACAACCTGACGGACGCCATTCGGATGTACTTCTTCACGCTCTGCATGTGCACTGCCGTGTTTGCCCTCATCATTGCCTACTTCCACTACTTCGCCATTGCCCTTGTGCCTCTGTACTTCCTGTTCATCGGCGCCGCGTCGTACTATCGCGCGTCGGCCCGAGAGGTCAAGCGGTTCGAGTCGGTCCTCCGATCTACCGTCTTTGCCAAGTTTGGCGAGGGTCTTACGGGTGTGGCTTCGATCCGTGCTTACGGGCTCAAGTCCCGATTCATCAAGGATCTTCGCGACGCGATTGACGAGATGAATGGCGCTTACTTTCTCACCTTTTCCAATCAGCGATGGCTCTCTCTTCGGCTGGATCTGATTGGTAACCTCCTCGTGTTCACCGTCGGTATCCTTGTTGTCACTTCACGATTCAGCGTCAACCCTTCCATCGGCGGTCTGGTCCTCAGTTACATTCTGTCCATCGTGCAGATGCTGCAGTTCTCTATCCGCCAGTTGGCCGAAGTCGAGAACGGCATGAACGCGGTCGAACGTCTCCGATACTATGGCAACGAGCTCGAAGAGGAGGCTCCCCTCCACACTATTGATGTTCGCCCGACTTGGCCCGAAAAGGGAGAGATTATCTTTGACAACGTCGAGATGCGCTACCGAGAGAATCTGCCGCTTGTGCTCAAGGGCCTGTCCATCCACATCAGGGGCGGAGAGCGCATTGGTATTGTCGGTCGCACTGGTGCTGGAAAGAGCTCCATCATGAGCACTCTGTTCCGTCTCGTCGAGATCTCGGGAGGTTCCATCACTATTGACGGCGTCAACATTGCCACCATCGGCTTGTTTGACCTACGGTCCCGTCTCGCTATTATTCCTCAAGACCCAACGCTCTTCCAGGGTACTGTTCGCAGCAATCTCGATCCCTTCAACGAGCACACGGATTTGGAGCTCTGGTCAGCTCTTCGACAGGCCGATCTCGTGCCTGCAGACGCCAACATGGAAGACCGCAAGACGGATCCCTCGCGCATTCATCTCGACAGCACCGTTGAAGAAGACGGACTCAACTTTTCCCTCGGCCAGCGTCAGCTCATGGCTCTTGCTCGCGCCCTCGTGCGTGGCTCTCGAATCATCGTCTGTGACGAGGCCACGTCCAGCGTCGACATGGAGACGGACGACAAGATCCAGCGGACCATGGCCACCGGCTTCAAGGGCAAGACCCTGCTCTGCATTGCCCATCGTCTCCGCACCATCATCGGCTACGACCGCATCTGCGTCATGGACGCCGGCCGCATCGCCGAGCTGGACACCCCCCTGGAGCTGTGGAAGAAGGAGGACGGCATCTTCCGGGGCATGTGCGACAGGAGCGGCATTCGCGTGGAGGATATCGCGAGTGCGAAGCTGGAGCTGGACCAGCTGGATGCTGCCGCTGCTACCAGCTCATGAGCAAAAAGAATCTTCTGATGATATATACCCCCCCTTTTTTTCTCCCCCATTTCTTGTTTTGAATGATGCCTCCCCTCTTTGGATATGATGATTGATCATTATCGTCAAAATGAGGGGTGGCTCGTTTGAAGCAATCCTACAAAAAGTTCAAGCCTACAATGAATCATATGGTTTTACGAGTTTATTGTGTTTTATTCATACCTATACCTAATAGACGGGGGGAAAGGGCAAAGGTTGGGAACAGTGATAGTACTGCCTCTGCATGCATGGTTGGGAGGCAGAAGATAGACCTCATCGAATACAATTTCGATATCTAAACCCTTCACGGGCATGCCAGTTACCATCTTTCAGACTAGTAGCTCCAAAAGGCGTGAATACCAAGATTGAAGCCCTTACAACTCGCTATTACAACCTCAGAAGACGACGCGTTATCAAACTATAAGGTATTCTCGAAGGGCCATTACTTCCCCCAGAGCAAATATTATTACAGAAGGGGTCACATAGCCACGCAATGCCAACCCGTACGATTACTGTAGAGGAGATCTTGCAGCCTCCCCTTGTACGTCAACTTGGACATGCAAGTTTCTTTAAAGGCTGATAGCCGAGTGAACAAGGCGGTAGAAATGAAGTAAAGTAATAGTTAAAAATTCATACACTGCTCATCATTTGACGCCATAAAAACCCCCCTAAATCTTTGGAAGAACCACCCTAATCGCGTGCGTGAAATTGATAGCAATAGCAAAAGGGAACAAAATACACGCCACCAGAGAGAAGATATCAAAAGAAACATTTCTTCAGAAGAAAATCCAGATTTAATATCGCCGCCGAGGACTATCACCGCCCCTCGGACCAGTGCTAGGCGGCATCTGGGGCGGGGGAAGGCTTCCGGGCTCGTCAGCGAGCAAGTCTTCGAGGTAAGCGCTGGGAGCCCGCTGGCCCGGCTGGCGGGCGTTGTTGAGGTTGACGGAGCTGCTGCTCATGTCCCTCCGCGGCGAAAAGTGCGGAGAGTCCGGGGGCGAGGGCCCCATGAGCGAGCCCCTCGAGCCGTTGGGGTAGCCCATCGAGTCCGGCCGCAGGTTCGTCAGGCTGATGGAAGGGCCCTGCTGGCCGCCGCCGCCGGGCGACGAGTTTCCGGCGGCGTAGAAGCCGGACGGCAAAAAGGTCGAGCCGCGGCCGCCGGGGACGTTGTTGGAGCCGGCGGCGGTGGGCGAGAAGAACAGGTTGGACTGGCTGGGGGCGGCGGAGGGCGTCATGGTGTTTCGGTTGGTGCGGCGGACGCCGCGGCCGCTGCCAGCGGGAGGAGGCGCCGGAGAGGCCTGGTCGGAGTACTTGTAGAAGGGCGCGGGAGGAGCCGGGAAGCCCGTCTTGCTGTTGGCCTCGTGCTGGGCGAGGGCGGCGCGGCGGACGGACCGGTGGAGCAGGAAGCTGACGATGATGCGCCAGGCCAGGACGCCGAGGCCAAAGGCGCCGAGGATGGCGCCCACGGCGATGAAGACGGTGCCGTCGGGGGCGTTGGAGTGCTGCATGAAGGGCGCGTTCTTGGTCGGCGGCACGGTCGGGGGAGGATATGTCGGGACGGAGCCGCCGCGGGTCAGGCTCGGGAGGCCGGTCGGGCCTGAGTCGTCGTCCGTGGAGGCGGCGCTGTTTGATGTTGTTTTCGAAGGGGCAGCAGCCCTGATGTTGTTATTGTTCTGGGCCAGGACGGGAGAGGCCAGGACAGCGACTGCTGCCAGCGTCGAGAGGAAGTTGGAGGCCCGCATGGTTGGCTGCCGAGGTCAAGCAGGATCGATGTGTGGTTTCGTATCCTAGGTCGTCGAACGAGGGCGCAATAGCAGGGTGTCGAGCTGAGCGCTGCGATGCGATGAAGCGGAATCGAAACGAGTGTGGAAGAGAAGGTCGTTGGTGTCGGAAGTAAGCGTCGCTTTTTGCTCAAGACCGAAACGAAGACGAAAGCGGACGAATTTCACGAGCTGAGCGAAACCAGCATTGACCGTCGGAACGGGTGTCGCAGGCGAACGAATGACTTATTGCATGAAAGAAAAATCAAGCGCGATCAATGCGATGCGTGCAAGCGAACGCGGGGCCCCAGAGATGGCGAGGAGTTGCTGGAGCGGAGATGAATGTGAGAAAGACGGGGGGAGATGCAGAGGCTGCGCCCGTTTTGGTGTTTTGAAACTCCTTTTAGGCCAGCAGCCCGGCCAACAGTCGCTGGAAAGCTTGTTAGGCGGCTGGGAGGGCAAGTCAGTCAGCACATATGGCGCACTGTACGGGCGTAGGTTGGAATGTCAGCGCCAATGGGGGGAGGTTACAGGGCGGGATAGGCTGAGGGCGGCGCTGAAGGGGAGCTCGTATTGAGGGATTAGCGGGTGTTGGACGGTGCGTTTAATGTTTTTGAACTGTGCTTGTCAGGAGTTGAATCTGAAGTATATACCTTAGGTACTGCCTACTAAAAGTACCTGTTAAAGTACAACCTTCACTCGACTCAATAGATTGGCAGCAATGCTATATACAGCCTGTCGCCGAATTGCTCTGAGATCCGCCTTGTGTTGCGCATACAAAACGCACCTGCTGCACTTGTCCCAGTCCATAACGTCCCGTCTCTGTACGAAAGCCTCGTATTGCATCTCCACACTGACCAAGAAGGAAGCTTCTTAGAGTCTTGGAGAGTCATCCAAATCTCAATGAGCGACAAACTTTTCAAGTATTCTGAAAGGTAAACTAGGTATATACTGATAGAGCGCTTTTTTCTTTTTTTTTCTTTAGCAAGACAAAAGAATTTCTTATAGTTGAGGCCCGTTCGATATGCTGAATATCACCGTCTTCAACGGCCTCATGCTCCGTCTCATATCCAGGCCGGCGCACGTGACTCTGACGTTGGCTCAGCCTCTAGTCTAGCCTCTGCGCTACCGCCAGATCCAAGCGCTCCGCAGAGCGTCATCACCAAGCCGACCGAACCAAAAGACCTCTCCAACCCTTCAACCTTCGACCCTCAGCCTACTAACGCCAAACTACACCTCTCGGCCGGCTCTTCTTATTCTTGCGCTTCCCCTCCGAGCACTTCATCTATACTCTACGACCCTCGACCCTCGCCGCGTCTCGACCGACAATCATGGAGGAGGAGCGCCTCTGGAAGTTCAGGAAGCCCGAGTGGCTCAACAGCATCTGGGCCCGGAACGCTGGCGTCTACGGTGCCGGAGCTCTGGTGAGTTCGCCTCCACATCTACCGCCATCTTGACATTTTCCCGTGCCCCTCTCGATTATAATAACCCCCGGCTGACGTATGCGCTCCTTTTCGCAAGTTCTCCCTCGCCTTCTATGTCATGCTCGACTCCGCCGTCTGGTCCAAGTCGGCCAAGAACGGATCCAACGTCCACGTCAAATTCGTCGACTGGCTGCCGCTCATCTTCTCCAGCCTCGGCATGCTCATCATCAACTCGGTCGAGAAGCAGCGCCTTAGCGCCGACTCTTTCAGCTATAGCGGATCTGGTGTCGCATGGAAGGCGCGCGTCGTCTTGTTCCTGGGATTCGCGGCCCTCGCTGGCGGCATGGCCGGAGGTGTCACCGTCTTTGTGCTCAAGTTTGTCGTTCCTGGCGTCGGCATGCCGGCCCTGAGTATGGGAATTGAGAACCTCGTCAGCAACGCCCTGGTAGGCTGCAGGTATGTTGACACTGTCCCACCATATTCTTATCCACCCATGCATGGGAGAGTTGTGATAGCTAACCCGCTACCGTGTTTCCAGCTCTGTCGTCCTGTGGATTAGCCAGAACATGGAGGATGAGTACTCCTACAACCTCTCACTGTAACTGACTGAACCTTGTACTGCGCGCAAAAGAGGGGAGCGAGTGTCGGCGTATGTCTTTGGATCACGGGCGTAACTTGGGACTCTTGGGGACGGTCTGGCTTTTCTCTGACTTGATGTTTTGTCCTTTAGCACACGCGCGCAAATGCTTGCACGTTTTCTTTTCTCCTATCAAAGCACGTCAGTTGGTGATGATTCAAGCCTCTGTTTCTTGGACGAGTCGCAACGATCAGCTGATGTATGAATTGAACTTTGGCCATGCGTCTCTAGTGCGACAGAAGCCGATGTTGCTGACACTTCCATTTTCTTCTGTAACGAAACCATTATCGATATATATGTATGCTGCATCAAACCCCGGGAAGCGAAATCGTCGCGTGCTGTGCTCGTCGAAAGACAACCTGAGTGAGGCTCATTCGAGCTGTATAAACCCGCAGTCGCAGGGAGCTGTCACTGTTAGCGCCAGCCCACCACAGCAGCCCCGTCTCCAGTACTTTTTCAGTTCCACATCCAACAACATCTCATCCCATCTTCCTCCTTATACCCAAACAACAAAACAAATCAGTAATGATCGGTGCATTTACAGTCGATACTGCATCTTACCACTGGCACATCACATTCTCTCTGGTCAATATTTACTCGACACATCACCACAACCGCATCATATCTGTAACCGGCATCAAACAGTAACACAACTTTCCACCCCTTGCATCTTCCAAATTCACAGCAAACATCACTTATCAAATTCAAAAGCCATGAGTGCCCCCAACGGCTCCTCCCGCACAACACGAAGCTCCGGCCTCGCCACCGCAAGCACCGGCACCAGCAGCAGCACCGCCGCGAATAACAACGGCACCAAGACGAGCCTCTTCCGGAGCCATTTCAGAAACCGGTCCAACGCCGCAGTAACACCAGCAACAACAACAACAACACCGGCTTCGGCCCACGACCCAGAGAACATGCGCATGGACGTCGACATGCAGCAGCAGCAACAGCAGAGGCGCGACACGTCATCGCCGTCGTCGTCGGAACTGGTGGTGCGCGACAAGAACGGGGATGCTGAAGTGTGCAATCCGCCGGCGCTGGTGGTGGATGATGAGGATGAGTTGCAGGCGTTGGAGATGCAGGAGGAGAATGAGAGTGAGGATCTTCTTTTACGCTACATGAGTTTTGCGGTCGAGTTTATATGACTTGCATTAGCGAATTTGGTGAAGATAATGGCTAACTTGTACGATCTTTTCTTTGATGCGTCTAGGAGAGAAGCAGCGCTTGGCAGAGGCCATCCGACTGTATCGAATAAGCCACAGCTCCATGGCCCATCAACCAGAAGGTTAGTATGAAAGGTCAATGTTATCCTCCTATACCCTTAGAAGCTGACGGTTTTTTTGGCTAACTTGGGCTCCATCTCCTAGCCCTGCTCGAGGCTGTGCGCGAGAGCAATAGGAACAAGGTCAGCGCCTTGGCCGAGGACAACTGGATGTTTGAGGCGGAAGAACAGCCGCGCCTAGCATGAATGACGACGATTCAGTGCTTCACTTGCTCACCCTCTTTTCTCCCTTTTACAACCCACCCGCCTACGCCGTTGTGTCTATGATACAGGACTGAGTTCTATTTCGTCGCTACCGATCGATGAATGGTATGAGAAGAAGAGGGGAATTTGGAGAAAAGGATAAAGAGGGATGATGTTGATGACGATACCGCAGCAAGCCTACTAGTCTAATCCTTCAGCAGCGGGAGCTTCCGCTCCTCGCAGCCCCGGCCGCCGTGTCTGCGGCGCCGGCGCGGCGCCTCCTCCGCCAAACAGCCCGCTCATCATGTCCAGCAGGGGGTTGCTCTGTCGCGGCTTCTGTATGCCAAAGTACATCTCGCCAATCATCTCCAGAGGCTCCGCCCACGCCTCGGCCTCGTCGATCTGCGTCGCGTACTTGGACACCAGGCCCTTGTAGACCTCGGGCGCTCCCCGCTGGATGGCCAGGAGCAGCAGGCCCAGGAAGTTGAGCAGCGGCAGGCTGGGGAAGATGCGGGCGTCGCAGGTGGCGCTGGAGACGTCCTGCACGCCGAGGGACGGGTTGTCGGTTGTCAGGGCGCTGATGAAGAGTCGGTAGCAGGTGTTGGCGGCGCGGACGTTGCCGACGAGGAGGTAGGGGAGGATGGCTCGCGCCGCAAAGTGCGGTGCCAGGTGGGCGTCTCCTTCTCTGTACCAGGCGTACTCCATGTTGAGCAGCACTTCTGGAGAGTCCTTGGTTCCCAATATCAGGTGTCGTTCCGCCTCGTACGTCTCGTGCTCCTCTGCGTATAGTGATCCGGCGACGTGGTGCAGCTCGGGGTCGCCGGCAGGGTATTCGCCAAACTTGGAAGACCATCTACATCAACCCCACGAGTCAGCCCATCACGCCCTTCCTCCATGGCGTAACCCAAGAGAACCGCGCCCAAAGAACGAGCATATATCACAACTTCATAAAACACAATAGCACAAAGCAACCAGGTACCACTCACCCCATGCTCTCGGCGATAAACTTCTTCCTCGTGGGCTCCGCGGGGTCAAACAGCCGCAGGCACGTCAGCAGCCGGCCCTTGCTGGTGGCGTCGGGCCGGAGCTCGGCCTGCTTGTAGACGTCGACCATCATGACGCAGAGGTCGCCGCCGCTGCCGCCCTGCGCGGCCTTGAGCAGCGACTGCGCGACGCTGTAGAGGACGTCGATGGCGGCGGGCCAGTTCTTGGCCTTGATATAGCGGGAGGCGGCGACGCGCGTCTGCTGCTGCGCTTCGTAGTAGTCGCCCTCGGCGATCTTTTCCTGCAGCCGGGCGACGATGCGTTCGACTTTGTTGGCCATTGTTGGCGGCGGGGGGGGCGGGGAGCAGCAGCTCTGTTCGACTGGGGGCAGGAAGTAATGGTATGTTTCGTTTGGGAGCTGGTTCTTATGGAGGAGGGCCTTTGATGTAGCCGAAAGGTTTGAGTTGTAGCTCTAGGAGAAGGGGAGTGAGTGTCTGGGAGCTACCTTGCTCTGTGGTGATGTGATGGAGAAGACGATGGAGGGGTCAAAGGTGGGAGAGCAACCTAGCAGCTTTGGGTATGGATGATGCTGCGATCTGTAGCTCCAACTTTGCATCCCATATAAGTCTTGAGTACAAAGCTCTAATCAAAGCTATTACATCATCAGCGCGAATAGTGTAGCGGTTAGCATGCATGCTTCCCAAGCATGCGACCCGGGTTCGAGTCCCGGTTCGCGCATCTCTTTTTGCCCTTTTCCATGTAAAGCTCTTTTTTATCTTTTTGGGTCGTCTGCTCATCTGAAGGGTCTTTTGTCACAATCTTGATCTTTGGCAGAAGGAGTGTATGGGTCTGTGCTTGCGTCTTTAGGAACAAGAGATACTAGATGTGTACACTCTGCAATGATCGATCCGGTCCTGGATCAAGCAAGACGCATCTCCTCTTGTTGAGAACACAATAGCAAGGATAGTCACATACCCAGAAATCAATGGCTTACTACCATAGTGCTACGTACGTTATCATAAAGACACGCCTTTATACACCTTCTACCTTTCACATGCCAACCCAAGAAAGAGAGGACCAGCACTCATCCTTTGGCTTGATATATCATAGCCCTTGGGTTACGCAGTAGGTTTCTCTTGAAAAAAATACCGGTCTAGAAGTTTCCCACATGCCCTGATTTCCCCTCCCATATCAATGGACCCAAGTGCTGCCAGAAGACCTCCTGCCCTTCTCGTACAGCCACTTATTGTTGAGCCCAATGCTTGTCCTCTTGCCTGCTGAAGGGCTTGGTGAGGCAGGGTCGGGCAACATGTTTGACGAAGTGCTTGCGCCGAAGGAGCCAATGGTGGACGCGCCAAAGGAGCCTGACGTCCCAAAGGATGACCTCCTATTGCTCACGCCGTTAACGCTTTGGAGGAATGGGCTTCCCATGGGCGAGAACTGCGAGACCGAGCCGCTAAAGCTCTGAGAAAGAGCGTTGGACACGGGGTCGCCTCGTCCCTCCAACGGAGAGTTGGGATAGCTAGCCCTGCTTCCCACAGAGCCTGCAATGGATGGAGTTCGCGAGTATCGCGGCGGGGTGCTGATGTTGACGTCGGGGGTGGGCGGCACGACGGACGGGTTGAGGCCCAGCAGTTTGCGCTGGGTAGCCGTCAACGGGATATCGGCGAGCTCGTCTTTGGGCCGGATAAGTGGCAGGCAGGCCATGCCGATCTGGATGAATGGGATGAGCTGGGCGGCGAACCATGCCCAGCCGAGATATAGTCGGACGGACTTGGGAAACCTATACATTCGTTTCGTTCAGTGTTAGAGAAACACTTGTATTCGCGTGGGAGCCACGCCACAGCGCTCGCCGTTCGTATCCTGGTGTCTTTCTCACATTTGCGCGTCCACCTGGAGCCTGGCCAGCAGCTGAAGCGACCACATGGCCAGCAAGGCGACTATGTTGTAGGCGATCCGCCGCACGTTCTTTTCGGAGAAGTTTGTGGCATCGCGCCGTCTTGTGATTTCGTCGAGTCGAGGGTGGCGCCAGGTGCCGGGGCTCTCAGTCGCCGTCGCCGGCGCGGTTTGCTTGACGGGCGTGGTCGCCCTGACCAGACTCGACATGATTGCTGAGGAATTGCGAGCCCGGACGATGAGGGTGGGGAGAGACGAAGCGCGGATACACACGCTGGCGGTGAAACAGGCCGGATTGTGTCTTGTCAATTTCCTGATGCGGCGTTGTAAGCTGGGTCGATCGATTACACCTTTGTATGTAAGGTACAGGCAGGCTAGGCGCAATCCAGGGCAGCAGACAAGGTGAAATTTATGAGAAGGCTGGGAGGAAGACGTGTCTGGACGTACCGAGGCCTTGAGAAGCTGCTAGAGAACAAGAGCGAGAGTCGCGCAGATTCGCCGGTTTAGTAACAGGAGCGGAAACAGTGGCCAGGACGGCCGTCGAGGTTGTGATGCCCCGTGGTTGTTTATGTTTGCATGGCAACGTCGTGAGCGCAGAGCAACTGGGCGAGATCAAAAAGAGCAGGGGTTGATAAGATAAGTCGAGCGAGTGGCAGAGGTTGAATTGGATTGGGTGAGGCCTGGTGCAGAGTTGGCGCACGGGCCCGCAGCTTACAGGGGCCTTTCAGTGGCTGGCCTGCTGCAGTCACGGCAGGTCAAGGCCCATCGGGATTGCTCTAGCGGCGTCACACAGCGCGCCGCTCGCTGAAGGGCTTTGGGGTTTTGGCAGGGCGACGCATTGAATCATCGCAGGGCGGACGAGGTTGCGGTGGCTTTTTGCTGCTGTGCTGCTAAGGTAGCCTTCCAAACTAGCAAGGCGCGCGTTACTTGGCGAACGTGCGCCTCGTGCTTGACCTCAGCTTTTCTTTTCTCTGCTGTGCCCGCGGATTATTGGCACTTCGTGCACCAGTCATTTCCTGTCCCCATTTCCTTCGTCGTCATCAATTCCCTTTCCTTTCCACACTTTCTTTCTCCCGCATCAGCCTCACGCTTTCCTTTCACCCGCCTGGCCACAACCTCGTCGTCAGCATCGCCAACTGGCATCGCCATCGTCATCGGCATTTGCATCGGCCTCGACTGCTCGGTAGCCACACTTCTGCTCCTCCCTGGCGCCAGAGACCAGAAAATCATGCGCCGTTGAGGCCATCGCCCACCCACGACGAACGACGAGACAACTTTCATCTTTCCTCTTCAAACAAGCGCTGCCTTCAGCCTCCCCTCCCACGACTCCCTCGCACCATGGCTGCCTCGCCCAGCTCGGCGGACGCCGCGTCGGACGCAGAGAACCCGAGTTCTCCTGCTCAAGCAGAGAGCAAGCCCTCCGTCTCGCGCGCCGCCGACGCTGAGGATGAAGACACAATCGTCGCCACCACCACCGAGACTGCGGAGAAGCCCTCCCGGAGCAAGGGAAAGGGAAAGGACAAGGACAAGGACAAGGACGCGCAGCCCCAGATTGGCAAGATCAGGCACCTGAAGAAGGAGGATGGAGAGCCTCTTTGGCGCAAGGATATCCAGTACGACTTTCTCAGGGCAGTCTTCGACAACGAACAAAAGGTCTTCACCAACTCGTACGACCCGGAGCTGGAGAAGCAGTGCTTCGCCGACTTGTACATCGACACCATGGCTCGCAGTTCCAAGACGAGCAAGGTGCTGAGGGACAAGCTGATGAATGACCGAGAAGCCGCCAAAGGCATGGCAATGGTCTGTCTGCTGGTCAACATGGGCCGCATGAACACGACCCTCAATTGTGAGCATATGTCTATTCCTTTATTTGTTGAAGCGATCATGTCATGAGCGATTCGAATTGAAACTAACGCTACGAAAATAGTCTTCCCCGAAATGCGAGCCCAGCTGCGGACATACCACGCCATTCCTTCTCTCCAAGCGCAGCAAGATCCTCACGCCTACAAGCAGCTGCAGGATGCTCCACGTCTCAAGTCCATCCTCAAGGGTGGCGCTGAAGACAGGGATGAGCCGAATTCTCTCGACAAGATTAAAAACCGGGACATTCCTCGCACAAATCCCGTCAACCTCATCTTTGTCATGTGCAATTCGGCACAAAAGGTCGCGGAGCTGCACTTTCCACTCCATCGCGAGTTTCACGATGTCATCATGAAGACGCAGTACACCAGCGCGTCGCGAGCAAGGGCCTTCCTGTGGCTCATGTGGTTCTATCTCGAATCTGACTTCACGGAGGAGGGATGCGAGGAGAATCCGTTCGGCCCGGGCGTCGACTACGGCCTCGATGTCGCCAATCAAGGCGTCCCGGAGCTTGAGGAAATGACCCCGGAACAGGAGGCTCAAGAGAACGTTGACCCCGAAGTCGAAATCGAGTTTGGCCACGAAAAGCAGAAGATAAGGGCTACTATCTTGGAGATGGACCATCAATATATGACTGAGCGGGAGAAGCGTACCAAGGTCCGGCCGTCGATCGGAGAGGAAGGCCCGGCGATCCTGCCTCGAATCCGGCCGAGCAAGCACGAGTCCGACATGGAGAGTACGCGATCCACGCCGCCTCCACGAGCGCTGGCTCGAACGATTGCCGTCATGAACGGACGCAGAGCAGCGCCTCTCAAGTACCAGATTTTCGAGGGTTCCTCGCCGGCTCGGCAAGGAGCCGAAACGGGCGTCGTCGCCAGAAAGCCTCGTCCACCGACGGCTCACCAGCTTGCGGTTGAGCGAAATCGAAGCCAAAGGGTGGAATACATCCTGGACCGCGGCCTCCGGAAGCACCATCACAAGAGCAGAAAGATTAGGCGTCAAGAGGGCGCCATTGTCAGAACGTACAGGCGTTTGCAGGCTCAGGTTGATCCTTTCGAGGACAGTGACGACGAAAACAACGCTCCACGTAACCTGCCCGTCGAGAAGGGCAACGTCTTCAGAGAGAGGGGCGTCGGCGGCCTCTGCCTCCTGGCCACGGACAAGGACGATTACGGCGAAGAAGTGAGCTCGTACGCCGCCGCCATCCGACGTTCCGTTCGACGCCTGGCTCGTTGGCGAGAGCACAGAGACACGCTCGGCGTCATTGCTCCGGTGAAGAAGCCCAAGCCGCCCACGGCCAACGAAAACACCGAGAGCGAGATGGCAGTGGATGCACCAGAAGGCCTCGCGGACGAAGCTTCCGATGTCAGGGTCAACGGTAACACGTCCAAGGAGGACAAGGACGGCGGCGGCGATGTTGCCATGATGGATGATGTGGATATGGAGGAGGCCGATCAAGCGGCTCTAGGCGACGAAGACGCTGATGACCCCGACAAGACCGAGGTCATGGTTGACTCGGAGGTTGAGTAGTCGGGGACTGGTGCTCGATTGTCACGTGGGGGGAGAGGAACCCCTGAGCCGATAGTGAAGAGGGAACGACAACGCTGGGAATGATTTTTTGCTACACGACGAGGAAACTTGTACACAGAGGAACTTGTATGGATCAGGGAGAGCTAGATTTCTCCGGCGTCGAGGCGTTTGACCGAGAGCCCGCACTGGCGCTCCGTATGTATGAGTTTTTGTTAATTTAATGCGGTTTTTTTAGAGGATACAAGCTGCTTTGAGATTCTGCGTGAACTGCTACGTACAGCATAAACAAGCCACCATCATGTTCGTTTGGCCATCCAAGGCCAAAGGGCTGACACTTGGACTTCAAGCACGAGTACGAATACGAACCGTCTTTCAAATGAACCCTCAACCCTCTCCACCAAAGACATTCGACGGCCTCATCCGGATCGCCGTCATCCGGGCCGAGCGGTGAGGTGTGGCAGAATAGGCTGCCGCAGACCTCGGGTCGCCGAATGATAACACCCCGAAGAAGGATCCCAGTTGTATAAAACGAAGCAATTGGCAGAAGTCAATCTTTGTTTGCTTCTCGGACCAATTGTGTAATTGGGGCTTGTTTTGGCGGCTTTGATTTGTGTGTGTTTAGCGTTGGGCTTGTCCTTGCACTCGTCATTTGGCCATTACCTACTCTGCCCAAGGTGCCCGAACTAGATCAACATTCAAGAGTCATCATCTCCTTGATCTCTTTTTGCTTCATTTCTTGACTCTTGTCCAAACCTATAATACCGTATCTTTCTTTTCTTCCCGGCCAAAAAGTAAAACCAAGCCATGCCCCGAACGGAACCCTCCCCGCCGCCGGCGGGCAGCATATCCCGCCTCCTCGGCGTCCTGGCCCTGCTCACGGCGCTCCTGGCCTCCGTCGTCTACGTCCTGGACCGGGACCTGGAGCGCTTCTACGTCTTCGAGACGGACCACCTGCACGACCTCGCGCGGCGGGGCATCGCGGCGCACGGCAACGACACGCGCGGCATCGTGCGCTTCGTCGTCGACGAGCTCAACGACAAGGTGCCCGGGTACGTCAACCTCGAGGAGGACTGGGTGTTTAACAATGCCGGCGGCGCAATGGGCGCCATGTACATTATCCATGCCAGCGTGACGGAGTATCTCATCATCTTCGGTGCGTTTTTAGCTTTCACCTCCACATCTATACCAAACTCATGAAAGCCCTCCCTTGACTAACACCCGAGATCTCGTTCACGGCGCCCCCCCCCCCAGGCACCGCCATCGGCACAGAAGGCCACACCGGCCGCCACACCGCCGACGACTACTTCCACATCCTCTCCGGCACGCAGCTCGCCTACGTCCCCGGCGAGTACGAGCCCGAGGTCTACCCGGCCGGCTCCGTGCACCACCTGCGCCGCGGCGACGCCAAGCAGTACAAGATGCCCGAGGCCTGCTTCGCGCTCGAGTACGCCCGCGGCTGGATCCCGCCCATGCTCTTCTTCGGCTTCGCCGACGGCCTGTCCAGCACCCTCGACTTCCCGACGCTGTGGAAGACGACGCACATCACGGGCAGGCAGATGGTGGGCAACTTGCTCAAGGGGAAGCTGTGATGGGGGAGGCTTTGAAAAGGGGGGGCGGCTTTTTCCTTTTTTTCTTCCTAGTTCATAGTCCAGGGGTTCTGGCGATAGAATGCTGCTGAGGAAGAGGAGGAAGGTGGACAATCCTTCTTGAAATACATGTGATGTCGGTAATAGAAGCATCAGGGGAAATATTGGGTCGAGACATATTCTAGAGGCAGTTTGGCCTCCAGAGGACGCGTACAAGTTGTACGGATGTGCGAGTGAGGGTTGTACATAAGGTCACCATAGCGATAAAAGGGACTTTGTCTCTTTGCGTTAACCAAAGTCTGCCCTGTGGCACCCAGTCAGCCAGCCAGAAGAGACAGTCTAGCGTGATATGTCGTCTTATGACTGTCGCGTGTGGTTTGCCCCTATTTCTGGTGCCATGAGTTGCCCGCAAAAGATGCTGTCGAAACCCATCATTCACCACAGAATGGAACAACACGTATAAGGTAGTGGCAACTCGGAGTCAGTGCATGTAGCAAGCTCGTATAACTATGTACTGCTTGCAGAGACGAAGGAATGGTACGCTGAAAACAAGAACCCCTTTATCCACCAAGTCCCAGAGGAGCGCCCTCGTCAGATTCTTTCATAATTTTTTTTTATCTCCGCCCTGCCACCAACGCCACGCCAATGTGCAGTTGTGCTAAGAGGAGGAAATCGGTGACCCATGATAGAACTCCCTTGTCTCGTTGCCCAAGCCATTTTTTTTCTCTTTGTTTTGTTTTTTGGCTCTCCATCTTTTCCTGTTCTCTGAGCCGCGTAAATTGGCGCCGGTCATGAATGATACCCATGAAATCAGAAGACAAACCCTACGCCTTGTTCTTTTCAGATTGATATAGATTGGATATAAGAAGAGGAAAGGACCACGAGGGGGGGTAGATCGTGTAAAAAGTGGAAAGGTAATGAAACCGTGCTCCAACACCATTCGACTCATTCCGTAGCTCCAGATTCATGTCGGTACAAATGTCAAGGTCCGCAAGTAGCAAATCACAATCCATCCAATGACGCCTACTGAGGAAGCTGTCAGAGGGTGGAAATGTACCTCGGTCTCAGTCCTCTTCTTCATGCGAGCCAACTCTCCTCGGCTCGCTTCAGGCCGCGCATGACAAGCCCCTCGTCCTCATCATCGTCGGATGAGTCGTCATCAACATCATCCTGGATTCTCAAATTCTCCACAGAGGTTGTCGTGGCCTGGATCCGGGCTTCTTGGTCATCCTCTTCCTCAAACATCCACGTGAGGCCGTTTGCTTCTTCTTCCAGCGGGAACATTTCTCTTGCGTATTCTTCTAATCCGCGAGGGCCCTCCCACAGCTCCAGCGCTTCCCGGGGGCAGCTGGCTTCCAGCTTTGGGTCGCCGAAGTACGGAGGCTGCTTCGAAGGGTCCTTTTCGGTATAATCAAAGAGCTTCTCCAGAGCTTCCAGCTGTTCTCGATAGCCTGTGGGTATGCGAACTTTGATCTCAATGGGCCCTCTTATGTAGCGCACGGGGCGGCCGACTCCGCGAGCAAACAGCTGGCAAGCTTCAATCGGAGTGAGGTATTCGTATGCCAAGGCGATACGCTCTCCTGCCCACTTGGAGACGCCGTCTTTGAAAAGCTGAATAACAGCAGGCCCAACGTCGTGTTCGGCATCCAACCAGGGGAGCTTGACATCTTCGTGGAAGGGCGCCTGCCAAGTGAAAGAACCGTCCGGTTGCAGCTCCATGCAGAATAAGGGGTATAGTAGCGAAGTGAAGTTGTTGTTGTAGATTCCGGTGTAGACAAAGGTGGCGGGCAGTCCCAGTTCTCTCACATACTCCTCGACTTTGTGCTTGGCCGCCCACAGAGGCAACGACGGCCACTCGGGGTTGTATGCTGAGTGGTCGGGCATGGACGAGTAGATGTAGTGTTGGATATTGGCCCGCTTGGCTGCATCGGCCAGGGCCTTGCCAATCTGCAGTTCGTCGCCGTAAAATGTGGTATTGATAAAAGCAAGCTGTGCGCCGCGGAACAGGTTTTCAATCAGCTCATGGTTGACGCCCACACCCGGCATTGGGCCATTCTGGGTTACATCCTTGTTCTCCTTGGTAGGCTGGTGTCTTGTATAGAGTTCGCCGACGAAGACGGTGACGTTGGGATTGGTGGACACCTCCGTGGCGACGACTCCTTCGAGGTTCCTGAGCTGTGCGCGAACATGGTAGCCGACAGCAGTCGCCACGCGAATCAGAGACGCAGCTTGGCGGCCACTGGCGTTTATAACGGCGATCGTCTTCGGGGCAGACATGAACCGCTTGGTAGGGCGAAAGGTCAAAGAATTGTTCCTCGAATTTGCCAGAGGGGAAGATTCTGAATAAGAGGATCGCGAGTGCTTATGCTGCTTATGGAAGCCGTTTGCTTGGTCGGTCGCGATATGGATGGGTAGGGCGCCCGTTACGGATCCGTTGATTTGTGCCGGCATGGCTCCGTTCGCTGTCGCAGGTAGTCAAGCCGAAGCCGAGTGGAATTGATCGCCGACGCAGCGATATGATTGCTCCGACGCAAGCAGTGTAGTATTTATTCGACAGGCGAGGCCACCGTTATCCGGACGCGCCAGCCTGCCTGTAGAACAGAGGCAGTCTCCCAGGTTGCGGTTTTGATGGTGGGGGATGCAGAGGTCAGTAGGGCTTGTCTCTCAGCTCATAGACCGGAGCGGATAGCCTGTACGTAAAAGCGAAGTATGACAGTGGATCGTCGGGCGTGGGCCGTGGGCCGTGGGCTGTCTGGACGGACGAGCGTGGGAGGACAAGCACCGAGGGCGGTAATACTTGTAAGACGTGTGGTAGGTAGGTCGGTGGCGGTGATGATGGTGGTAGCAGTGCCAATCGTGGTGGAGGGAGTAGAAGGGAATAGTAGAAGAAGAAGGTGAAGACGAGGAAGAGGTACTATATGTAATAGCAGGGTCAATGCCGGCGGCAGGAAGCGGCGTACAGCAAAGTGTCTTGAACTGGTGATAGATTGATGTCTCTGGTCCAATGTGCGACTCCCAGGAGGGCAGCTTGGCGAGTCTCGGTGTCAAACTTGTCGAGTCTGGGCCGGTAACACAGCAGCAAGTCCGGGGGACAAGCTGCGGATGCTTCGAGAGCGGTGGGCGAATGAGTAAGAAGAGGCGGAAATGCGAGTTGCGATTGGTCGCAGGGGCCGATGACGGTAACCGGGATTGCCAGTGGGCGAGGCTATGATAGTATGGCGAGACAAAGGGGGTTCGAGACGCTGTTGCTGCGCAGGTGATGCCGTGCTCGAAGCAGTGTAAAAGGCAGAATCCACGATCCTACTCGTTGGAAACTGCAACGAAGCGAGACGGGATGCGTCTTCGAATCATGGAGGGGCTCTCTACTTTTTTTTTTTACCCCGATAAGAACAGCGGCTTGCGGTCGATTTAGCTCGCGCGAATTGGCCGACTAGCTCTGTTCGAGGAAGGGAAAAGATTGGGGTTAGTTGACGCTGGGCTCGCCACGCCAAGGCTCTTTAAGAATGTATGGCAATTTCTTACTTGAAATGAAATGACGGCCACGCGCTGAAACCAGTCAGATGGATGGCGGGCTAATAGGAAGCGCGAGTTCTGCGGATGGGTGGCCGGGCGATAAGGGATGAGGAGGGGGGTGCTTTTGGCTGTTGGGATGTCGGATCTCGAGATGGAGGGGAGGATTCGAATCTGGAGGTGCGACGTAAGGTACGCAGCACTGTAATCAGGCAAATTCCATGTACCCTGTCTGGTCACTTTGGCATCACCAGGCACTGATTCGGTACAGATAAGGCGACGACGGCTGAGACATGATGTTGGGGTAGGGCGAACAAAGACGGACAGGTAAATGAACGCGAGAGGGATGGAATTGCGTCGATGGCGGCAAAAGTTGATATATCAGGACGTAATACTACTAATAGCACTTCGGATTCTTACGCCTATACAGGTAATAGAATCTTTTCTACAGACAGTGGAAGGTACTTGTGAGTTCCGAGCGACTGAAGTCAACCGCGATGCAAAATGACGGCACCCCTTGCCTCGCCCAGAGCAGCAGGAGCGAAGGTCGGAGCCGGCGGCAGTCCACCTGCCACAGGAACAAGTACAGGTACCGCTCTGGACCCCGCGAGAAGCAACTCGCAGCAGCCGTACCAGGTACCAGAACTTTTGTGCGGCGCGCTGGTACCACCTCCGTCTGCGGGCAAGTACCTTAACGAGAGCCTCACGGGGCCATCTTCTACTGCAAGGTACTCGATACGGTACCACTGCCGCTAGTCACTTCGCGGTTGGGAAAAACGGGGGGAGGAGGAGTCGAGCCCTAAACCCCCAGAGCATCTGCCATGGCTAACGACGGCAAGAAGCAAAAAGGGTTCGAAGATGGAAGAAGGGCAGTGGGACAAAGGAAAGGCGGGAAGGGGAGAAAAAAGTTCGCAGACCCTCTCGAGCCGCTATCAACAGGCACGGAGTGAGACCGCTAGGAACGAAGTACCGTCTGGTAGAGGTACCCGTCTTTATTTTGAGTTGGCTAGCCCCGATCTCCGTCATCATGGGCCCCTGTATGGAGTACCGTGCACAAACGGGCAACATCTGATTAGATCCGGGCCAAGCAAAGTGCTACGTAACATGCTCGTACCTGTACAGACTTTCGACCACTCAGAGGCGTTGATGCAGCTCGCAACGGCCTGATTTGCTCCAAATTCTTTACCGTACAGTGAAAAGTCGATCCATAAAGGTACTCGTACACGTGTGGAACGACACGACCGGAACGAGGCTAGCCACGGCTTGATTCTTCGCTTCTGGCAAGAGACGTTCATGCTGTGCCGTTCGCATCAGGTCAGTCGAGAATCCCATGCACGATGCATGTCCAGTTGATGAACGAGATGATGTTGTGTTTTCTCACCTCTTGCCTGAAGATTGTCTGGGGCCAGCCAATCGGGCGGTGTCGCTAAATGAAATCGCCTCTAGGATTTTCTTGTTTTGCGCCTTGGCTCCATGCAACTCCGCGGATGAGGCGCAAGGGCGCTGGCAAAGGGCTTGCTCAAGGACACGCCGTTTATCTGTATTACTACATGCCATTAGATAGTCGGGCAACTGCCACCAATGGCATCGGCAGCGCTAATAGAGGCAGAAAGGGAGCACAAGATGCATGCTACAGTGTGCGTAGAGCTATAGACGGTTTCCCATGCTGTCATTCGGTGTTATTCAGGTCAATATCGTGCACTGTGACTTGCGGCATGAAAGACGGGCGACAAAAGGTCAGCCGACGACGAGCTTCCAAAGAACACCAACAAAAGGACGGCCAACGGGTCTCCCCGAGTTCCACTGAACTTGCCGGTGCCTGCACTTCTGCCTTTTTCTGCAGGGAATTAAATAGCTTGGGGGTCAAAGGGGTCTACTTCGTACGGGACTGGGGCATGACTTGAAGTGCATGACCGCGAGGTTCTCCATCAAAACTCGGGGAACTTGCCGCATCACTAATGAGACTGCGCTCCTCAGCAACGTGTGCCCGCTACGTACTATGGAGATAATAGTCCATAGCCCCTATCCGTATTCTTACTCCGTATATCACTCCCTGCATAGTAAAGCAGTTGCATGCCCTGCGCCTCTGCTGGAGTAAAAGGGATATGGAGCACGGTGACAGCGCCAGGGCTACACGTACCCGGACGTGCTGACCCGGAACCTGTCACGCGCTCCTCAGAGATTCGGAGCAGAGGCTGTGGCACATGGGCCCGGTACTCCGTGCAGCGGCTCTGGATGCGGTACGGTGCGTGCTGCCTAGTAAATTGCGGCAGCTTACATGTCGTTCTCTGCACTGCAAGACGAGGCCCGGATAGTAATGCTGAGACAATACCGGCGGTGGATTGCGGCATCGGACCAGCGAGTTTGTACAAGTACTTTGGGCGAGAAGGCGTGAGGCATGTGCCCGTTTGGTCCTTTTGCGGTTGAGGTGTGCGAGATAACAACTCGACGCGGCTATCTGCCTTATCCTTATCTACAGCATCTCTAGAAGCATAGGATCGGGCCATTGGCTCTAGGAAGGAACGGGGAAGGATCTTCTGGCAATCGACTCAGGCTGCAGGCGCCATGAATAAGCAGAACCCGGGAAAGGAAAGAAGCAAACAACCTAGAAAGAAGGAGAAGAGAAAAATCCTCCCGGCTTCCTACAGCTTCCATCCACCGTGCAACTCCATATTTTTCATACCGGCACCTCGACACCTAAGCAATACCACTACGACCGCTGGGCTGCGCTCTCCCGCCTTTCCGGCGCTCGGCCTATTTGCATTAGCTCTCGTTACCGCTGCCCACGTTTCCACGTTCCAGGTTCAGCGAGGTTCAAGTCGGAGGTCGACCCCAGGGCCAAGGGCGGCGGATACTAGTACACGCAAAATACCCAGGCGGCAAGGAGAGTTAGGATTAGGTAAATTTTTGCCCCGGCTCTCCAGTCAGATGATTTCGTTAACCTCATTCCATTGCTCATATCCTCAGTTGCTTCAGAATCGCCTGGTTGCCGTTGGTCCATCTCTCGAAATTTTTCTCGCTCCTTGTCCGGCCTGGACCGTCATCGATCGATCTGGAGCTCGGGTCATCAGACCTGTGATGATTTTTTTTTTTTTTTTTCTTTGATTTTTTCTCGTTCCTCCCTGCTGGTCAAGGGTTTCCTCGGCTCCCTTCCGTTCTAACTGTGCCCTCAAGGTGCTTCAAGTACAGGCAGCTCCATAAATGTGACGGCCATGAGCTGCCCTTGCCTTGTTGATGAAGCTTTGGCTGCGTATAGCCCGTATTGGTCGCCTGCGTGTGTGCGCAGCTATTTGCACGGCCAATCGCCTGCGGTTACTTCGCCTTTCCGTTTACTTCTTGACGTGTCATTCGCTATTTTACATGGCCTGTGAGTGGCTGCGGCGCCTCGTTGAGATATTGCGGCGTTCCGACAGGCCGCGGTACGCCGTCGATGCGGCTTCTCCATGCTGATGCCAACCTGCTTCCCGCCACTGCCTATCATCTCTCTTGATCTTTTCTCTCTTTCGTTTCTTTTCTCTTCCTTAGTGCTTGATCTAATTGCGCCTATAAGCGGATGGGGGATCACTAGTGACAGGGTTGTGATTTCATATGGTCTAAGACAGTACCCACGAACCGCTCTTCTAGCCGACGCTCAACCTCCAGATCTCGAGCTATGCTACAACGTCTACGGAGTGCTACAAGCTTGTTCGTCTCTTCCCCCGCCTCTCCTGCAGGCAATTGCAAATACGAATGCCCCCATTTATTGTCTAGCTCATTTTGCTGTCCTCGTGAGCTTCTTTGGCGCCGTCTTCACAGAGACAGCAAACAAGTCTTAGGGGGTACAGAACACGGTAAGCTTCAGCCCCTTCCCAGCTCAACAAAGACACAAGCAAGATTGTCGATCCGACAATCTCTAGCGAGCACCGCAGACGAGGATACATCATGTACCGAGTGCTACAATGAAGTACTACTTCGTACTCTGTACACTATGAGGAGGGGTATGTTGCCGCGACTCGGCCTATCTTATGCATTAGCTCGCGTGCGCTTCAACTCCTTGTTGCGGTTCGGTCCCTACCGCGGTGAAACTTGTCTATGGAGTGCAGCAGTGTCAATCCTCCATCTGAGATGACGACCGTTGCCACCCTATGCTGGTATTTGATTCCCGAGCCAACATATAGCACTTTTGGACGACCATCGCACCCCCTGCGACGAGCCGAGTGCCAAAGTGCTTGAAAGGACACGAACCGGCGCATAGTTCGCAGGGCCTTTCTATTATCTGCTGCAGACGCCTGTTCCTTCTCCTACAAGCAGACGAAATTCAAAGCAAGCTGGGCTTGAACTAATGCTGGATCTGACGAACCCAGCCACTGCATCCATCGGCTCTCCCCTCTTTATCCGATGGTACGGTGCTATCAACGGTTATTTGAAAAGACGCCCTCCGACTATTGTTGGCGTAGCACCCCAGGTGACATTTCCTGACTTGTGTTATCAAGACGGATGTCCAGCTTGTGGGGAAACCGCCACAGTGAACTGCACATTTGCCTGCGTGTGTGTCAAGTAATTGCATCCTCCCGTCGCGGATCCCTTTTTGGCAAGAAAAGATATATTGCATCGAGGTATGGGAGGGGAGACGGAGGAAGACGTTGCGACGAACGTTGTACAACTACTCACTGGTTTACTGCGGTGGACACTAACCTGACTGGACTTGGCGTAACAGGACGTCAGGTTTCGTCTTCATCAGGAGTACTACTATTTTGCCTCGTAGGCTTGACAATCATGGATGTCCCTTCGTTAGGAGTAGAGGTGGCCAACTTTGAGAGCGGGCGTCTTGTTTCACTGCACAAAGCGGCTCACGGGTCTCTGCCATGTTTTCGTTTGACTTGCGATGCTTAAGCTCATTGAGGACCAGGACCAGCCCCAGGAGGCAAATTCCAAATATCAGCCGTCATCATGTCCACATCGTCCAGCGGCAGTCTCTCTATCCATGACTGAGGCGCACTGTTACCCGAGCCACCATCCATCGTGTTCTGCCCGATAGAAGCATCCAAGTGTCTCTATTCTCACTGATTAGCTGTGTCCAGCAGCGTCATCCATTGATTCAGCCGAAGATGGTGAATGATCAAGGGGTGGAGGGCTTACCCAGTCTACGTTATCCACGGATAGCATCCAGGACATGTCAAACTGGTTGATGCTGTTTGTCACCGGTGCAGTGGTACTGCTGTGGCCGGGTATGGTTCCCACACCAGCTGCGGTGGTGACTGCTTGGCCCTGAGAGAATGGTGTCTGGCGGGAGCTTGAGCCTGAGCCTATAGTTCTCTTAGCAATCTGCAGCCTTACTGGACTGGGAGTATGCAAACAAACCTTCGAGTCTGCTTGTGGGATAATCAGACGCGTACCCAACGGCCTCTTGGGATACTGCCTGACTAGACGTTGATCTGCTGGTCGACTCCCTTCCGGATGGTGGGTACGGTGTGCTTGATGAGGCGGGTGAGTTCCGTTCCACGGGTCTACCGAGTTTGGCCAGCATGACGGCCAAGGTATCTGCCGTCTTCCTCAGGTCTGTCAATCTGTTGAAGACTCGACAGCTGATGTAGTGTGACCTTTGGATCATGCCGATCAGCTGTTCCTTGGTTGGTGCTTCTCGTTGTCTGCCCGCCGTGCCGAAACCGGTGCCATCTTCCAGATAGTTGTCGTTCTGAACGATGAGATACAAGATCATGGCAGCCAGCATGAAGTCGTGCACGGCGAGGGAACTCATGAACCAGCCCGAGCGGCCGAGGACATTGCCAGGCTGACATCCCACCCAAGAAGCGTATTGAAAGTCCAGCAGCGCCGTAGCGGCATCCAGACACTGGTTCCGGGAGTAATCGTGCTCGGGCTTCGGTACGGCTTCCGCCAGATAGCGGCGGTGGAGGACGCAGCGGCTCTTGTGGTAGAGGGACGCGAGTCCGTATCGCTGGATGATCTGATGGGGCTCCTCGCCGACGCACTCTTCGAGTGGCTTCACGTGCATGAACGAGGGGACGCTGTTCCAGGTTTCGGTGAGGAGGTTGTCGAGGTTGAGGACGTCGCTGTAGCTTGGTGGTGTCAGGGCGTGCGCCTGCTGGGCGATTTGTCTGAAGACGCGGAGGAGCCTGGACTTGTGGATGGCGTAGGTCATGAACGTGTAGACGGTGTCGGGCCGCGGTGGCGGGAGCTCCTTGCAGTTTTCGTCAAAGTCGTCGTCTTCCAGGTTCCGGGGCAGTTCCGTGTCCGATTCGATGCCGGTCACCATGCTCGGGAGCCCCATGTGGAAGGAAACGAGGAGGTCGATCTGGGCAGCCATGTTCCACTGCCTGCGCCGCATCTCCCCTTCATACGGCGAGATGCTCGCCAGATGGGAGGGATCCCGGTGATAGCCCATCTTGAGCATCAGCCGCAGGCAGACGCCCGACAGGATGTAGCAGTTCATCTGGGCCGCGCGGTTGAGGATGAAGTCGGCTTCGACGTAGAGGATGAAGGCGGGGATCGTGATGGCGGTTGGCTGGGAGTACTTGCCCCATATCAAGGCCCAGCCGGCGCATGAGCGGTATTGTCTGATTCTGTCCTTGACGGATATCGGGGAGTCGCTTTCGACCTCGTCGGGGGCGGAGAAGTTGTTGAAGAAGACTCCGAGGGAGAGGACCATGAAGAGGACGGCTATCCAGTGGAGGGAAACTGCACTTGGGTTTTGCCAGAATTGCACATACTTGAGCAAAACTGATATTAGAGAAGGGTACAGTTGGCTCATGCTGGCCGAGATTTCCTCATTGACTTACTGCTTTTGTGAATGTCGGACGGTGAAGGATGTCTGCGATTCGTAAGTCAGCTTCAACAGCATTCGATGGATAATAATCCGTGTGAGCTCGTTGGTCAATAGGAGTTGGATGGCTGTACTGACGTTGAGATGGGCTCCTGGATGAGAAATACCGCGTGACGAGCCGGTCCGCAACATTCCTTTCGGGCAGCTGGGCAAGAAGCTCTTCTCGATTACTCGGAGCCCCTCTCGAATAGAGAAGCAATTCCGGCCCGTCCAGCTCATCCCCCGGCAGGGCGTCGTCATCCGAGTCTCCGGGGTCATCAAAGTAGGCCTTGATGTCTTCGATCTGCACCACCCGTTAGCTTCATCGTCTCTCCGTTTCTTTTCCATGGCATCTCTCAACTCCTCATCAACTTACATCCTCAAGCATCGCCAAGCAATGAGTCGCCCCAACATACGTCGTCGCATTCTCTCCGTGGATAACCTGCCCCTTCAACTGCGGCGCCGTGCTCTCGCCCGCCGCCTGGGGCTGCCGCTTGAAGTTGCCCTCTTCGTCCATCATGCCTCGCACCATGCCCTCGAGCCTCTTGAGCCGGGCCGCCATGCCCTTGGCCGCCGGCCTCTTCTTCTCCGGCTTGGGCGCATAGACGCACAGGTCCAGGCGACCCTTTTTTGCGCACTGCCCGCATGGCTGTTCGCGGTCACACTTGAGCTTCGAGTTGCGACAGGGCGCGCATGAGAGGAGAATGCGGGTGCGCTTCTTTGTGAGAGAGCCGGAGTTTCCGGAGGTTACGTCCATGTCCATTTTGGGGAATGCTCGAGCTTTCCTCAGCGTTCCTTGTCTGTGAGTTTCTGGTAACTGTAGTTCTTGCAAGACTTGTTGGCGGATGTTAGTTTGCGGTGACAGGGCTGAACAGCATGAGAGCCGCTTTCTTGTTCTGAGAAGCTTACGCGCCACAACGGGTGCCCGATATATGCTTAACACAACTTAGCAGCACACCAAAGAGGACAAACGGCTGACAGCGACGAAGCCTATTTAACAGAATCGCAGTTCGATTCGAGGGGCTGAAAGTTGAGCTACGAGCTTGTGACGACAAAGGCCGAGTATAACGTTCCATGGCCGGTATTATATAAGCAGTAAGATTTCTCGGACTTCGCTAAACTCCAAGTTGCGAGTTGCGCAACCAATGGGACCGAGAGGTAAGGATCAACAGAAGTTGAAGAAGAGATGAAGGAAAAATAGAAAATGTAAGACAATACAATGCTTTAACCCCTAAATTCGTCATGAAGGCAGCGCTCCCGGCAGCCTCTCTATTACATATTTGCCCCTTGCCACGCTCATGATGGGAACGCCAGGAATCTTGCGTAGCCTCTGCTTCAGCGCCTTGTCGTTGGTGCCCACGATGTATATCCTGTCTTTGGTGACCCGGTCCACGATGCAGTCGTCTGCATATGTGCCCTTGTGGTCGCACTGTATCCGCTGCCACCTCTCGTCGCGGGCAATCTTCAGCGCCAGTCTGTACTTGGTCCCCAGTTTCTCGAGCTCGGCCATGACGCAGGAGGTGATGATGGGGTTGCACTTTGCGTAGAGGCAGTCCATCATGGATTCGAGTAAGGACAGTTTCCGCTGGACGGTATGACTTAGGAAGTTTGTGTCGACTACCAACGATCAGACGCACCGTTAGCATTGAATCTCAGAGGCCCGGGGGGGTAGCAACCGCGGGTATGTGCACTTACCGAGAACGTTGTATGGCGGGCTGATGTTCGTGTTGTGAGCGAAATACATGCCGCTCGGCATCTGGGCAACCTCTTTGACGACTTCGCCTCCTACTGTCCTCTTGGCAGCCTGTTCTTTCTGCTTGAGCTCCTCCTTCAGTCGGTTCTCCTTGAGTCGGGTGTCCTTCAGTCCCATGACTCGTTTGACCTGGCTCAAAGGGTCAGTATAAGAGTAAGAAGTGAATCGAGTTGCTTGGTAGTAGAGGACTGACCTGTCCAAACTTTCTCGTCTTCTTCGCGACACCCATGATGGCGTTATTAGAGCGGCCGACGAATGGATAACAATTGGCGTGCGGTTTCCGGTGATTCGAAGTCTCGTAGGATCTCGGTGAAAGGGGTACTGTGGGAGTGAGAGATGACTTGAGGCGAGGTTGGTTGCGGATGGTTTGGTCCTTCCAAGAGCAGTCCGTCGTTGGAAGCCGATGGCGATCAGCGTCCAAAAAAAATGCTGGAATGATATGCTATCGATAAGAACTTGCGGATGGCGGCGGCTGCGCACGGGCCACTTCTGTTCAAGGTTCTTGTCTGCTCGGTGCATGTACCTTCGTATCTTCGTACCGCTGTAAGGCAGCTCCCGCGGTTCAGGTTCCCACTAAAATCCAGTTGCAGAGCTTCTAAACCGTCTCGACGCGTCTTCCGGATCGCGTAAAGTGATTTCTATATCTCACCACTACAGCCAAAATGCCTGCCGCAAAGCCAGAGGAAAAGGGCGAGTCCTCAAACGCCACGTCAAAGGCAGCGCTTGCGGCTTCCTCCAATGGATCACCGAATTATGAGCTACCGTGGTATGTTGAAGCAGGAGTGTCAATCCGAACTGAATCTAGTATTGACGGGATATGTGTTCAGGGTGGAAAAGTATCGCCCGGTGTTCCTGGACGATGTCGTCGGCAACACAGAGACGATTGAGCGCTTAAAGATCATAGCCAAGGAGGGCAATATGCCCCATGTCATCATATCAGGCATGCCCGGCATTGGAAAGACGACCAGTGTCCTCTGCCTTGCCCGCCAGTTGCTGGGGGAATCGTACAAGGAGGCCGTCTTGGAGCTCAATGCCAGTGACGAACGCGGTACGTCGGTCTCGTTTCTTGTCATCTCGACGCACAATTAGCCAGTGGTCGGCACTAACGTTTTGTCACATAGGTATTGACGTTGTTCGTAACCGCATCAAGGGCTTTGCGCAGAAGAAAGTTACCCTGCCTCCCGGTAGGCACAAGCTCGTCATTCTCGACGAAGCCGACAGCATGACCTCCGGTGCCCAGCAGGCTCTGCGGAGAACCATGGAAATCTACTCCAATACGACTCGATTCGCCTTTGCTTGCAACCAGTCCAACAAGATCATCGAGCCGCTGCAGTCACGATGCGCAATCCTTCGATACGCCAAGCTGACGGAGGACCAAGTCGTGAAGCGGCTACTGCAGATAATCGAGGCAGAGAAGGTGGAATACAGCGACGATGGCTTGGCCGCCTTGGTGTTCAGTGCAGAGGGAGATATGCGACAGGCCATCAACAACCTGCAGTCAACATGGGCCGGTTTCGGCTTCGTCTCAGGCGACAACGTCTTCAAGGTGGTCGACTCACCGCACCCGATCAAGGTGCAGGCCATGCTGAAGGCTTGTTACGAGGGCAACGTCGACTCAGCCTTGGATACGCTCCGGGAGCTGTGGGATCTGGGATACTCGAGCCACGATATTATCAGTACGATGTTCAAGGTCACCAAGACGATGCCGACGCTTAGCGAGCACTCGAAGCTGGAATTCATCAAGGAGATTGGCTTCACACATATGAAGATTCTGGAGGGCGTTCAGACATTACTTCAGCTGTCTGGATGCGTGGCTCGTCTATGTAAGCTCAACATGGACCCGAAGAGATTTAAGCCGCAGTCAAAATAGCACAGAAGGGGATGCCATGGTCAAGGGAATGCAGTTAGCGATTTCGTCTTTTTCTCGTGGGGATATTTCGGCTTCTTGGGCGTTGGCAGAGGGAGATGATTTACAGTGTGATGCATTTGGGTATCATCGGATGATGCTATGTACATGATCAAGCTTATAGCCTTGACTGAGGTCATTCTTCATTTACCGTTGTTCTGTGCAACCTCCTGCTCGTATCTATCCCACTTGGCCTTCTCCTTGAGCCACCTTCGTTGAGCTCTTACCTGGGCTTCATATTGCCTCAGGCGCTGGTCTGCCGAGATCATGCCTCCGAGGACCATTGCTGACATCTGGACATAACTGTTGATTATGTGAGCCCAATGCGTCTACCCGTCAAACTGGTGTTTGTTCCCTACACCTTGAATTGGATGGTGGTCTTGCGGTAGACTGGCGACCAGAAATACGCCGCGCCGCCCAGGATTGCCGCTCCAACGCCCCATTTGGCGGCTCCGATGAGGCCTCCTTTGCCGGCTTCCCATCCGGCGTCATTGGCTTCGTCGCTCTTTAGGGGGTCGTGAGGGGAGACTTGGGTGGGCATCTTTTTGGCGCTGAGGAGGAGACTGAGACTTGTGTGAGGACAAGAAAATTGGATGGGTAATGCTTTGGTGCTCGAAGCTCAAGTCAAGGAGGGAGTTTGCGGTCGGGGTTTGAAGATGGGGGAACCCAGTCTCTATTATCCACGAGTGTTACGGATATGCAGATTTGCCTCGAGAGAATGCCAGGTTCGCATCGAAATCGACAGCGTGAGATCTAGGAATGCCGATGCTCCGAGCTCTATGTACTATATTGTACGTCATAACGTACAGGGAAAAAACAAGAGAGCTTCAGGGTAGCTGTTTTCTCCACAAGAGCCATCCGCCTCGTACGAGAATTGAGTCTTGAGTTCCTCATCTTCAGGGCTATGACACATAGAAAGTACATTTTATCTGCTCTTTGATGTTTATTGTGAGCTCTTTGCAACTTGAACTGTGGTATTTCGAGCTTTCCGTTTTCTTGTGTGGTGGAGGCTGTCGAATAATACAAAATGCTCTACGAAGTACGGTAGAAGCATGCGGCTACAGGTACTAGTACTCGAACTCTCCCGCAATTCTCTCGCAGGAACAGGTTGCTTTTGTACCTCTTGATGATTCAGTCATTGAATTCTTCAAGTATATTCCTGGATACTCCTGGTCGATATGACTATCAGACAACCCAAACAACTTCACCACAAGGAGTACGATTACAGCTGCAGGGCAAGTCTTTTGCCCATTCTCCTCACGTGAGACTGGCACCAATTGAATTTTGCAGCACGCGAACGACAAGCCGCCTTGAAAAATGCCCTTGGTTGTGGGTACAAGCTGCAGGTACGCGCCCTAATAAGCGGCATATGCATCTAAACAATACAAGCCAAAGCTCGGATGACAAAAGCCGACGCAGAAACTTTTGGACACAATGTTCTTTTCTGTTCCACAGCAGCAACAAACAAAAAAAGGAAGAAGCTTGACCAGGGCAAACCCAGCAATGATTAGGCTCCCGTTGTTGCCTGGTGCTGCCGCGTCTTTGCTTTGCTGTTCACTTTGCAGTTCATGATTTATTTTAAGCGCTCTGGGTGTGTCTCTGCATCTTCTCTCCTCCTTACGTCCGCAAGCCTGAGGATTTCCGCTCTCGCCTTGAGCAAAGTTGCCCACAATGGCAGAGCTTTCTATGGATGCGTACTGGCGAGCGCCACCAATTGCTAGGTAAGGATGACTCTCCCTCAACGTTTTTACCGAGTGTGAGTTTACCGGGAAGTCTGAGCTGACTCTTCCTTCACAGAACTGTCGCGACTGCTACGTTTGGCCTGTCTGTCGCTGTGTACATGGGAGTCCTTGATGGGAGCTTCTTCGCTTATGACGCTGGCCGCATTCTGCGGGTTCCTCCGCAGCTATGGCGCCTCGTAACGTGCTTCTTCATTACGTTCCCAAACTTGGGTATCCTGTTCGACACTTTCCACATGTACATGTACATGAGTCAACTGGAAAAGGGTCATCCGCGACTGTCTAGACGAGAAGATCTTGTCTGGTACCTGACGTTCATATGCGGAACAATCCTGGTAGGTCTTTTGCCTCACTCTCCCATGTGCTCTCCCGTGTACCCCGATGAAAACCCCTCAAAATATCTGCCCGGATAGTGCGATGCCTCTACTGCTATCACGGTTCCTGGAATTGAGGGAGATTACCCCTGCACTTCGAGTCGGTCCACTCATTCGCAAAAAGGACCGGCTTGCGGTGTAGGCATGGTGGGATGTCGTAATGGATGGCTCGTGTGGTTTGCTCTATTCACGCGAGTGGTTTTTATATGCTCCCTACATTTCTTCCCTAATCATCTCCCTTGTGCATGTTCCCTCTCCCGTGTTGCCCCGCCATCGCTCGTGATTTGAGGCTGACTCTGGCTTCAGATACTCAGTCACCTGTCCGGCTTCCAGTTTCCAATGCTTACGCAGGCGCTCATTCTCGCCATGGCGTATACCGTAACCCAGGAGCAGCGAGGCCAGCAGACGAACTACATGTTCATCAACATCCCGTCTCAGCTTGTGCCCTTTGCCATGATGGCCATCAACCTTTTCTTCCCTGGAGGAATTGGCATAGTGTTGTTGCAGCTTCACGGGCTGGCTGCGGCGCACCTCTATCTGTTCTTGACCAAGATCTGGCCCGAGATTGGTGGCGGCCGGAACTGGCTCGAGACTCCTGCGTTCATCACCAGGCTTGTGAATGGGGTTGCCCCAGGACCGCCACGGCCAGCAGTTGGAGCGAGGATGCCCGATACAGCCTCTGCTCGAAGCAGCGGTGCTTCTCGCGGACCATTACCAGACTCGTGGCGGACTAGAGGACCTGGCCACCGTCTGGGCTGATGCAAGTAGTGATAATACAAGGCATGCGGAACAGCTGTCTTTTCATCAATGAAGACTTATCAACCATGCTGTGGTGATGTTGTGACGATACACATGTACGAATATTCATTGCTACGGGTTGTACAGACGCCATGTCATGGCCACTGGAGCTTGAGAATAAACAATTAACATGATGTTATAACATTAAATACATTGACTGAAACCAACAACGCCTTGATGTCTCCGGGGTATAAAAGATTGACGGCCATGTCCCATGGCTGAATAACCTCGCACGAATCCAACGCCGTATAAAAGACAAAAGCCACCAAACCACTCCCTTGAACAAGTATCCAAGAATGTTACATCGCTTAGCCACCCATATGAATTGTTATGAAACGAACAAAGGAAAGGAAGAAAAAAAAGAGCGTGTGAGTGTAGAGGTAAGTGTTTCTAGAAGGAAGAGGGAGAAGACATATTGCCCCCCCTTACATCCCGTACAATTCGCTCTTCCCGCTGGGCAGAGGAACTTCCGTGTAAGCCGCGTACTTTTCAGCGTCGTCGGGAGAGGGCAGAGGATTTCGTTCGATGACGACAACCCCCGCGCCAAGCGGCCTGTCGACGAATCTCGGGTCGTTGAGCAGCGGAGGAGTGATGTGCATCTCGCCGTCAGCAGCAGTTCCTTTTCCCATGGCGAGAGGCTGCAGTGCGAGAAGATTCAGGCGAGGGGGCCTGTTTCTCCTGGGGAGCTGGATTTTGGGGAGAGACAGAGAGGAGAGCCTGGAGCTCCAGAGAGAGGAGGCTCTTCTTGTTGTCCCCCCTGTTGGTAAAGAGGGCGAGGGTTCTGGAGGAGACGGGAGTGTTGCTGCTGCTGCAGGTGAAGGGAGAGATTGGCGGTTGTTGGAGGAGGACTGGCGGGCGGCGTCTTCGACGACGGATTTGTAGGACTGGATGATGAATGAGTCCGGCGTGCTTGGCCTGAGTCTGTGGGCCGGCTGTGGCGGTGACAGAGGGCCTGCTGACGTGCTGCTGCTGCTGCCGCCTTGAAGATGGTTCGGGGATCTTGAGACGGTGTTGGGATCGTAGGCGTGGTGAGCGGGCATGGCGTTGTCGGGGCCGTGGACGGCGGATCGGGGATCGTGGGTGAGTTGGATGATGCTGAAGCGGGCAGGGGGTTTCGCCGCCGCCGTCGTCGTCGCGCCCTTGCCATCGACTTCAACGACGACGCCGCCGCCGCCGCCAACGACGACGCCGCCGCCGCCGCCAACGACGACGCCGCCGCCGTGGAGAGGAGAGCGGTTGGCGCTGTTGTTGTTGACGACGTAGCTCCATGGCTCGACGAGGTCCTTGGGGGAGACGACGAACTCGTGCCTGTAGTAGCGGCGCTGCTGGTGCAGGAACGGGGAGGAGGGGGCCTGGCGGGCGAAGTAGATGACGAATAGGGTTGTCGCGAGGGCGAAGATGGCGATGACGGCGATGCTGATGCCGATGATGACGGATAGGGGGAGGGTTTGGGAGGAGGATGAGTCTCTTGGGGTGATTGTGAGGGCTTGGGTGGCCTTTGTGTCGGCGAGGAGGATGAGGAGGGAGAGGTGTATTGAGGAGATCATGTTGGAGTGTCGTTTCATATGAATCCTTTTAAGAAGCTGATACTATAAGGGCGAGCTTGTATGGGGTTTGTTTGAAGGAGTTGATTGCCGAGATTGCCTGCTCACTTGTAGGGCTGAATATCGAATCCGCTGCCGAGTATCAACTCACCCGCCTTTTGCGTGATGATGATACAGACAGAAAAGGATCGATGTAGTTTGAGCTGATCAACCCTATCTCGGCAAGACAGGCGATGGGGGTGGACGAACATGTTCAACGAGAACGTGGCCGGCGGGAATAGTTATACGACACATGGGAACAACGCCACTTGCGAGAGGACTGTAATATCCATGGAAGGTGTATTTACACGGTAACCCCCATTGGGACATCACGACGACGGTATGTTGGTTCTAGCAGTATGTACTAATAAACGTCCTCGTACTTGTACGTGTTCCGTACATACAGATAGTTCGTGCATGTCGGAATGGATCCCCCGGGCAAGGGGCCGTAGGACTTTGAACGGCACACGAAAAAAGTGGCGAAGTTGGTTTGAGTGGATGCTACCCTCATGGTGGTGACAGACACATGCATCTGATCCAAACTCTCTCGCGATATTGGAGGGGTGTGTGGTAGCAGTTAAGGCAATATACACATGTCAGGTCTATGTACCCTTGTCAAAAAAGAGTGGGAAGCGTCAAAGATTCTCGGCTAGGGCAGGAATTGTCTGTATGCACGTAATGCTCTGGCGGTGGTGGTGGTGGTGGTGGTCTGGCGATGCGATTCGCTGACGAGCCGACCTGAGAAAGGATTCCCATTCTTTTTTAGCCTATACATACGAACCATGGCCCTTGATCCTCGCCATCATCAGTCAGACGAGGGAACAAGATGCGGCAGGCTAACAGAGGAAGGAATCGATGGGCGGACATGGGCTTCAGGCAGGATTCTCTTGTTCTCTTTTTCTTACAAACTCCTCACTTTGGTGCGAGTGGGAACAGACACGGCACGAGAGGAAGCCACTAAGCCATGCTCGTTGCAATGGATTGATGAAGAATGCAACTCGGCGACCAACGCAAAGTCGCAGAGAAAAGACACAAAAGAGTCAGATGGGGGGCTTTCGTCCGTATGTACGTATAAGCCGAGCTTCGTGTAGATAGACGCCACAAGGCGGTGATCCAATCAGGATGGAGATGGAAGCGCGGGAAAACAAAAGAAGCGCAAAAGGCGCGCCGCGGAGATGGCAGATGGATACGCAGGGCCCCGGGTTAGAGACGGGGATTGGGCGGGTGGACGAGGCCGATGGACGATGAGCCCTGTTGGGGATCCGCGAGGATGCAACCCTACGGCATGGGACGGAGTGCGAGTTGTGTATGTATGTACGAGTACAGGATTGACAAGGTACTATCTTCAGAGACGAGAGCAGACGAACTGGATCTACCTGACGAGGGGATCTTTTGTCCTGTATCTGTTAAGACGTAGAATATCATCATATAATATCATCATATATTGTATATGGGCTTCACAAGCAGTGGATATCGTCGTGATCGTGTGTAACGGCGGTTGAATGCAGTCGCACAACATCCGAGCCGATATTGATCCTTGTCCATACATACATAGCCCCAGGTAGAAAAGAGCCCACGCCCTCACTCTCACCAGTTCGTCTCTCTCGAATGCAACCTTCCCTCGTCTCTTCTCTCACTTGTATGTACCACCACGCCTGCCCCAGCACTGACTGACAGACGCGCAACTTGTCGTGATTGGCTCAAACAGCCATTGCTTTGATTCCGCGAACTCCCATGGCCTCTCCACTCGCGGGAAAACAAAGTCATGGGATAATGATACTCGTACGTGTGAAACCTTGTCTTCCTTTCTGTGTGTGCAGTGCAGAATGAATCAACCGAGGCGAGGGAGAGAGGGGAGAAGTGCAAGTGCAAAGCTACATCTATGTGGTTGTTCGAGATCCTTGCTTGTTTTTCTCCATCCCATCAGAGTGAGCGTTTTATTATCAAATACCTTGCTTTGTGCTACTGCACGTCGTACTTCGTTTAACATCATATGGGGGCCAAGATTTGCCGACATGGGCTTCTTCGTCCAGAGGGTATCCATGCAATCGTCCCTCTTTTGCTCGTCACTTGTCATTCCCGCGCTTGGAAGGCATCCGATAGCCGCGATGGCGCTATTGCCGTGGCCGTTGAAAGCCCTTTGCATGAACTGTGTTTCTGGTCGGATCTTTGGTCCGCTGCGCTAGGGTAGTAGTCAGATTGGTGTCGAGCATCATGGGACTGCCGAGGTAGTACTACTTCAGAGGCGACGGCGGGTATCTCGCATGCGGGAGCAAGCCGGAGTGAAACAGTGCACGAATCTCAATCCAGAATCTCTCCAGATTTTCGGGGATTCCGACCACTTTGGCAAAGAACAGTCGTCCCTGTATCGAAGGACGCTGAGGTTGGGCCAAAGGCCAGTCGTCAACGCTTCCATTCAAGTCATGCGATGCGTAGCTGTTTTCGCAAACTTCTGTCGAGCCCGAGAACCTCCTGCTCCCTTGTCTTCCCGCTGGTAAATAACATTCGCAAAAGTCAACACAGGCAAACAGCCTGTGATCCGGATATCATATCCTGTATTACCCAACAATCCTCCGCTTGTAGCGTATAATAACCAACACTATCCAAAAAAAATCCAGTAAAGTGCCCCAGCCCCAACAGAGAAGACAAGACGGAACGCTATACAAGCTTCTATAGGGTGTGCCCTCTTTACCTATACCATGTCAACATCGTGTAAGTGAGTCGGGTAGAGTCGAACATACTCTATACAACCATGGAGAGCCTCGAGGCCCTTGGGCAGCTGGGCCCCTCGTAATGAGGTTGATGTGTGATGGCGGTGGTATCGGAATGTAACGCTGTAAACATAATGCAGTCTATGTCGTGATTCTGTCTCTCAGTTCCCATTCGTGAGCTCGATGGGGCGGCCATTGGCCGTGGGTTCTTTCTGGTATAGGCGATGCAGTTTGATGTATTTGTAGACTGAGTCGGGAATATCCTCGACCCTTTCTCCGTTTTGTATTTGCGCACGGACACGTGTTGACTGCCACATTGGATGAGTACATAAGATGATGGGAAGAGGTGACGGAATCTCTTACCGATACTTCGTTGAGAATCGTCGGAACCACCCAGATGTTATGCTTGTATTTCTCGAGGGGCCTTATCGCATCCTCAATGTTGCACTGAGCGGGCCTGGTGATGCAAGCATTAGCATTGTCACGTATCCGGCTCTCGCTGCGCTGCAGACTCGTTGAACATTACCTTTCAACGACAAAAGCTCCGTAATGCCCCAGTAATACATCAATGTCGGCAGGATCCCAGATCTTGGGGTCTGCCATTGTAGCGGCGAGGTCGGCGCCGATCAACAGCATGATCCGTGCCGGCGTAAACGTGCCATCCACAGTTTCAATGCCTCCCAGTACATTGTTTATCTCGTGATCGAAATGACGCAGGACGTCGACCGTTGGGCTGTAGAGGGGCTTGCCTGAGTCATCAAGGCGCACCGTCTCCCACGGGTCGATTGTGATGGTGGCCTTGGAGTCTGTATCGACAGCCAGGCTGCACACTATGGTAAACCGTGAGCAAGGAATTGCCTCTCTCTCTCTTGCGATGCCAACATATTCAACATACTTTGGATCCGGTGGTGGGCCGGCGCTAATGATGCCTTCTGATACGCATCGGAGCAGGGCGACATGTAGTTGCCGACGATTTCGAAGCCGGGATCGCTCTGCTTTACGTACTTTTCCGCCAATTCAAACATTCGCAAGTCTACAGCGTCGTCAGCGTCAGAGAGAGGCCATTGCGGCATTCACGTGCCCCCACTTACGCAGCGTCGTCACGGGCGAGAAGCTGCCGCAGGCGACGAGGACCAGAGGCACCTTGCCGGGCTGTGTCAAGCGGCGCTTCAGGTTCTGGCGCGGGAATGTGTACCCAGGCGGCGACTGTATGGGTTCGGGAGGAGGCGGCGTGCCGTTTGGCCGCGGGAGAGTCCCGAAGCTCGACGCCGAGGCGACCATGATTCTGCGATGTGTGCGACAAGGACGACGATGCTCGGTATGCGACACGGGGTTGAGGCCCGTACGGAGGGCGGATGAGGTCGCGGAAAGGCAGGGAAGGAAGAGGAAGCCCGGATCGGGGTTCGGAGAGTCGCGATGTCGGCGTCGGCGGCTGTGAATGACAAATGGACGGGGGGGAGGAGAAAAAAAAAGCGACGATAATGGTGTAAGAGGTTGCGACGATAACGAAGGTGGGATGTGTTGATAGAGCCGGGATTATCTGGGTGGGTATTCTGGAGGGATTTACTGCTGGTGCTCGCTGCTAATGATGGCTGAGAAATACAGGCACCTACCCAGCCTGCGAGAGCGCTAACCCAGAGGCTGTAGCGTCCAGTGTAGCGCTGTGTCGGTGCCTGTAATTGTTTGCTAGATGGCCCCCAGTGCCTTCAAATTCCAGCCCTTCAACATTAGCCCAGCTGTCAACATGAAGTTGTACATATAAACCGGCGCTTTTAGTCATCTCGCCCTCTCTATCTGCCTTCCACTGTATTGGCATTGTTTAGTCTCAGAAATTTGTACATTCATGCTTAAGAAACTCGCAGAAACAGAAGCTGGACGTTGGAGTTGGGATATCGAAGGTTTCGTCATCCAAGAAGGACATCTTTGAGCAAGATTCAAGGTCGGACCTGTCAGCGTCCTGCCCAAGTGACGTCAATTCTGCATCCCACATCTCACATGCTTTCTTCAACTGACAATCTTGTTTGTGCGACCTCTTGTCGCGGCAGCCGGTATCAGGTGTAACGCGGTGACAGCATCAGCGCATATGTACATGTAAGCAAAAGCAAGATTTCTAGTAAAAGCTGTAATATCTCTGGCGCTTGCAACTGATCATGGCGTCTGTGCAAATACACATTCACACACTCACTTAGCAGCAGGTGCCATCCATAGCCTGGACTCCTAGGCGATGCTCACCGAGCGCGTGCAATGTTCAAATCTTCTTCATATTCTCCTCCGTATCCATGGGTTGCTTCTTTGATGCTCTTGTGCTTCGTGAAAGGATCTTAGACAAGAAACCGAGCAAAAGCATCCTTCGCCAGCCCCTGCTCATGCGACAGAGGGCGGCAAACCGAGAGACGCCGTTGGTGGACTGCGCTGTGGGAATAGCGCAATGTCCAATCAGATCAGCCTCTGAAGCTGCAGGAGGACTGACCCCTTGCAGGACTATGGACGGAATCAAACGACACGCGGGTTTCCTTGAAAGAAACGAGCTATTGAATATGAGCACTCGGCATAAGGAAGTTGTACTTGTAAACTCTTGATTACCTACATGTACCTGACAACAACTTGTAAAACGGCCTTTTAACGCTCAACATGTGCCCTCACCGTAGAAAGACAACTGTTAAGCATCGACTTGATAGCATTATGCGGCTGGAAGCAGTCAGGCGGCCTTGAAACCCCTTTACTCTGCTTGTCCAGGGCATTGGCTTGACATGTCTCCTCTGCAGCCATGAGCATAACACAGGCACACCTCCGTACTGTGCCAATACTAGGTATCGCCTGATGATGTCTTATGGAGGATCTAGTCGCTCCCCTGAGGCCAGACGGTTTCATGTCAAGTCCCGGCTACCCCACCCTCCCCCTCAACTCGACCGGTGTAATCGCCTTCACCCAAACCCTCGGGCTCCATTCCAGATGTCCCGAGGAACCTGCTGTCCTACGCCCAAAACAGTCAGTCGACTTGCTGTTGGGTCCAGCATCTCTCGAGCGTTGGCTGCAACATCGCCGGTTTGTCTGTCTGCTGTTGCGCGTCCGGGGCTTGAACAAAGGACAACGAAAGCGGTGCGCCTGCCACAAAGCCGGGCTCTGCCCGTCGGCGCTGGACTCTGGGCCTGCCCGCAGCAAAAGTCGTAGAGTCTCTGAACCCGAGACTTGAAGCTCTGGAGAGGCGAAACCGCAGAGGCCTGAAAGATGCGGATCGCGTGCCTTCAGTTTGCGCCACAGGTTGCCGATGTGGAAAACAACCTCAACAAGGCGGACGCGGTTCTCAGCGAGGCGGAATCCGACGACCTGGACCTGGATCTCTTGGTGCTCCCGGAGCTGGCCTTTACCGGTGAGGCTTGCACATCCTGCTTGTTGACGTGCGTCGTGGCTTCGTCTTCTAACCCGCGATTTGCCCTCAGGCTACAACTTCAAGTCCCTAGGTCACATTTCTCCCTATCTCGAGGAAGCCAGCACAGGCATCAGCTCGCTCTGGGCTCGGAACACGGCCCTCAAGCACGACTGCACTGTCGTCGTGGGATACCCCGAAAAGGTAGATCCGACGCTCAACTGGCCCACGGACCCCGAGTACTACAACTCGGCTATTGCCGTCAACGGTGACGGCGAGACGGTTGCCAATTACCGCAAGACTCATTTGTACTACACCGACGAGACTTGGGCGCTGGAGGGCTCTCATGGCTTCTTCGGAGGTCGGCTTCCCGGCTTGGGTCAGACGGCCATGGGGATCTGCATGGATTTGAAGTGAGTATACACAGAAGGACGATGGCACTCCTTGTCTCTTGCAATCATCGGAGCTGACCTGGCAAATGCGTACTTGAAGCCCTTACAAGTTTGAGGCTCCTTGGAACAAGTTCGAATTCGGGCAACACGTCCTAGACAGCGGTGCTCGCCTTGTCATAGTATCCATGGCCTGGCTTACGAATGAGAACCCACAAGAGTTTACCAGCACTCCTCTGGAACCCGACAGCATGACATTGCTGTACTGGGTCTCGCGCCTCGAGCCACTGATCCGGGCAGACTCGAATCAAGAAGTCATCGTCGTCTTTGCGAACCGCTGTGGCACCGAGGGCGAGGCAACTTATGCCGGCACTAGTACCGTGGTTGGCATAAAGTCTGGCGAAATCTGGGTGTACGGCATCATGGGTCGCGGCGAGACGGGTCTTCTGGTGGTTGATACTGACTCCGAGCCATATGCCAAACTGGCCTATTCGCCGCTTCAGCCCAAGATTCGATCTGGAAATGAAGTCCTACCCCCCGAGTCTGAAGCAAGTTCCGGCAACGACCCATATCCGCAGAATGAGACCGGAAACCAGTTCTCGGATAGCCCTGACTATTCCTACAAGCGATCCGTCGACCATTCTCGTGAACCATACAAAGACGACATACACGACTCACAACCGTGGCACGCGGATTCCTCACATATTATCGGCGGGCAGAATGACCCCGAGTCTCTTGAGTGTCCTAGGAGACCTCTGGGTAACAAACCAACCGAGCACAAGTTTACCCATGCGGCGAGAGAGCCGAGCCCCAAGTTGGACATTAAATCCTTGCAACTTGACATCCCGCCTGATCAATATATGCTCCGGCGATACCTCGAAGCAGAGTCTCCAGTTTCTCATATGGACACCTTCAAATTTGCCAATCACTCCACGACAGCACCCCCAGAAGAGCACCGAGGCTTACAGAAAGACCTGGAGGAATATGTGCCTTTCTACCCTGATATGGTGGAAAACGACAAGCGGTTTAGTCTTCGATCTGATGTATCAGTATGGAACAACCAGCCAGGCCGAGTTCGCCAGCTTTCTGTCTCAATGATTGATGCCCCTGAATTATCACACATTACGGCCCAAGAACGATCCCAGACTGCGGAAGCGGGAGTCGGCACCAGACTGGATGAGAAATATAGGTCCAAGTACAGGACTCACAGCCAGCGACAATCGTCCGATTGGAATAGTCGGCAAGGAAGTGACTACGGCGGACCGCTATCACGGCAATCGTCTCAGAATCAACTTCGAAGGAAGTATAGCCAAAACCCGATCGACGACGTGGCCAGGAGCTATTCCAGCAGTGCTGTCTTACCGGCCTACCTCATGCAATCTCACACGGCATCCCCCCATGTAGCTTCAGAGGAAACTGGAAGAGGCAGACGGCGCTCTTCGCACAAACATCTGAAAGATGCGCGGCGCGGCTCCCGGGGGACGCAAATGTCTCAACGAGAACCGGTTGACCTGTCACAGTTTACTCTCATTGAAGAGTATCCTTCGGCCAGCTGTCCCGTGCATGGCAGTCGTCCTCCGTCTGGGACTCGGCATCAAAACCACTCTAGGGCCAGAGGGCGATCGGGGAGTCATTCGCAGCATGTGAAGGAGGGAGAAACCACGAGGAGGCCATCCACCAGGCGCAACACGTCGCAGAATGAGCGCCAGAGGGACAATCACGGTCGACCACCCCACCGCACGCACTCATCGAAGCCTGAACAGACTCGCCCCGGCAATGAGACGAAGAGAGAAGAGAAGCCTGTCACAAATGCTAGTTCGGGCATGAAGACTCCGACGGCTATGCTGCTAGTTCCGGATCTAGAGCTGCCCGATGGCCTAGAGAAGACGTTTTCTCTGCTCAAGTGTGTGGAAAAGGCTCCGGAACATATCGTGAGGCGGCGTGTAAGCTCGATCTGGTAGAAAATATGCCAACCAGTGTGGGATTTAGCATCATGACTGTTTTTCCTTGGTTGTTCTTTAGCGAGGGTTTTTGCACATAGACGGAGCTTTATGTACTGCTATATGATATACGAAGCACAATGGACAAACAAATTGAATACATCAACATATTGCAAGCACGAGGTTGGAAACCATCGCCATCAAAGATACTGATCCCCGGGTGACATACGAGTATCAAAGTCTGAGGCCGTAATTTCGTCCGCCATGTACTCAAAATCCCCTTACAGCCACGGCACGAATGCCGTCCCTTGCAGGTTAGCTGTGCATAAGCGAAAAGGGAAATCCTCCATCCGTCTGCACGCTGCTGGCATGCAGCTCTAGCACCAAGTACCTACTTTCATGTAAGGCGCCTTGCCGAGATTTGTAGGTGTGTACCCATGTCCAGGTCGATGTCGGTTTCAATATCCAGTTGGTGTATGCTTTGATGAATCACCAGATATGCAGATTCATTCACACACTCCGGCGCTTCTATGCGATGTTCAAATGGCGCGGCTACTCGAAGTAAGCATGCATTTCCGACGCTTTCTCTCCTCTTTCGCCTTGGAGATGGAAAAAGGCCTTTCAACTAACATCGATAGAAAGGGGTGTTCGCGTGTGATGGGATGTGCGTAAAAACGGCGCTTGGGGGCGGTAAATGTTCGTTGATGAAGCGTGAGGTGAGGTGCCGCCTGTCGCAGCGTACAAGGGATACATAGACTAAGGTATGATGCGCGCTGCCGAGCGTTGGTGATGGTGACTCGAGTCCTTGCGTTGTAACGCTGTTATACAAGTACTCCTCGTACGGGTGGCCACATTCTGTTGTGGTATTCACGTACTATGAGCCGGCATTTGTAACCGTACGAAGCACATGATTGTTATACCGCGAAGCTGGTAGTGAAGCCGAATCAATACAATACGAAGTGTTCACTGAACGCAGATGCATGTTGGTCCAAGGCTGATGCAGAGAGGCGGAGAATCTGGGCCCCCCCGCGCAGGGAAGACAGATGGAGACGTGGACGGGAGGGTCGCAGTGAGGCTTCCCTGCTGCAGGACTTGGACCATGTGTGATGAACGGAGAGGGAATCACACAATACTTTACTAGCATCAATACCTGCGCGGCGCTATCGACGGTTTCGAATGGTTCGTAAACGGACACCAGTCTCATCAAGTAGAGAAGAAAACGGATGGGATTGGACTACATGAGCCAAAAGCAAATCCAACGTAGATCGCGGCTTTCTCTCTCCCTCTGCCTCCGTGTCCGGTTCATCTGCCCTCGAACCCGTCAGCCATCCATCCACAGCGTCGAATTAAGCGCCCAGGCCGCAGCATCGCCCGTCCAATCGGAGGCTCTCGACAGGCAGCGAGCGGTGATGGCAGTGTGAAATGGGCGAGCCGGGATCCCTGCAGAAGAGGCTTGACGCCACGCCAGGGGAGGGGAAGTTCAACTCCGTCTCCCGTCTTTTAGTTGGCCAAGACCAGGACCATGTATGCCGTGCCGTGGTGAGATTGGGGCAGGTGAAGGGTTTGATGGTCCCCGTTCGGATGGTGCGAGTCCCGGAAGAGGGAACTGGGCGAGGGGATTTGGTCTGCCTTGTTCTCTTTGTCGCTTGTCTCGTTCTGGGAATGGAGCTGGACTGGGGGGTGGAGAAGAGAGTAGGTGATGCATGAGGGTTGGCCTGGAGAGATGCTGCTACTAACACTACCTGCAGTAATACTACCTCTGCTCTCTTTGACATGCGGCGGACGAACGCCTGAGATGCGAGTCTGCGTCTTCATCACATCTGCCGACCAACAGCCACCGTCTTCGTCTTGGCCTCGGTCCTCCAACCCCCTTCTTCTCTGGCTTCACCGGCCCGAGCCCGTTCTCGACGCTGCATGTAATAGCACGGCTTCCCGGTTCCATTATAACATCCTCGACTGGCCCTCTCCACCCCCACAAGAGCATGCCGCCCGTCTCTCGTTTGTCATCGTGAACAGCTTCGAACCTTCGCGAGGAACTGCCATTGTCAGGCCGTGGCATGCCATAGCACACAGGCTGGAACTGTGTGTCTCCGAAGCTGCTTCGCCTCCAACACGCTCGCTATTACTTGAACATTCAAACCGGCCTCCCAGCGACAAAGCCACCTCACCGGAAAAAAAAAAGCCATGTTGCGCCTCCTGACGAGCTTCGCAGCCGCCGGCGCGATCCTGCCCGCTGCAGAGGCCATCCTCGTCGCGCCCGATTCGCCGTGCTCGACCAACTGCGGCAACGTCCTGGACTCGACGTCTGCCGGCGACCTGGTGTGCACGCCGGGCCAGTACACGGGCGGCTATGATAATGGAGCTGGGACCGTGTTTCAAGGCTGCGTTGAGTGTGAGCTGGACAGCGGGTATGCGACCAAGAGCAACTACTCCGACAACATGGCGGCCTTGTGTATGTATATTGATCCCTCTCCGTCTCATTTGCCCGTTGCTCACTTTCACCTCTGAGAGACTGCTGCTGATACTTGTCACTCAGATAACCTTCGGTATGCTGTGTCGTACTGCGTCTTCAACGAGCCGCAGCATAATGACTTTGTCAACAATCCATGCGTGACGAGGTAAGTGAAGGAAGCCTTCTTCGTTCGGTGTCGCGGTTCATGGCCAACATGTTCCCCCTTTAGCAAAGCTTGTGGCGCCTTCACCAGCGCTATTGCATACCAGAACCTGTCCGTCGAGTATGACGACTACGGATACTGCGATCTATGGCCCACGAGCGACAGCTTAGACTTTCACGGATGCATCGAATGCCTCCAGGTCACCAACAACTATCTGGCGAACTGTATGCTGTCCACTGACCCTTTACACTCGATGGAGTTCTCTTGCTAACATTGTGTGTACAGTCATCACTGTTCTTCAAGCTGGATGCGAACAAAAGCCAAGCAGCGGCGTGACCCTCGGACTCGAGGGCAACATATTTTCGAGCGACGTCGTCAACATCACTGAGCCTACACCAACGGCGCGGGTAGATCCCGCCTGGTTCGATCACGGCCCGCTGGGCCTCGGCGGAAAAGTCGGCATTGCCGTGGCCGGATTCATTCTGTTGCTCATCCTCGCTGGTGTGGCCATCGTCTGCAGGGGCAGAAGGCGGAGAAAGGCCTTCCTCAAGAAGCTGCAGACCAACATGCCGCAGATGAAGTCCAACCCGGGTGGCTGGCCATCCATGCCCGGCGGTATTCAGCATGACTCTAGTGAGACGCCGCTGAGCCAGCGCCCTCTGCGGACCTGGGACGACTCTCCCGTCACCGGCAACACGGAGAAGACGTTTCCTCGATACTTCTCCCCCTACTCCTCCCAGTTCAACAGTCCCATCAGTGCCACGGACGTCAACCACATGCCGTGGCCGGAACCCGCGCTGGGCTCTCCTCGGTCTCCTCGCGAGATTGGGCTCGCACTCGGTTCGGCCATCGACGTTAACGCTAGTAATGCAAACCACGAGCGATGGCCAGCGTCGCCGGAAGATAAAGGCAAGATGAAGGAGGAGTCATACGAAATGCAATACGTCGACAGTGCCGGGAGCGGAATCGTGGCCAACAAGCAACCCGTGCACGTCGAGGCTCCGATCCTGAGCCATCCCGGGTACGGAAGAAACTCTGATAGCCCGCCGAGGCAATACGACGTGAATGGGAATGCGATGTGAAGGGGGAGGGCGAGAACTGGAGGGAGCCCGTGTGCCAGCTAATGGCCACACGACTCATGGATATGTCCTTTTCTGTTGGGGTCTGACGAATCTTGATGTGTACTCCCTGTTTTCTTTGTGCGCTGGTGTTTTGGAGTGATTTGAGCATCTACCTCTCTGCTGGTGTCGTGACGGGGGGGGGATCACGGGCTGGGATGGAATTTGGATTCGATGCTGGTAATACCCAATTGCGCCTTGACGACGCCTGTTTCTCGGAATAAAGTAGTGAACTGAAACACGCAATCATCGCGATATTCAATCAGAACAATCAGAATCTAATCATCATGCCGGATAAACCAGCAGCAATGACATTGAGGTGGGTTTCATTGCTCGTTCTCGTCAAGATGCCTCTGAGCCAGCCGACCCATTCGCTGACTAAGCAATCGATTGTGCTTTGACTGTGGCTGGTGTCTACCGTGTGTCTGTGGCTTTGCATATACGCTTGCCCATATCCGGCCTAGCGACTAATTGGCGCCACAATTTCGGGGACTGCAAAGTTTCTGCCCCACAGAGCGAAGGAAAAAAAAAAAAAAAAACTGGAAGCTCAATGTTCGTAGAAGAACTCGAAGAAGGAAAAAACACCATCACGACTAGCAACGAAGCGCGCGCCAGCATCGTCTCCCTCAGCTGAACCCGCCAGACGTTGCAGATTCTTTCTTCTTTCGTCCTCGATTCTCGGATATTCGCATTCACTGATTGATTCGTTCGAGAATCGACTGCGAAAAGATGTCGGTAGTCGTGAACAAGAAGGAGCAGCAGGAGGAGTACACCATCAAGCCCCAGGCGGTGACTCCTCCTGTGGACACCAGCAAGTGGCCGCTGCTGCTCAAGAACTATGACAATCGTGAGTGGAAGAGCCTGATCTCGTGTTTTTTTTTGCGCTTGTGGCTTGGATTGCGACTCTCAATTGGGGGCGTTGGAGCGGTGGTTGAACTCGCCGTTGGAGCGCATGGGGGAAAAGAGGCACACGCAGTCATGACGAGAGAGAGAGCCTTGTGTTAACCTCTATTCTTTTTGCTTCGTCTCTCTAGTTCTTGTGCGAACCGGTCACTTCACCCCGATCCCCAACGGATCTGCGCCGCTGAAGCGCGATATCAAATCCTACATTAGCTCAGGTGTCATCAACCTCGACAAGCCCTCGAACCCTTCTAGTCACGAGGTTGTGTCCTGGGTTAAGCGGATTCTTCGGTTCGTGCCGACCTGTGTATCCTTGTCGCCGATTGGGATTCCCCAATCACTTGACCTCGCCCTGACAATGGTGGAACTAACAATGAGAATTGGTACAGTGTTGAGAAGACTGGTCACAGCGGTACCCTCGACCCCAAGGTCACGGGCTGCCTGATTGTCTGCATCGACCGAGCGACTCGACTGGTCAAGTCCCAGCAGGGCGCCGGAAAGGAGTACGTGGCCATCATCCGCCTGCACGACAAGCTGCCTGGCGGCCAGGCCCAGTTCGCCCGCGCCCTCGAGACCCTCACCGGTGCCCTGTTCCAGCGCCCGCCCCTGATCTCTGCCGTCAAGCGACAGCTCCGTATCCGAACCATCCACGAGAGCAAGCTGATTGAGTTTGACAATGACCGTCACCTGGGTGTCTTCTGGGTGAGCTGCGAGGCTGGTACCTACATTCGAACCCTGTGCGTGCACCTGGGTCTGCTGCTGGGTGTCGGTGCCCACATGCAGGAGCTCCGACGTGTGCGATCCGGTGCCATGGACGAGACCAAGCACCTCGTCACTCTGCACGATGTGCTGGATGCTCAGTGGATGATGGACAACACTCGGGACGAGTCGTACCTGCGCCGCGTGATTGCGCCGCTGGAGACTCTGCTCCTGGGCTACAAGCGTCTTGTTGTCAAGGACAGCGCTGTCAACGCCGTCTGCTACGGTGCCAAGCTTATGCTTCCCGGTCTCTTGCGCTATGGTATGTTTTTCCCATCCATCACAGGCTTGATCATATGTGTAAGGTTGTGTCGCTGACTGAAGTTTTCCCTACAGAGTCTGGCATTGAGCACCACGAGGAGGTTGTCCTGATGACCACCAAGGGTGAGGCTATCGCCATTGGCATTGCCCAGATGTCTACGGTTGAGATGTCTACGTGCGACCACGGAGTCGTGGCCAAGGTCAAGCGCTGCATCATGGAGCGTGACCTGTACCCCCGACGATGGGGTCTCGGACCCGTCGCCCAGGAGAAGAAGAAGCTCAAGGCCGACGGCAAGCTGGACAAGTTCGGCCGACCCAACGATGCCACTCCCGCCAAGTGGACCTCGGAGTACAAGGACTTCAGCGCGTCTGACGCCGCCGCTGCCGCTGCCGCTGCTGCTCCCGCCACCACAACCTCGATCCCTGTCCTGCCCTCCAAGAGCGAGCAGGCTGACGCCAAGATGGACGACGCCGCAGAGGCCCCCGCCGGCGATGAGGACAAGAAGAAGCGAAAGAAGCACGAGGGCGAGACGGCCGAGGAGAAGGCCGAGCGGAAACGACGGAAGGCGGAGAAGAAGGCGGCCAAGGCAGCCAAGAAGGGAGGCAAGGGCGACGACGAGGACAGCGATTAAAAGAAAAGGAGCAAAGGGGAGAAAAGCAGAGTGTGTGGAAGAATCAAGATGCAGACTGATGAGGAATCTGTTTGAATGTGAAGCTTCCCGGCGTGGGAGTCTGCTGTCGATATGGAAGTTGGTAGTCTTGCACCTTTTTTCTTTTCTTTTCTTTCTAGTTTACCCAGACCGGGGACATTGGGCAATTGGCGTTTAGGTATCAATTCGTACATACTCATTCTATGATTTCTTGGTCATTTTGCATGTGAAGCAGCTGTTGAGATGAAGTGAAGTAGGTACTTGTCAACTCATCTCCAGCGCCTTCAACCTGCGTCCTGAACGGGAAGGCGGCATTGGGCACAAACTCACGTGGAGCCAGAGAACAGGAATTTAAGCGCCGACTCTCTTCTGCCGTCATCCATCACACCTCTCCTTTGCAATATTACCTCCTCTCGCCAATTGCATCCATTGGCTGGGCGCTCGCTCTGCTCTCCATCTAATAGTTCGTTGCATTTTCTGCTGCAGGCGGTTCCGTCGCTCCTCATTGGACCGCAATCGACGACGCCTTTGGCTGGTTTCTTCCTAGTTTCCGCCGTCTGCTTGGTGCCTTGTTCCTGTCTGTGATTATGGTGAATCCTGATTGGTCTTTGTGTGATGTGCCGCCCTCCCTCACGTGGAGATTGTCGATGCGATGCGATGCGATGGGGCGCGATGCGATGGGTCAGGGATGCCGGTTGTTGAAGACGGTGTGATGAGAGGTTGTCGGCCGAGGCAAAGGACAAAGCAAGGCAGGACTTCAAGCCCCCATGTCAAGTCGATGGGGTTGCTGAAGATGCAAGCAAGCGCCTTGAAAAGAGGAAACAGAGACTGACAGACATACATACAGAGAGAACTGCGGGTGCGTGATATCACCGACGGGGGGAAGCTGAGCCCTTAAGCGAGGGGTGTGGTCCAGGACGGGCGGCAAGCAAATCCATCGTCTGCCGTGTCGATGCAGGAACAGAAGTCAAGAACACATGGTTTTTGCCGCCGTGTCCTGCTGCCCGTCACGATAGTCTCGTCACCGGCGCCTTGGGGATCAACAAGCTTATTCAAGCCATGATTCACGCGTCAATGGACATGAGGGACCAGGATATTATGGGCGGCTTCTGCTGCTTCTGCGTCTTGGCTTGACTCGGCAATTCTCAGTCGTTCTTTGTCTCTCTCTCTCTCTCTCTTTTCTGAATATACCTCTCTGTTGCATTGCTCTTTGCTTGGATTATTCTTTGCCGTGTTGCAGTCCTTTTGTGGTCTGGAAACTGCTTACTGATAGGCCGTACTGCCTTTGCATATACGGATGAGAGACGCTGCGACAGCGAAAATCTCTCCGAAGTATTGGGACATTCCTTTGGCATTGTCTTTCTATATTCGATTACGCCTTTGATTGACAGCAGTCGCTCTTTCATAACACGCATCCAGCTGTCCGCCTTCATTGGGATCTAATTCCTACCAACTCTTCTCACATCAACCAACCGAGATCATCTGTTAGAGAAGATGGTGCACATGCCTGTCGGTCGTGGGATATTCCCCTTACTCATCACGACTTTATCATTGGCGCACGCCTTCAGAGTCTCTCCAAACTCACCATGCACAAGCGTTTGCACCACCTCCGACTCATCGCAATCAGATCCAAAGTTCTTCGATGACCAATGGAAAGACATTGTCTGCACCGACCAGAACTTGGACGGCACATCAAAGGGACAAAAGCTGCAGAGCTGCTTCACATGCTTGCAGAACAGCACTTACACCCACGATAGCGAGAGTGACCAGGAATGGTTCCTTTGTAAGTCCTTTGTGGCTGCGAACGCCATTAGAGGCTGTAGCTAACAAGAGCAAAGATAACCTGCGGTATTCTTCCAGCTACTGCATGTTTGGCTACCCCAACAACACCGGCATTGACTCCGGCCCTTGCACGACGTCCGAGGGATGCGGGAATCTAGCCTCTGCTCTCGAATTCGGCATCAAGAGCCCAACCAACTCGACACCATATGACTACTGCGACGCCAGCGGAGGCGCCATCACGAGTGACGATGTCCAGGGATGTCTGGGATGTGTGGGAGCTGATGGAAACCACAATTATCTTTCCAACTGTACGTGTATTACACGCCTACGCCTCCCAGATTCTTCTGTGTTGCTAATTCTCTCGACTAGTCCTCCTCACGCTTCAAGGAGCATGCAGGTCAAAGCCCGCCCCAGGCTCCATCCTAATCCTCAACAATACCATCTTTGGCAATGACACCATTCAAGTCCTTGACCCATCATCCCCTGCCAACTCTGACAGCCCCAAAATCTCGAGCTCGAGAATCGTGGGCATCGTCGTTGGTGCTGCTGTCGTACTTGCGCTAGTCGCAGGTTTCATCTTTGTGTGCGTCCGCAAGCGCAGGAATCGCGCGAGACAGCAGAATCGCACGTCTGGCTATTCTTTCCGCTGCCAGACCAGAGTGACGCCCGTCACTCCACGGTTCCCTGAAGATGTTCAGACCGACGTCGTCTCGCATGGCGAAAAGCATGCGCATGTCATGGTTACCACTGGTCTTGGAGCCAGTCCATACGCCGCGGATCAATATCCCTGGAACAGCCAAAGCTCGTTGACCGTCAGCATCAATAGACAGCAGGGCCCAGTGATCAGGCCCAGCGTTATAACTACTCTGTCGCCGCCGTCTCAGGCATATATATCGCCCCGGGCTTCCTCTCCCGACGACTTTGCAACGCCGGCGTCTGCTGTTTCAACTCGCTCCAACGCGCCCCTTCTTGGGCACCAGCCCCCTGGATATACGCCTTCTCCCCACCTGAGCCCGTCCAGCAGCTGGTCACCGACGCCAAAACCCCAACGGCCTGAGAGGAAGTGGGAAGAGGAGAATGGTGGAATAACAAATGCCCTTGGGCTGATTAGCAAGAAAAAGAGTAGGACAAGCGTGGGGAGCCCAGTCCAAAGCGACATTCTCATTACGTCTTTTCCACCGCCGCCTACGCGTGCAGTGAGGTAGCTTATTGTGGTTTCACGTTGCAACGATTATATGTGTTTGGGATTTGCTTGCCTTGCTGGTGTGTACGATACGATGTGTTGACCATGTCTGTATGAGGGCAGCGGGCTGTGTATGAGGGTGTGTAGCTGGGGTAATGTATGAGCCACTGAATGATTTATGATAGCTTCAATTCAACACATAACTTCGGGCATGTAAATAACAAGAGTTGAAAACAATCAACAAGTCTTTGCGTATCATGTCATTATAATTATCCTAGTCTGATCAATACAAGAAACAGAAAAGGAACCTCCCAGATATCAACTAATAAAGCACGCTTGCTCATGGGCCCCAACTACCGCCTGAAAGGAACCTCGAAAGGAAGCATATTAAATCATGGCCTGCGCCTCGGAAAAAAAAAAAAAGAAAAAAAAAAAAAAAAAAGGAAAGAAATGGATGATCGTATGAGTTCTGGCTCAAGGATGATACTTGCAACAAGTTGAACGCATTGCTAGCCTTCAGTCCGACGCTTCGAATCCAAAAGGGGGGTATTGATCCGAATTCCTCCCATCAAAAATATTTCTGTCATTCTCTCCTTTGAACCCCCCTTTCGTACGGGATGTAATAAGAAGCAAAAATACCATAACAGAAACCGAAAAAAAAAAAGCGGAAGCAAAGACTAAATCTTCAAACAAACTTTGTGAAAACGGGCAACGCATCAGGTAACAGTGGGAGCAGAATATGAGAAGCCTTTATTACCATGCAATTGAATTCCTCCTCTCTCGACAATTGTGTGAGCCTGTATCCTCAAATAGGAGAAAAACAAAAAAAAAAGAACAAAGCTAAACAGATAGGGGAGGACAAAGAAAGAATATCAATTCCCTTTCCCTTCCCCCCCCAACCTTTGCCCTTCCCAACGCCGAATGCCCCTTCTCATATGATGCTGCTTTCGTCCAAAAGAGGAGTCCCTCCCCTGCTCAGTATATCGCTCTGTAGCTTTCCATTTTGTGACTTGAACCACGTCGTGCCCTCCTCCATCTCCTGCCTCATCGCCCTGAGCTCTTGTATCAAGAGGTCTGCGTCGCTCATGACGCGCTTGTGTGAGTCCATGTTGTCCGTATCATCCTCGACTCCTCTTCCTCTCTCCTTGGCCGTCTCACCGCTTTCGCCTTCGTCTCCGAAAGACCGCTTGCGCTTATTGTTGATAGTGAGCGGACTGTCGGCGAAGGGGTCGTTCCTAGATGCTTTGATGAAGGCGAGCGGGCTTTGGGGCCGCGCTGACGCTGCCGAGGTGATTGATGCCCGTCGAAGGGATGCGTCTCTCCTGAGACTCGTGTCCCTCCTATGGCTCGTGTCCCTCCTAAGGCCGCGTTTGATCTCATCCACCATGGATTCCGGAAGAGCAGTCCCGTCCGGCATCTGCACGATGCCCATGGCTTTCAACCGCCAGCGCTCCGATACTTTGCTGACGCGCGCCTTCTCCGGCGGTGAGCTGTCTGCCGACACAGAAGGTAGAGAGCGAGGAAATCGACCAGGCTTCTCTCCCATGAGTCGTTCGCGCAACGCTCGCGTTTTTGAGCCACCCTCGGTGCTGGCGACCGACCCAGAACGAGACCTGACCCCCTGGCTCCCATTGATCGACGACGGCGTGGGAGAAGATAGTCGGTAATCGTTGCGAAAGATGGCTGACACGGCCCTCCGTTCATTGGAAACGCCGGACAAGACACCGGATGCAAGCAGTGCGTCTTCCGCCGCTTTCCTCTTATTCCGTTGGTTCTTCCTCATGATGCTTGCCAGCTCATCAGGTCGATTGAGAGCAGCCAGTTCCGCCTGTTGCCTCGCAATCCGTTGAGCATTTTCCTGCTCCTCCCTGATCTGTGCTGCTCGCTGAGCTTCGCGAAACGCGCGAAATTGGTCGCGTCCGCTTCGACGAAGATGCCGTAGCCGCTTCTCTCGAGCATTTTTCTTCCATCGGTAAAAGTATTTCAGGGAAAGATTGTAAACTCGGAATCTCTTAGCTTCCGCATTGTCTCGTTCCTCTTTCTCTCTGGCCTTCCTCTCTGCCTCATCCTTTTGGAACTTGTCGTAAGTTTCGCGGACAATGCTTTCTACCATGAATACCTCGAATTCCCTCATCAACCCACTATCTCCATTGACGAACCACTTTGTGAATTCGCCAAGCGGATCACGCGGAGGGCTCGCAGGTTGTGGAGCAGGGGCAGGAGCAGGCGGCTTAGCAGTGGCTGGACCCGGGACGGAGAAGGCAGATGCGGCCGAAGGGGGAGGCAATGTGGTAGGGGTGGTGCCACCATTCACCTCCTTTGAGCGATCGGAATTCGGGAGATTCAACTCGGTAGAACTGGTTGGGGAAGGCTGCAAAGAGCCAGAGAAGGGTGAAGACTTGACGGGTGGCTCCAGGATACTTTTCTTCTCTGAACTCAAGGGGGAGCCAGAAAATGGTGTTGGTGATGGCGCGGTCGACGGGCCATCCTTGGGTGCTTGGTTTCCGAGTGAGCTTGGCGAAGAGAAGGTGAAGCTTCCACCAGGCTGTTGAAGTGGCGATGGCTTATCGTTCAGATTAAATTGGACCTGACCTTGCGCAGTTTCCGATGGTTTTGCGCCTGGACCAGAGGATACCGTTGAACCTGGGAAAGCGGGAATTGCCGGTACAGCTGTAGAGTTAGTCGGTTTGCTTGTGCTTGCTGGAGCAGAAGCCGGTGATGGAGAGGCAAGGAAGCTGAATTTAGGCTGGCTGGTCCCCCCTTGGGCCGTATTCGCAGCTGGAGGGAATACGGTTGGTTGAGAGGTTTGTATGCCACCAAATGGCCCTGCTGCGGCTGGCTTGTTCTCTCCAGCATTGCCAAAGGTAATCTTCAGCGAGGGTGCAATTCCGTTCACAGTCGTAGGCGAGGAGGATGGCGGGAAGCTGCCTTGTTTTTCAGGTAACTGTACTTGCGGCTGAGAGGGTGCTTTGCTCTGAAAGCCCTGAAAGCCCTGAAATGTCGTAGAAGGCGCTGGCGCTGCCGTTGCGAAAGGATTGCTAGCGGTACCTCCCCCTAAGAGTGTTGGCTGAGTAGGGGGTTTCTCAGAGGTACTGCTTGACGTGGTGGCAGATGCGAAAGGGTTGGCCGCGGCCGGTAGATTGTTCGAAGGGTAAGCAGGCGTTGTAGAACCGAAAGTGGGAGCGCTGCCCCAAGCTGTCGCCGTGGGTGTCGAGGCGGAAGCAAAAGGGTTCGCAAATGGTGTGGTTGATTTTGGTGCCTCAGGGGCTCCGAAGACGCTGGTTGTTTGCTCTGGTGCTAGAACGGAGTCAGTGGACTGGAAAGACCAAGAAGGCGAGAAATGGCTGGCGATGGTGTCTCTGGTAAGGGAAGAGATCTCTACCTTTAGGCGTCCCAGCAAGGTTGCTTCCAAAGCCGCTTAAAGGCTGGCCGAACGCAGGCAAAGGCGCTGGTTTTTGGGAGCTCATCAAAGGAGATTCGGCTGGAGTTCCTGGCCCTGAACCTCCGACGAAGAGAGATCCTTCGTTTTTCAATGAGGGGGCACTCGGTAAAGAATTTGTTGGGTTCTCATAGACAGTTTTGTGAATCACATCCGGCAATGGCCGGCTTTGCCGCTTCTTTTCCACCAGAGTTTGTGAGAACTGATGGTGAAGTCGCGGGTGCAAAAGGGGCCCCTTGTTATTCAGGACCATGAGTTGTCGGTCGACGTCCATGGGAGCCTGCGCGTCTGGAACGGACTCGATACCGTGTAGCTTCGCGAAATCGATCGCCTCTTGCGTGGTGTCGAACCGGAGAAACTTGTTCAAAGCAGCGGCTGTCACATCGTTTGTCGTGTCCTTGGGCCGGGCCAATGCTCTCCTCACAGCCCGCAGAATCGACCGCCGAATCTGTGGGAAGTGACATTCCGCAAAACATGCCATCGTGTATGAGACGCTGGGGTCCTCGACAATCCGGAAGTATGAGTGGAAGGCGTTGGCTGCCGCCAGGGAGGGAGCCGGCTTCAATGGGGGATGAAAGTCGTTGGTGTTCTGCAAGGCTTCGACAAGCGATACGGCAGTCCTAATGTCGTCCGAGTCCCTCCAGAAATGCGGTTTCCATTGTCGTTGCAGCATCTCAACCGTATTTGAATCGTGGGCGTGGAAGAGCACATAGTATGCGCGGAATTCAGCCTCGTTTTCGCACGCAATCCCCTGAGCGTTGCAGTCGTCATACAAATCTCGGAGAGAGAGTAGAGCCTTTCCAAGTTGCTCGAGTTCCTGCTGTTCCACAAAATCCTCGCCAGCTTTTCCTGGTTGTGACAGAAGATGCAGTGCCGTGACGTGGAACCTCGCAATGTTCTCCAGCACATATGCCTGCGTCTTCAGATCCTCGGTCGTAGGGGATGAGAAGAAGGTAAAGTCTCGGCGGATAGCTCGCGTTCGGTCCCACAAGAAACCGTGAAGAATCGGCAAGTTGTCGTCGTTACGAAGCAGGTCGTCGATCAGGTAGTCCAACGTTCGTCGCAAGGCAGCCGTAGAGCGGACGTCCATTGGGAGAGGAGCCTCCTGTCCGGCAGCCGAGCGTGCCAGCTTCTTGACCATTCGACTCGTCTTTGCAACCCCTGTCCGTGAATCCCTCTCCGGTTGGGGAACATCCAGCTCGGTGATTCGTGTAATCTTTTCGTACTCGGAGCACATATCCTCGCAGATACCTTGGAAGGTGATGGCGTTCTGGAGCGACTTTCGTTCGTTCGGATCGTCGATCAGAGCCGCTTTCGTGAGCGAGGCGCGCACCTTTTGTCGATAGTCCTCGTACTTTTCCCTGAACTTGGCCATCTCTGCCTTGCTCTTCGGATCTCCTGGCTGGGACGGCCAGGCTGGTGGACTGATGCCATCCTTCCGCAGCTGGTCGTATACCTTCTTCGTGTACGGATCGGTGGCGCGTATCATCGAAGTGGCGGGGATTTCGTCGACGGAGCTCACGCTCGAAGACGAGCTGGGGCGTGACGTGCTGTCTTCTTCGGCACTCGTGGCAGCCTGCACGGTTCTCTGCACCTGCAGCCCCTTTGCACCGCCGCGTTCCTTCTTCTGCGTCCTCTTGACCTCTGACAGCTTCTTCTTCTCCCCGTCTCCACCTCGCTTCTTCCCCTGCCTCCCGCTGTCGCTCAAGCTCCCATTCCCATCCTTGGCCAGGAACGGATTGCCGGCCTTGGGCTTCCTCTCGCTGTCGCTGCCGCTGGCGAAGCCATTCTTGCGCTTACTCTTCTTCTGCGAGTCGGAGCCGCCTGCACCACCGGAACCAAATGATGAAGCTCCTTCGCCGGCCGGTCGAGGAGCAAAAGGATTGAACGCCTGCGACGAGCCCTGCGTCTTCTGGCTGAACGGGGAAAACATTTGGCTCGATGATGCAACGGACGTCGCATGCATCTACGTGACGATTTTGCGCATGGAGGACGGAGGCGCTGGGGCGAGACTTTGACGGGAGTTTTGCTGGAGATGGCCGTGTCTGTCGCAGGATCTTCCTGTTGAGGCGCGATGCCAGAAGCTTGGCCGTACCTTGATTGAGCTTCGCGGTCCGGAGAATTGGGCGTCACGTGATGCCGACCTGCAGCGAACTCGCGACTTTTGGACTGCTCACCGAGGGACCAAGACGACGGCTTCAAAACATGAGGTGGAAAGGAAAATAATAAATCGAGCTTCAAGATGGTTCAAGTAAAAGAAGAATAAACTAATAGTGAAGAAATCAAGAGCAGTCAACTGACAGCAGGCGAGAAGGAGAAGTGGACATTATCTCTCTATCTGCGTCTTCACCCAGTCTATACCAGAATGCAGAGGCGCCTCACTTGAAAAACTTACAAAAAGAGAATAGAAGAGGAGGAATATGATCGTTAAATGGAAATCGCTAGCCCTTGATTCACTTTTTGCCTGCGCGTTACGCCGCCCCGTCTTTTCCCATTCCCATCATGCCATATTCATGATTTGACACGGCCTCGAATGCGTGGAGGCCCCAGTTCTCGCCGGATTTCGTCAAGCTGCTCCAAGCCTGTCTGCGCCTTTGACTTCTTTGACGTGCGCTTTCCAGGCTTTGTGTAAGAGCCAAGGAAATCATCCAGGATACCATCAAAGTCTCCCCGAATCGGTCCCTGGACGCTCGAGGCCGTTGACACCTCGGATACGGATCCCACATCGTCAAAGTCTTCGTTGTAGCGAGCCTCCAGCCTCTCGAACCTCTCGTCCAGCAATGAAAGCTGCTCTGTCCGTACCAGCGATGAGGATGTCATGGAGTACGCCGAGGCATTCGTCAGCGCGCCCTTGCGCTTCTTCGTCCTGCCTCCGTTGGTGGTCGTTGTCCACATGGACTCGACTCCCGAACGTGACGGAGCTGTTGGTTCACGCTGTCCTTTCTGGTCCTTCTTGAATTTCTTAAAGTCCTCCATCCAGTCTTCTGAAGGTCCTTCTTCTGGCTGAACCTTGACAAGATCGGGTACTTGCTCCTTGTATTCCTTGGTGGGCTTTGCTGTAGCATCGGATTCCCATCCATCGTCCTCGTCGTCATCGAATCCCATATTCTCGAAATCGTAATCCTCAAGCTCTTCTCCGTCCTTGGACAGCTGCTGGAAGATGTCTTCATCATCGTCAACATAAGCGTCGTCTTCCAAGGCTTCTAGAACCTCTCGCAGTCGAGGGTCCATGTCGGGGTTGAATCCGGCGATGGCATCGGGCACATCCTGCTGAGCCTGGTAGGTCAGCCGGGTGAGATTCTTGGATGGCAGCATCTCCTCGTCCAAAAGATCGCCCGACTTGTGCTCGAGGTCCATCTGTCGCAGAGCATCCTCCAACGACTGCTTCTGCTTGCCCTTGCCCTTGTTCTGCGTCGCGGTGGATTCGACAAACACGACATCTCCGCCGCCCGAGTTGAGGTCTCTCAAGTGCTGCATGTAGTCGTACTCGGTGTCGTCGAAGTAGACGCCATAGTTTGCGGCTTCGCCCTCGTTGGCGCGGATGTGTTCCGCATCTGATCCCAGCTCGGATGCCAGGTCATCCAAATGCTTCACTTTTGAACCGGCTTTTGTCTGGACCGGGTTCAGCACCATGGACGGCGCATTCTCGTCGTGGATGAGCGGATCATTCTGCGGACGGTGGACGAGCGTGAAGTGCTGCGCCGTCTTCTTATCACTACATGTATCGCAGGGAGTCAGCCGTGCTCAAGCAGCACACAAGAACACACAGAGCAGAGCAACGGGATCAACGTACATCCACTTTCCCTTGGGCATCTTGGCGATTTTGCGATTTGCGTTGAATCAGTTGAGCATGGACAAGAAGCGGGCTCGTTGACCTACCGCAAGACTTCCCAAGAAATTTCTTGGTAGCGCCGGTACAGTCCGGCGCCCGATAGCACTGTATGGGGCTGTGTGACTGTGCATCTAATTACAGTGCGAGAAACTTTTCCGCATGACTATCCAAAAAATTTGCCCCTCCATCGCTGCATGTATTATTCAGCCCGCAAACCTGGACATGCGGTCGACCTTCCACAAACACAATATTCAGCCTTGTCCTCTCTGCGATCGAGGGCATACAGACTATATATTTTGAAATTGTTTGAAGAATCGCATACCGAGGAGTCATCGAAAAAGCCGCCAAGATGGTGTTGGCAAAGTCAAAGAAGAATGAGGGGCTGGGCAACACGCTGATGAACGACCGCTTCGGCAAGGGCAGAGGCTCTGACCACAAGAAGACGTCGGCCTTGATGCGAACGAACCACACGACGGGCGAGCAGTACCTGGTCAACGAGAAGAAGGATGCCGCCTGGGTCAAGATGCGCTCCGTCACGGAGCAGGGCGCGCTGGACGAGTTCCTGGCCACTGCCGAGCTGGCCGGCACCGACTTCACGGCCGAGAAGATGAACAACGTCAAGATCATCCACACCGACCAGCGGAATCCCTACCTGCTGTCCGCCACCGAAGAGCGAGCCGTCCTGGGCAAGCACCGACAACACAAGAACCGGCTGACGGTCCCGCGAAGGCCGCAGTGGGATGCCTCGACGACTCGGGAGGAGCTCGACAGGCGAGAGCGAGAGGCTCTCGTTTCGTGGCGAAGGGGGCTGGCAGAGCTGCAGGAGAACAACGACCTGCTGATGACGCCGTTTGAGCGAAACATTGAAGTTTGGAGACAGCTGTGGAGAGTCATTGAGAGATCGGACCTCATTGTGCAGATTGTGGACGCGAGAAACCCGCTGCTGTTCCGATCCGAGGATTTAGAATCATACGTCAAGGCGGTTGATCCCAAGAAGGAGAATCTGCTTCTGATCAACAAGGCCGATATGATGACGCCCAAGCAGCGCAAGGCGTGGGCAAAGCATCTGAGGGAGGCAGGCATTGCGTACAAGTTCTTCTCCGCACAACTTGCGAAGGAGATGATTGAAGCCAGGGAGAATGCGGATAGCGAGTCAGACGAGGAGCCGTCTTCTTCATCGAAACAGGCTCAGAAAGCTCCTCAAAAGGAGGCAGAGGATGGGAGTGAAGTCGAGGCGGGCGAGGCAGCCGAGGTAGAGCAGGGAGAAAGCTCAAAGGGCAAAGCGCCGGTAGATGACGAGGACACCCAGATTCTCACAGTCGAAGAGCTGGAGGAGATTTTCCTAAGATATGCCCCTACCGACAGAGGTAAGCCACTCTCAACCTCCTCAAACAAGACCTTTTTTCCATTCATGCTAACCCACGGGCACAGACTCAGACCACAAACTCCAAGTCGGCTTGGTCGGCTACCCCAACGTCGGTAAATCCTCCACCATCAACGCCCTCATCGGAGCCAAGAAGGTCTCCGTCTCCTCAACGCCCGGAAAGACGAAGCACTTCCAGACCATCCACCTCAGCGACCGCGTCATCCTGTGTGATTGCCCCGGTCTCGTCTTCCCCAACTTCGCCACCACCAAGGCCGACCTCGTCACCCAGGGCGTGCTGCCCATTGACCAGATGCGCGAGCACTCGGGACCCGTGGGCCTGGTCGCCAAGAGGATCCCGCAGCCGTTCCTGGAAGCCATCTACGGCATCAAGATCAACACGAGGCCCGTCGAGGAGGGAGGCACCGGCGTTCCGACCGCCGAGGAGCTGCTTCGTGCGTATGCCACCGCCAGAGGCTTCCAGACGCAGGGACTGGGCCAGCCGGACGAGGCGCGAGCGTCGAGGTACATCCTCAAGGACTACGTCAACGGAAAGCTCCTCTTCGTCCATCCTCCCCCCGGCATCGAAGACGAAAAGGCCTTCAACTCAGAGCTCTACGACGAAGCCCACCTCCCCGAGCGCCGCCGCGCCGCTCTGGTAGCCGCCACAGAGGCCCTTTCCCTCGGCGGCGCCGACGACGAGAGCGTCGCCTCCGAGTTCGTTTCCCTCCCGCAGGGCCCCAAGTCCCAGAAGCTGGACAAGAGCTTCTTCACGCCCAAGAACGTCCGCGGCCACGTCAGCATGCCGTTCAACTACAAGTACAGCGAGCAGGGCAGCAGCAGCGGCAGCACCGCCGGCGGCACCAAGATGCTCAGCGGGCGCAAGGCCCGGGCGGCGATTGCCCTGGAGAACGGGCTGGATCCCAAGGACGTGCAGATTGGGTCCGGCAAGAAGCATTTCAAAAAGGGGGCGCCGAAGGGCATGGGGAGGAAGACGAGGAGGGGGCCGGCGGCGAATGTTATGGATGACTAGATGGTTCTAACTTTTGTTATTTCTTTTTATGGGAATTGAGAAATGAATGAAGTCGGTAAAAGACTCATTGTCTTGTCATCGTCTGGCACGTTGTATCTTACAAAGAGTCTCGTTGAAATGCAAACTGGGATCGAAAGGCCGTTATGAAATCGAATCTTTTTTTTGATAACCCACAATGTGACCGTAAACCACAAATGCTCATCCCATGAGAAACAGAAAATCAAATAAAATACCAGCCAAACCCAACAGATTCCCCTCCTTCCCCCTCCCCTTATCTGTCTCCCAAAGACATCACTCTTATACGATGCTATTAACAGTATATAAATCGCGCTCTCCTTCGTATCTCTTTCTCTCTTTTATCTTTCTCTTCACTTCTTCTCCTCAGCCTTGGACTTCTTCTCCTGACCCTTGGGCTTCTTCAAAGACCTCGGATCCAGGCCTCTCCTCCGCATGGCATTCTTCTTCGCCTTCTCGATATACTTGACATCCTCCTCCTCATCGAAAGCGCTGAAATCGCCCTTTCCAGAAGAAGAAGAAGTGCTGCCATTGCTGCTCTTCCCCTTCTTACCCGCCTTCTTCTCCTCGGCCTCGGTGTCATCATCCTCCGTAGCGATGGGCGTCCTGTCGACGACCTCGACCTCGGTATCCGCGCCAGCGGCGGCCGCACCGCCAGACTTCTTGCCGGCGGCGCCAATGGCGTTGGGCGGGGTCGGCCCAATCTTCTGGAATTTTGCGACGTAGAAGCCGTCAATGTTGTGCGCGTGCGGGTAGAACCGGCGGGTGAGCTTGAGGCTGGGGTGGAACTTCTTGCCCATGAAGCTGGTGAATCCCTCCTTGCCGAAGGGGATGCCGGTGTCGACGAGCTTTACGTTGGGGCGGCGGGACAGGGCGTAGTTGACAACGGCCTCGCTGTTTTTTTGACAAAAAGGACAGGTTAGAGATTATTTTTCTCTTCCTTTTCAGGGGTATGAAATGAGGGGGGGAATGGGAATTGAGAATGCTTGCTTACTTCTCCTCGGTCGTGACGCTACATGTTGAGTAGACAAGGAAACCACCAGTCTCGCTGGCATGATTGACCGAGTCAATGGCTGATAGTAACAGCTGCTTCTGCATGTGCGGCAGTGAAATAAAGTCCTTCTCGTCCTTGTTCGTCTTGACGCTGGGGTCCTTTGAGATGACGCCCGTTCCGGAGCAGGGGGCATCAAGAAGGACTCTGTTCGCGACCAGTTAGCCTCCGACCTCTTTTAATCATTGGTTTCTCAAGACCATCAAGGCTGCTCACCTGTCGAAACCTCCCATGACTCGGGGAAACTCGCGACCGTCGTAGCTGCAGACGATGACGTTGCGAACGCCCAGACGAGCAACGTTACCAATCAGACCCTTGGCACGCTCCTTGTTGGGATCGTTGGCGAAGACGACACCGGTGTTCTAAAGACATGTGAGCGGCGCTATTCTTGACTGAAAATGCTTATGAGGGTTAGCTCGGGGTGTCGAGGCTTACGTTCATCATGGCTGAGCAATAGGTTGTCTTTCCGCCGGGGGCAGAGGCCATCTACTCAACATGTTAGTGCTGTCTCACAGGCCGGAATCCGTCGTTAAGAAAAGCAACGATACTCTGCAAGGTGGTCAAGCACATACATCGAGAACTCGCTCATTCCTAGAACAAACAATCGTCAGCTCTCCGCACTCAATTACTCAACGGCCGACACAAGCCAGAAAGAACTCACGGTTGCGGTGAAAGCGCCATAACAGGCAAGAAAGAGGCAGCAGCCTGAATGATGTAGTGGCCGGCAAGATACTCGGGCGTAGCACCCAGGGGCACGTTGGTCTCGAAAATCTGCAAGCCGACCTTGCTCCATTTGCCCACGGGCTCGAGCGTGACGCCGCGGTTGATGAGCGCCTGGGCGAGGTCTCTTCGGTGCGTTCGCAGGGTATTTGTTCGGATGACGACGGGACGCGGCATCTCGTTGGCTTCGAAGAAGGCAAAGGCCTCTCGGGGGGTGAACAGGTTGAAGAGCTTCTCGGCCAGGTAAGGGCTGTAGCCGTAGTACTGCAAATCGAGAAAGGTCGCGTTAGCGCACAAACCTCATACAAAAAAGACTTGACCGTGACAGGGAAAGAGAATAGAGGGAACAGCAAGCGAACTTACACCGCAGATATCCTTGAGCAGCTGAGCAGTATACTCCGCCCTCGACCTCCCCTCCTCGGCCAAGTTGGCAAAATCATCCAGCACCCGTATGTTATCCGTTATCCTCTGTCGCAGCAGCTGCAGATCCGGCGCGAGCAGGGCCTGGCTCTTCTTCGCCAGGTCGTCCTCCTCCTCGTCCTCGTCAAGGCCTTCGCCAAAGATCTTGGGCCCGTCAATGTTGGTCTGCATCGCAGACTCTTGCAGCTCGGCTTCGGTGATGGCCTTGTCCTTGGCCAGCTTCTCGTCCAGTTTCCGCGACAGGCCAACAATGTTGGCGGCCGTCAGCTTCTCTTCGGCGTCGGACTCATCCTCGTCGTCGGAGAAGACGAATTTGCCCTTCTTGCCTTCCTCCTGGTCGTCCGAGTCAAACACCGAGTCGTCCTCTTCCGCATCGTCATCCTCATCCTCATCATCTGACCAGATGCTCTTCTTCTTCTTGTCCCCGGAAGAGGCCTCCTCGTCAGAAGACGCATTGTCCTCCAGCTGGTCTAGATCGAACTCGTCACCCATCTCCTCGTCCTCGGAACCGTCCTCCTCCGGCTCCGGCTGCTGCTTCTTCTTCGGCTTCCCATTGCTCTTGGCGCTCGCCTTCTTGGGCGCGGGCTCCGGCTTCTTGGCCGCCGCGGCGCCCTTGGCCGTCTTGCGCTTCTTGTTGCTCAGCGACGCCTTCTCGACCGGCGGCTCCACGGGCAGGCCTGCTTTCCGCTTGAGGTTGGCAAAGTGTTCCTCGGACAGGGCTTCGGGCATGCCCTGCTTTCTCTTCATGCGGCGACCTTGACCCATGATTGCGGATTGAGAATTGCTGTTCTGGTTGGGGAAAAGGTGTAAGCAATCTCAACGGGTGGATGGATATGAGGTCTGGCTGCGATTTTGTAGGCGCGGCGGGACTGCCTCGATTTTTTCAAGAGTCCTCTGGCAACTTTTTTTTTCGGCCGATTATCGATAAGCCAACTTACTAGCGACCCCCGGCGGACTCAGGGGTCCGGATGATGTAATGCGCTTGTGCGCGTACCTGAAAAGAGGTCCCCCGAACCTAAAACAACTGGATTTGCGATGAACTTGAATATGTAAATGAATGCTGCCATCTATGAAATTGAGCTTCAAATGTGCTGTGTGTTTTGATTGATTGTGTTGTTTGTCCAACCCTCCATCTATAGTTCTGCTGTACTTGGCGCTGTTGAGTACATGTACCTACGTACGTCCGGGAAGCGCTGCTGGAAGGACCTGCACAACGTGAATAGCATCACACACCGCGATATCCATTCAAACTCGCTTATAGACACCTTCGTAGACATAACCGCAGCGTGCAAGATGTAGTATCTGATAGTTGATATGTATTCCACAAATTGTTCACATGTTAAACCGCTAGGTATATGGGTATCCTCCGACAATGGCTATGACTCGCTCCAGCAATGACACCTCGTGTAGACGTTCATGACATGCTATGCCCACCCAAACAAAACTCCGTGCATGATGTTCCAAACATGCGAATAACAAAATGACAGCTTCTCGTCTCCGTCATATCAACTCCCGTCCCAAGATGTAGAGAAACTGATGTCTCGCCTGTCCGTGTATGACACATGCACCGTGTCCCCAGAAATATGTTCAAAGAAGAAAACAAAAGAAAGGCCCCAAAAGGGGGGAGCAAGATCAACCTCTCCTGAACACGCGCTTCGTGCCCCCGGCTTTTCCAATCTCGCCAAACTTCTTGTCATTTGACTTCCTATCCGGGCCACTGGCCATGCGTACCTTTTCTTTGACGCTTTCAACCCAAGCCTTGCTCTCCTCACTCAAGTCTTTCTGTTTGGCCTTCGGCCCTGCTAGGCCCAAGAAGGAACCCTCGTCCTCTACCCAGCTCAGCCGCGAGTTGGGCCTCGAAATGGCCGAGCCTTCAGATGGAGGCGTGCCTGCAGCCGCCTGACCTGGCGTTACTGGGGTCTTGGGGCGCAGGGAGCTGTTGACGCTGCTCCTGCGAGGCTTGCGCGCGCCCAGGGGGCTCGCAGAAGGGCGGTCTTCGGCAGCGGAAGGTGGCCGGCTCGGAGGGCTGGCAGCATTGGTTGGCGGATTAGATGCGCGAGGAATATCGCGGACCTCTACCTTGACCTTATCTTTGCCGTTGGAGCGGCGGCCATGATGGCTGGCGTACTCCTTCAGGTACTCGGACAAGTCGGCCCAACCACCACCAACGCGGACCATGACTCGCTCTCCGTTTTCTCCAACACAGCGTATGAACAGCTTGATGGGGGCCTCATTGTCTGACCTAGAGAGATGATAGACCCGGATCGGATAGTGGCCCTTGGAGCGCGTCCTCTGCTTGACGGGGGACAGGGTGAACGAAGGCGTAGCAGTTCGGGTGGACATGCCCGACGTGCTCCGCTTCATGGGCTCCCTGGACGGCTTCGATCTCAAGCGGGGGAGCTGGAGATCTGGCGGGTTCAGGTTGATACCCGATGTTCCGTTGGTGAGCCTGATTTTGGCTGGTATGGATTCAATAATCTGGCTGATCTGCAGCCGTAGCTGCTGTTCACCAGCGCTTTCCCGGCGGGAAGGTGGACCGGGGATATCGGGAGCGTACGAGTCCTCAAAGTCATCCAGGAAGGAATCCTCAAATGTCGATTGTAAGAATGACTCGTCGTCCTCGGGCGTCGCTGCCACCATGGGGCTGTCGAGAAGGCCCATGGAAGCCTCCCCGGCACGTCGGGCTACCTCTGGAGGCGAGCTTGGTGGGCTGTCGCCATCGGGGTAAGACGCCTCGCGGAGGCGGCTCTTGGCAGCGGCGGGGGATGCAGACACCTCAGGGGCATCACTCGACACGTCGTCCGTGTAGCTGGGGGAATGGTGGAGTGTGGTAGACGTTGGGGAGCCAACGCTGCCGCGCCTGCGGCCGTTCCGTACAGGTGGCAGCCCGAGTTCGTCATCTTCCTCGCTGATAGCGGACATGCGGTCGTCCAGCATGCCAGACTCAGGCGTGAGATTTTCTTCAGACGAGGACAGTTCATCTTCCGCAATGGGGTCTAGGTACGCTCCGTGGTCCGATTCGCTAGTGCCAGGCACCAGCAACAAGGGCGGCGAGAGTTTGCTCTCGGCATGGGCCCTCGTGGGAGACGGTGAGAGCGACGACGGCTTCCTAAGATGGAGAGTCTTGGGCTTGGTCTTTGCCAACTTGGCCTCGGCCAGCTTGCGCTCACAAGCGGAGACCCATTCGCCATAGCCCTGCTCTACATCCTCCATGCGAGTGAGCCACTCATCCGGGAGGGTGTCCGGGGCGCCCTCCAAGCAGTCGAGCATGTAGTCCAGAGTGCGGCCGGGATCGGCAACCTTGAGCGCAAGCGACTGTCTTCTAGCGTCAAAGTCCTTGGAGGTCAGGGTGCGCGGGGGCAAGACGATGGCCTTCCTGCTGGGGCGCTCCATCTCCCAGTGGGACTGGGAAATGGCCTCCCAGTTCTCTCCAAGAAGCGCTTCGACCTCTTGGATGGCTTGGAGAAAGGGATTGACGTGCCGAAGGACGGTGATGCGCATGTGCCACAGCTGCAGCAGCCGGGACAGCCTGGCTAGGTTGGGGAGGGTCTGCACGACAATGGCGGTGATGAGGACGGAAATGTCCTCCATTTTGTGGTAGCCCGATAAGGCTGATAGCATCGAGCGACTGGGGTCCATGTTGATGGGGGTACCCGGTCGGGACAGCGGCAGGATGTGGTCGTTCATGACGTGACCTTTGATCTCCTCGAGATCCAGCTCGTCCATCTCTCTGTTGATTTGGTTTATTCTTGCTTCGTATCTGTCCACCTCTTCGGCAAGGAGGCTTCCCATGTAATGCTTCCTGCCGGCCTCCTCTTCAGGGGTCGGGGGCTGAGCAAAGAGCTTCCTTTGCGTGTTGCTCGGCTCGAGGAACCCCCCCGACCCCGCTTGTTTTGGCCAATTCCACTGGTTCAGCTCGTTGAGCCATTGCCAGATCTTCTGGGATGCCATGGCCGTTCGCATCGCGAAGTCCCGCTCGAGCGCGGAAGCTTCTGCGAGGCAACCCCTTAGAACGCCATCGGGCGGTGTCAATGCCTCGACAACCTTGGAGGGCTCCAGGTGAGCAAAGAAGTCGTCGGCAGGGCGCTGCCGAGCGGCCAGCAGCTGGCCCGGCGTGGGCGTCGACAGCCGCTTCTGCTTGACGAGAACTGGCGTTTCGTTCATGATTGCTTATTCGCGGTCGTCGCGGTTTTGTAGTAGTCGTTAGCGCGTGCAACTAGGTGTAACAGTGATGCCGCCGAGGCATCATCTGCCTTGTCGCTCGAAAAAAGTGTGTTGTTTGTTTCTATTTTCCGTCTCTGGCAGTTTTCAAGTCTTTGTCATGGACCGGGCGGGATGAGGACAGCGATGATTCGGTTCTCGTTGGTGATGCCCATAGTCGACGGAGAACGGCGGTGATGGGTGGCGGTTCTGCGGCTATAACAAGCCAGCCATGCGATCAAGCTATAAGCCGTCAAAAAAAACAGAATGCTAGATACAGGCAAGCGCAAGGAGGCAGCGGCCTCTTTTACACTGCCCGGGTCTTTGCTTGCGACTCCGTACAATTATAGATACAGAGACAAGCGCGACGGGGAAAACAAAAAGCGACAGAAGGAAGCGAGCAGACAGATGCAAATAAGGCTGGCGTTGCACCGGCAAGGAAAAGTCTCCACGCTGGGGAATCAATCCAATGGCTTCTCGCCGCCCTTCCCCTGGTGTAGCTCGGCGGCGGCGTTTGTCGCAGGAAAAAAATGGAATGACGGGGGGGCGTCAGACACAGGAGACCAGCGCAGACAAAGACTCTCGCAGCTGCAGGCGTCCCAAGCCAGATCGGAGCAGGAAACGGTATGGAGGCAAGGCAAGTCACAAGCGGTTTCGTTTCGGCTCGGCGGTTGGGCACAAGCTGAATGGTGCCACCTCAGTGCTGCTGCTGCGCTGGCAAGGCCTCCGGATAAGCGGGCGGCGAATAAGCAGCTGGCGAACAGCGTGGAGTCTGTAATGCGTGCTGCGTTAATGCGTGGGATCCGATCCAGGCTCTCCGGCCGTATGTACGCAATGTGGCGCGCGTGCGTTGGGTATCCGCCGGACCTCGTAGGGGTCTTTTGTTGGGGTCCGTAGGTATGTATGTATGTGTTCGAATCGACGATGGTTATGCAAGTCAGGCGTGGTATCAAGGTATGTCCCGTCGAGACAAGAGGCGATCGAGAGCGACAGTCGCGAAGCAAAAGGGTTACCTGGACAAGGTGTGGTATTGGACGAGAGCGACGGGCTAGGTACCAATCGCGCGCGCGAAAGAGGACCAAAAAAAAAAAAACGAGTGAGAGGTGAGAGAGAGTGAGCGTGAGACAGAGGCCGGAAAAGACTGTTGGAATCAAGGGGCTTGATTGTTCAGAGAGCGGCTGGCCTCGTCAACGGCGATTGGACGCAAAAGCAGCAAAGTCACAGCAAAATCGGGAGCAAAACAAAGCGAGTGACGGAGAGATGCGCAAGACAGACAATGGCGACAGTGATGCAGGCGAAGGGTTAGTTGACAGAGGGAAACAGAACACGACCCAAGGAAATGAGCAGAGAATTGAACGAGCGTGAATCCAGGCGCCAGCCAGCCTCGACACTGCACTGGTCTGGACAAGGCGCGCCGCGACGGCGCCAGCAGCAACCCCGAGCAGCGGAGACCTGGGCAGATATCACTGAGGTGACTGTACCTTGCTCGGCCCTGCCCTGCCCTGCCACAGCCCAGCAACAACGGCCTTTTCTGCTTGATACAGTGGCTCCCTCATCAAACTCTCGATCCCCTTCTGCGGCCTCGTCCAGGTACCGATACGCATGAATTTCCCGGGGCAGCGCGTCTTGACGCCATCGACGTGCAGTGTGTCAGTGCCAAGGTGTACAGGGCAGCGGAACGCGGTGCTGAATGCCGTGCAGCGCCCTGTCGGCACGCTGTGGGCGCTGTGGGATTGATGGTCGTTGCTGGTCTGGTGCCTGTAATCCTCGGACGGGTACCTCGTAGGTGCTGTGCCAACGCCCCGTCGCCCGCTGAACCAAGACACCCCGGCGGCCTCGCTAGGGCCATTAGCGCCTCGTCCCATGGCGGCGCTCATTTGCTGCCTCCCGCTTTGACAAGAGGCAATCTTATTAGCGTCAGGTACCGAGAAGGCGTATTGCCCAGCACGGAAATACAGCCATGAGCCCGTGGTGCAAGCGCCAAGTGCGAGCGCAGGTACCAGTACCCGTGCGTGTTCGTATTTGCGGGTTTCCGTCGCGGTACCAGGGACGCGTCTCGACGCAACGACCGGAGTGCTGGGCAATCCAATGTCAATATTGACTTTCTACGGGGCCCTTGCGTACTCGTACAGACAGCACAGACGGTCGTACATACAGTACATGTATTACAAGGCGGCGCAAACAGGAAACCAAACAACTGCAGTGAACCAGGGACCTGGGACGAGGTACGGAGTACATACATACATATCTTCAGCCTTGACGAGTTTCAATCCACCCTGGACAAATCGAGGGTGAAAAGGTTTTTTTTCCCTCTCCCTCTCTTCCGCTCATTGTTCGTGGTTTCGTCACACGTCTCCACTCCCTCCCATCCATCCGGTTCTGCCATGCCAACCAGGCCAACTGATGAGAGACACACCTCAGCTTTTTGATTCATCTTATCCCTCTCTTTGAAATATGTCTCAATGTCATTCCCGCATATCTATCTTTTTGCAATTCTAATACCGTTCATGCACCATGTGATGCGAATATGAAGTACTACTACTGATACTACTAGTACGTACCAGCATGCTGTCTCTTTAAATAGACCTCCAGACCCTGACCCCAGAATCCAACAAAATGACTCCCCGATAAGACAAACGAGCAGAGAAGAAACAAAAAAAAAAAAAGAAAAAAAGAAAAACAGACACAGAGAGACAAGGCAAGGGCACAAAAATGCTAGTAGCCAGATTCCGCTTCCACTTCCGTGGTTCCGTGGCTCCCCTCTTGCCCGGGGGTCGGTCCCCCAGGCCAGGAAATGCACCGAGAGACTTCTCTCGCTCGGTCTGACCAGTTTCTTCGTCGCTGCGTGTGATTTGTCTCTTCATCTCTCCCTTGCGCTTCTCTCTCTCTCTCGTTCGTTGGCAAGTCTTACATGAAAGTTCATGTATGTATAAAGTACGTAAAAAAAGGTGCCCACAAGACCCAAAGAGTCTCCCTGCTTAACATGTTGCATGTTCCTCGAACGAATCAAGATGGAGAAGGGGGACAAGAGAGCAAAAAACCCCAACGCATGCATGACGCATTCATTCGATAGATCCCATATCATCTCCCTCCCCGTCCACAGCGCCCATCCGTGCAGGCCCACGACATTGGAAGGATCTGTCTGTATCTCCGCCTCTCTCACATGCAAGAATTCCGCCACAGTCGCGCCCAACACCATCAGTCATTCCCCCCGCGTCAGCACATTTGAACTCATACTACTACTACCTTACCTTGACAACCATGTGCTCAATACCAAACGAGTACAAGCGTCAGCCAAGGCACGGCACGGCTACCTTACCTTACCTTACCTTATTCCAATAGCACAGTCGGCTTTCTCTCTATGTCACGCATCGATTGGCCCTGGGCATGACACGCCAACCGCGCATGCACGACAGCCCGCAGGCCCTGTCCTGTCCTGCCGTGTCCAGCCCCAAAACCTGACCAAAGCCCAAGGCAGGAAAAAAAGAGAGAGACACGGGGGACGGTGGGCTTTTCTCGGCGATCAGTCCGCTTGTTTCCGGAATGGACACGTAGAGGTGCTTGATACGGTCGCCTCTTACTTGATACCTGAGCACGATGCCTTGAAGATGTCGCATTTCCTAGGCTCCAAAGCCGCTCCTTCAGAACAAGGACATACTAACATTGAATCTGGGCTTTGATACTCGTGCTGATGCTACCGCGCACGGATAGTTCCCATGACCCAGAAAACTTCATCCAATTGTTTCGTACCTTACCGTTGTTTCGTACAAGTACAGGCACGTGCCCAAGCGCGTCAAATCTGCCGAGGCCCCCATGTTCACCATGCCCGGCCGAGGCCGAATCCCGTCTCTCTCCACAGGGCAGACATACATAGCTGAATTCATCTTCACTCATCAATGCCGTGAGATATCCCTATACAACTTACAGATATCCATCTCTTAGGTGCCCTTCTTGTTCATGCATTTGACCATCTATCACTAATGACATGATTATATCTTGCCATTCATGCCGAAAGATATTTGTCAATTGGGGTTTGGCTTTTGCAAGCCTGCTCACAAGCAGCAGCACACCGACTTCTCATCATGCATTACGTGACCCGCTGCCGGGATCTTCAGACAAGTTTGAAACAGCTCCCCTTTATCATTATCATTATCTCATTGTAAACGACAACAACAGACAAGGGCTGATAGTCATGCCCTGTGGGGAAATCTTCAGGCCAAGAGTGACGGACAAAGCGAAATACTAAAACGAATGCGGAAACACGTAAATCCCAAACATCTCAAACATCGGCCTGCAATTGTCCAAAAGTCCAAGTGCTGAGGCCTCTCCTTTTTTACATCTTCGTAGCAACAAGCCGCCACAGCAAATCCAAAACGCCCCCATCCGTTGAACGCCTTTCCCCAGTCTATAAGTTGGTTCCTTGTTGCAACAGCAGCCCCCCATACTTGACTCACTGCAAGCTCAAGTAGAGGTTTCTGGTTGCACCGGTATAGTTCCATCGACAGTTGTGTTGAAAACCCATCCAAACGCATCCGCAGCCTCGGGAGCGCCGGTAAAGGCAGAAGCCATCAGCGTCTCGTCGGTGCTGGTAACTCCCTCGGGAGGGAACTGCAGCCATTGATCCACGTCGAAATCCGTACCAGCGACTGCGTTCCAGTCGAACTCGTCGTGGCCCTGCATGAAATCAACGTCCATGATATTGTCCAGTTCGACATGAGCCTCGTCTGATCCGCCGCTCACGCTCGGAGTGAGGTTCGACGGGTCAAAGTCGGTATGCGGCGGAGAATTGACCGCGGCGGATACCTGCGAGGAAGCGTTGATTGTCCCCGGAGGCCCCATCACCTTCTGAGCCTCCTTGGGCTTCTGGTTGAAGAGCGTCTCAGAGGCGGTCATGTAGGGGGCATTTTCAGGTGGCGGCGTGTGAGTGCCAAATTCCGGTGGAACCTCCTTCATCATTGCCAACGTTGATGGCTCAACGGAAGCATTGATGTTAATGGCCGCCTTCCTGAGAGCAGCATCCAAGAAACCGGTGGCATAATCAGCAGCAGCATATATCTCGCGCAGCTTCTCCATGACACGCATGCACTGACGGAAGCCTCTTGTTGCTCGCGCACGAGCATCGGGCAATGGGTTCTTCATCTCCAGCAAGTGGATGATCATGGCGGGCAATATCACCGTCACACCCGTCGTAGGCAAGTACCTCTCTAAGCGGAGGTGGTGCAGTTCCGTAGCCATGTCCGTAATGTGCGTCGCCGCGTCCTTGACCTTGAGGCGTGACATCTCCTGCACTTGGCGAGAGGCAGTCGGCGCCTGCATCGGAGACGATGGTAGGAACTGAGGACGATGCAGGGCGGAGATGGTCGTGTGATATACCATGTGGAGCAGCATTCGCTGCACAGCAATGGTCGACCTGCCATTCTTGACGTCTGCAGGAACTAGCATGCGGTACTGGCAGCATGCAGGAAGTGTTGCCGCCCATTCTTGAAGCTCTGCATCGACAACCTTGATGTTGTCGAGGTTGTCAAGCTTCTTGTTGGGGAACAGCATCATGGTGCTGTTCGTCGTGTTCTCGGGCTTCATGTTGTCGCGGATGAGAACGGAATACTGGGCCTTGAGCATGTGGCTAATGCAGATGCACAGCTTCGCCTTGGCGATGCACATGACGGCAAGCTCCCGCTGCATCTCTACATCGCGCATCAAGGTGCATTCGGGAGGGATGATGGCGATGTGGTCTGGCAGCACCCCCAACTCAAAGTCGTTCTCCACCAGCATCGGCACGTCGAAATCCTCATCCTTGATCCTCGTCGGCCGCCTCATGCCCAGAGCGATGAGGCGGTCGCGCATGAAACAGGACCACCAGATGCGCTTCCACAGCTTCTGAGTCGGCACAGCCATGCTCGTCACCTCGGGGTTGCGATGCAGCCCAATGGTGTGAGCCAAAGAGATGGCCACACCCATCCAGTGCCAAGTGTCTTTCTGGTCATCAGGGGTTTCGTACCAGTACGTCATCAACAGAAGCCCCTGGACGAGAACCAGGCGGTCTGATTCGTAGTCGAAGTCGTAGAGTAGCTGTTTGGCATGTGAATATGGATCTTATTTCCCAAAAGGTACGGGGGAGGGGTGTGAATGTGTAAGCCGGAACGCAATACGTAGTTGCCTTACCCTCGTCTTGAGGAAAAATGCTTTCCTGGCAGCCTTGCGGGTGGCATAGCCAGCTTCTCGCAAATGTCTCATATCGACAAAAGCAGTGGCTGAGAACATGACAGCATGGTAGAGGAAAAGGCTGATCTGACCCTCGGCGGCATCGTAGCGATTGATGATGTTGAGAAAGGGCACAAGGTCCATCAACGGCATGTAGGGATGAACAAACTCGATGTAAGCACGCAGGAGAGCATTCTGCAGCGAGAGGCAAGGGATGCTCAATGCACCCTTTGCGTGCAGATAGCGAACGTCTTCTGCCGGGATCTTACTGGGCAAGGCGCGCACAAACGGAGGCAGCTGGGCAACGGCATCCGAGGCGAAGGAAGAGCCACCAGCCGTACTCGCCCAAGAGGACCGGTTTGCTTCTGACAGCTGGGCTTTGCTGAGGAGAACAGGCTCATTGCGATATGCAGATCGTTGATCTAGCGCGCCGGAGTGGTTGAGTGGTCAGCACGCTTTCTTGCTTGCAAGGAGGTTGAGCTTCGGTTTCAGCCTCGTTGCACATGCTAATCACTCGATTTTGCATGTGAAGGAGGGCTCTCGACAGCTCCAATGTAGGGGTCTGGTGACGATGTTGGATGGGCGGCACGGAGGCTTTCGCCCAGTCCGGTGGGTGGGTCAAGGGGAAGGGGTTGGATGGGTGCGGAGAAGTTGGAGAGGCTCTCAGAGTCGGGGAAAGGGACAGAGGGAAAAGGGAACAACTCCGTGGTTGGCTGGATCCCTCGGGAAAAAATTGCTAACACAAAAGAAAGAAAGCTCAAATGGCATCGCTTACAGATCATGTGAGGCACATGGCCGTCAACGCCAGCATTGGGGAGCAGACCGCTTGAAGGGTCGAGGCTGGCGGGCGTGAGAATCGAGGAGCCACCGCTGGTGCGTCGCAAATCGGCGCTGTTGATGGCGATGGGGTTAGTCTGGGGTGCTTTGCTGAGCAATTGAGCCTCGGTTGATTGGCCTTGCCCCACGATGCTGGGCGTGACAAGATTCTTTCTAGAAGAGATTGCGCGTCAGTGGATTGGCTCATGGGTGTTCCGTGGTACAAGTCCAGTCATTCATTGGCAGCTCTGAGGCCCTTGTCGGCTCTCCCTCAGATCGGCCCTGCCGTCACTGGGGAAAACATGTGGATGGTCTGTCAGGATCCCGAGGCGCCTTGGCATTCAGGCATCATGACAGAGATCTGTTGCCAATGGAGTTGAAGGAATGGGTTGGAACGGCCGTGTAGAGACCGCATGCTCTACAAGGGAGGAGAATGGGAGACAACAAAGGACTGGGCTACTCACTTTCTCCGGCGGCTTTCCTGGACAATGCACTATAAGAGGGAAATAAGGTCAGCTATACTTCTATGTCGACGAACAGGGCCGTTGAGGCTCGTTGAAAACTTTGCGGCGCGTACCTCAACATTGTCCCAGCGACAGTTTCCGCAAGGCGCCCCTTCAACCACATCGCAGCGAACCTTGCGTGCGCGACATGACACGCAGGCGCGAGCGGCTCGCCTCTTGGTGACCTTGTGCGGTTGCTCGGAACCGTCATTGGGAGCTGCTCGCTTCTTGGGCTTGTCGTCGGATCGGCTATCGGCAGTGACCGCATGGTCCGTTGGTTCTGGTGACGCCGAATCTGAGGGTGAGGCGGCATTCGCAAGCTCTAGCGCAGCTTCAGAAGACATTGTGGCCGGCTGTATTTGCTGATTTTGACGAGAATTGAGGATAACGGATGACGTATGACCCGGGGAAAGTAGATGAGTGAAACCGCTTTGGAAAAATCCCAAGCAGTGGGTGAAGTCGAACTGTATCGGCGGGCACACGTCCGCAAGAAAGCCCCTTTGCAATTCTCAAAGGCTTTTGGCGAGCTCAGAGGCTGTCAAGTTGAAGGACAATGTGCATTCGTTCCGGGCAGATAGATGCGAGCTGGTATCCAGAAGGTGGTGGTTCGTTCACACGTGTGAATCCCATGTGCCGGCTTTGGTGGTGGCGAGGGCAGTCGTATCAAGTTGCTGAGACGGCGATGATGCAAACAACAAGGCGAAGATTAGAAAGCTGGTTCTGGCGCGGCCACAGCTTCCACTGGTGTGTATGACTCGGTCAAAGGGGGAAACTGTGAGGCTAACGAAGACGCACGGCTATGCTGGGTGCAATGTCGTTCGGTCGAGGTCGTGAAGCGAGATCAATCATTGAACAAGCAGAGTTCTTAGGCCACCGGCACAGACAAAGACACAGACAGCGTGGGGTAGAAAAGGATCATGAAAAAGAAAGAAGAAAAGGAAAGAGTCGAATTGTGAAAAATCCGGGGGTGGATTATCGGAAACGGGGCATGGCTAGGAGGGGCGTGTGGATTCTCACGGTCCGGCCTTCGTCCTTCGTTCTGCCCTGCCCTTGTCCTTTTTGTGTGCACGCGCTGGGTCCCGGATGCGTCGAGGTGGCTTCTGAGCCCGTTTTACGCAGGGCAAGCTGTCAGAAACCTGGCTTCCTTCGGTTCCTGGGCGAGAGATGAGTATCTTTGATTGTACGTGTTCGTATACGTGCGCGTGTATGCTCCTATATATCCTCCTGTATTCGACAATAAAGCGATGAATACGAGTACAAGCCCAGCTGAGGACCTTGATGACAAGACCGTCTTCAGCTCCCGAGAAAGGGAGACAAGAAGAATAGTGACTAAATGCCACGGTGACCGCCAGCGGTGGAGCACCGGGTGCGAAACAACTAAGAGTGGAGGATGCTCGAGGCCGGGGCGACGCCACGGGACTCCGGGCGCTGACAAGCTGGGCTTGCTGGGATTGATGGCTGGCAGAGAGGATTCGTTGGCTGGCTGTGCGCCGGATAGATGGATTTGTGAGCCAGTGCGGCATGCAAGATTGGGACCGTCGGTCTCCTCGATTGGAGACTTTGTTTATGACTGAGCACATGTGACAGGTGATGGGATAAAGGCACGCTTCCGGGGCGAGGGTGGCGATGTTCGCGACTTTGACTTTGGAGATCTCTAGACGTGTGGGTGACGAAGTCTGTATTTGGAGATCAACACGTAATAGCGTATCTAGTTTCAATCGCCAAGGAAACCGATTAGAGACATTGCTGACGATGGACTACATTTCAACCCCTTGGCTTGGTGCAAGACACTTACTTACACCCTGTATGGGCACATCAACGTACCAGGTGACTCGACTTCCCAGGGCAAGCGGACTAGGGCCATCGTCGACCTCCAGCCCAGCTTGGGTCCAGCCCTAGCTCTCGCAAACCACCGCGAGTTGCCAGCAGGTCTAGACGCAGTCTTTTGCATTTGAGGAAATCAAGAAAGTGATGAGCTGCAATGGAATTGACCCAAGCTGCCTTCTAGCATAGCAAGCAACGATGACGCCTTGCAAGCTGCAACCGCCCTGTTGTTGTGTGCGTCGTTCCAGGTCATCCCGGGCTGCAGAATCAGAACTGCCGAAGTTTTCGTTTCGTACCGCCAAGCGCTTGTCTTACCGCAGGATACCTAGCAGATACTCCAACCCGCTGGTGATGATTAGGCGCGAACACTGGGCGGCGCTCTGCCCTGTCATGCCCATGCCAGGAAGCGCCGCCCCGTCATGCCAATGCCAAAACATACATAGAGGCAAATCCCGAAGTGTCGATTTCGGTAACTGCCGCTCGTAATGCTTTTTGCAAAGACGTTGACTGGGCGATCTTCTGAGCGGCGCAAGCAGCAGCGAGACCCCTTCGGGTGGAGCAGACAAAGGGTTACTGGCGACGGCTTCATCCTCGTGCTCGTCCGATCGGCTTGTATGGATGCCGGGAGCTCGGAGTGGGTTTCCGGATGGAGGATGCTGTTTGTATTAGGAGATCGGTAGATCGGCATAGCGATGGCTTGGAAGTATGAGGACCGTTTCTTTCGCAATATATCAGGCTATCGCTGAACAAGCCCATGAAGATCGATACGTTGAGGTTCAGGCATTTGAGCACTGGTGCGTAGTGAAATGGCGGCTGATGTCACAGAACCGAGTTCAGTATTTTGACACGGCAGGCGCTCAAAGTACCCGGAGGTACCTGCAGTTTGAAGCGATACTTCCTCGCTACCAGCATATTGCGAGGAACGTTGCTGGTCAGGAAGGTTTTGTGATAGCTCAGCGGTATCTCGAAGTCCACCCTACGTCAACACCAACCTTGAAACCAGCAGTTGTGATGCGCTTGACGCCCATTGCTCCTTCCCACCTAGGTTGTATTAGGTAACATTCCCGAATCATTCCTCTCCAGCTGGTGATGATCTTCCACAACTCCCGCTCTTCATCATTTTCTTTCTCTTGCAATCTCGCCCTACCGCTACCCGAGGTGCGTGAAAATATCAATCCGATGCAAAGCACGTCGGTATTCTTTCCAAAACTAAGCGTCTTCTATGGTTCATGTGGAGCCGCCATTTTCCCTCCCTGGGCTATGGAGCACTTGCGCAGGATCGACGATGGCTAGCCTCCTTTTCTCAGTTTCTTCATCAAGTTCTGCAACGACAAGGTCAGCCCCTTGACACGATGCTCGCCTGCAAGTGCACTGCGGCTTGGCTTGTCACCCATGCAGATGCCAAGGAGGAGTCTACGAACATATCTGCGTATGCTGGCAATGCCATCAAGAGGAATACGATGGTTCACAGTACCCTTCATCAGCCTGCTTTGCCAAGCCGTCTCCGTCTCGTGGCTTCCAGGTTTAATATCACTACTAGTGACCTTTGCAAGTTAGTCCTACAGCCACTTCTGTTCCATCCTCTCACGAGAGATGGCACGAGGAACGCCGGTCCGCTTTTAAAGCATTCAGCAAGCCAGCCAGATGAACGGAGTTGACGGCGTTCACCGCCAGGCAGCATGTCATTCGCCAAAGGCAACGGTTATGACTCTTGGCTTGAGCAAAAAGTTGGGTCTTCTGCATCTTGTCGACACAAGACAAGCCCCGCCTGCCCGAGCTATATTAATTAACCAACTGCGCTTGTAGCACTGCGTGCTCCCTACGCCAACGGGAATAACGAAGGCGCAATATCCACCGGCAAGCACGGTGCCAATCGTCTTGATGCTAGCCCGTCACCGTCGGCAATTAATTCTTCATCGAGACGCAGGAGAGCCTTGCCCTGTTACCCTGTTCCCGATACGATACGCTGGCAGGCGCACCGAAAGCGGCGCCTCGTTGTGCGAATGCTGTCGATAGTGTCAGATTGCTGCAAGCCGTGCTGGAAACGTTGCGGAAATATCCGACTCATCATATCCTGTTGCAAGACAGATGAAGCAGAGACGTATTTACCCACATCCTATCTGACCTAATTTCTGATGCCCTCCTGACCCTTCTTTGGCCGCCGCGTCCCTCCTCGCACATGTTGGGCGAGCGCATCGGCGATGTGTGGGCCATGGCGGGACAAACCGCGGAGGGTGGATCCTCCGCTGCTTCGGGAGGCCGTCCGCAATGATTACCCTTTTCCTATCTGTTGCAAAGACGAAATTCACAGCCTTCCCAGTGCAGAGAGGCGCAATTCCAGCTCCTCTATGATACTGTTTCCTCAGAGGAGGTAATGATGAGGACGACGAATGCGCAGGATGGATACAGCTTGGGCTGCTTTGCCCAATTTGTGGCTTCGCTGTGCCCGGGAGTTGTGACTCGGCACCGTCGGGGCCTCGGGGGCGCGGGCCCGCGGACACACAAAAATACGAGTACTCGTACAATCGCTCGCGGCACGGAAAAAGGAATTCCCAGTGTCTACCTAATGACATAAAGGGTCAAATCGTTGGAACAGAGGCAAGAGAGGGTTAAAGATGAACCGAGCCTGTTCTCCGTTCGGTCGCCGCGATCGAGACTCGGCCTTCCGAGCTTCCTCGGTGGCGTTAACCGGCCTTCCGAGTTTTATAACTTCACATGTACAGCTCGCCATGCATCGATGCAGACAGTTCGAGCTTCGAGTGCTTATTTCCCCTCCTTCTACACAGCAACGCCATTTCATCCCTTGATGTTGACTTGTTTCATGGCATATCACGTCTCATGCGTCTTTGCTTGCTGCATATATCCGCACGACCGAGTGTGCGATTGAGGGGGAGCTGGTTGACTGGGCACTCATACAGCTACCTACGGTTGGCGAATCTTCAGCCATTGAAACACCAGGGATCACACGCGCAACGAGTTTCTGGCACAAGTTACCCACCCCATCAGTCTTAGCATGTTGGTCTCTTGTGCGGCCTGTCAGCCAAATCAGAGGCATTACCACGAGGAACGGTTCATGACCATACTTGAGTGATGTGGCCAAAGCATCCAAAATCACCCGAGGGCTCGACTCAGGAGGCGATTCATCTCTGTGCATCATCTCTATTGCACAAACAGTTTGAAAGAAGAAACGAGATGGATAAGATCTATCCAAGACTATACAAGAAGCTATGAATAACCGAAGAGGCCCTCCAGCCAAAGCCAAGCGGCAAACCCCCAAGTTTTGAACCCTAAACGCCGTCCTGCATATACATATACGCAATCTTCTCCCATCGCAATTGTGGCAAGCGTCACTTCCCTGGGCATTAATACTAGCCTTGCCGTCCCTGTCGACAGGCTTCTCTCATCCCTCTCTTTGGCTCCTTCACGTCAAGTGCATTTACAGCCGGGCGCTGGCCTCGAAGGAAGTGGGATTGTATACACGTCGCTTGATGTAGTTTGTCAAAGCAACGTCTCCCCACTCTTCCCACTCAACCCAGAGGGACTCCGGAAGCTCGGATACGCCGTCACGACGCGCCGCCTTCATCACCTCACGGGCGACCGTGATGCTAGCATCGCGCACTCGGTCGATCTTGGGGTAGATCAAGCCCATGTGGACTTCCTCGGCATTGAGAGAGCCAGCAAGCGCCGCAGCAGAGGTGTACACCATCTCATCGGTGATGCGGGTTGCCTTGGCGAGAATGGCACCCAGACCCAGACCAGGGAAGACGTACACATTGTTTCCCTGGTTGGGGTGATAGGTGATATCGCCCGCCTCACCGCCTATCTTGAGCGTGAAAGAGGAGAAGGGAGAACCCGAGGCAAAGACGACGGACCCGTCGGTCCACTGCACGGCTTGCTCAAAAGTACACTCGGCCTTGGTGAGAGGATTGCTGAGAGGGAAGAGGATGGGTCGGCGTCCTAGACCGCCAGCATCCACAGAGGCCTTGAGAGCTCGGATGATTGACTCGGTGAAGATACCAAAGGTGGCAGCGAGACCGACAAGAGCGCTGGGCTTGACATACTCAATGACTTCTTCTAGGGTACGGAATTGGTGGCCGGCGTTGTCAGTCCGAGCAAAATACTTCTTGTGCTCGGCAAGCCTGTCACCGCGATCCATCGTGACCAGACCCTTGGTGTCGACCAGGTAGAACTTGTCACGCGCCTCCTTCTCCGACAAACCTCTTCGGGTATAATACTCGACGAGCTGCTTGGCGACGCCCACGCCCGCCGAGCCAGCGCCCATGAAGACGAGTCGCTGCTCTGCCAAGGGGACACCCGAAAGGTTGACGGCGTTGATATATCTACACCGAACGTTAGCAAAACGATACCGACGAAGACGAACTGCATTTCGACACCACGCGATCTACTCACCCAGCAAGAACGACGGCACCGGTACCCTGGATATCGTCATTGAAGGCTCTGTAATTGTGCCTGTATCGGTCCAGATAGTTGAAGGCCTTTTCACTGTCAAAGTCCTCAAATTGGACGACCATATTGGGATATACATCCTTGACGGCATCCATGAACTCGTCCATGAAGTCCTGCTGAACATCGATGGGGACTCGCTTCTGGCGCAGGCCAAGGTAGAAGGGATCGCGGAGGTTGCTCTCATTGTTGGTGCCCGTATCCAAGACGATGGGCAGAGTCTTGGCGGGGTGAATGCCGGCGGCTGCTGTATACAGGGCCAGTTTGCCGATCTGCGGCAGCGTCAGTCGACGAACTCACGATGACTTACACGGAACGAGCAGTGTTGAACTTACCGAAATGCCAACACCATTGACGCCAAGGTCGCCCAGTCCCAAGATTCGAGATCCATCGGTGACGACGCAGATCTCGGGCTCGGGGCCGGGCCAGTTGCGAAGCATGGTCCGGATGGACTTTCGCTGCTTGATCGAGATGTACAGGGCTTCGGGTCGGGTGTAGAGGGTGGAGTATTGCAGACAGACGTCACCGATGGTGGGGGTGTAGACAAGGGGCATCAACTCGCGGATGTTGTCCATGAGCAGGCGGTAGAAGAGATCCACGTTCTGCCCCTTAACGGTGGACAGATATAGGTACTTGTCTACGTTTGTCTGGCGGCTCTGGATCATCTTCATGGCCCTGGCACACTGAGTCTCGAGGCTCTCCATGGCGTGGGGCAGGAGACCAGTGAGGTTCTTTGCAATACGCTGCTCGGGAGTAAATGAGAGGCCTTTCATGATGGAAACGGTAAGTTAGCGAATGCTTGCGGTGGGGTAAAGAGGGATAAAGGAGGAGCTGGAGCAGGAGCTAGAGTAAAGGTTGTAAAAGGTAGTATATGGGTAAGGGTAAGGTACTCAAGGTAAGAGTAACCAAAAGGAGTACAGAGAAGAGTAGCCAAAAGTAGTACAGGGCGCAGTGCGATTAACCGTACCTTTATTCCACAATGGCTCTCGAATAACATGATGGCCGGATGCCTCGGATTCTTCCATTGGCGCGGTCTCGCGGTCTTGCTTAACCTCGGAATAGTGGTCTTGAGCGTAGCCTCGGTGCTGATCAAGGGACGCCAACTTCATGGCCTCCTCAATGGCTAAGACGTCGACTGAAGACATCGGGTTAAAATCGGTCAGCCTACGACTGGAAATGGAAATGCGAGACGCGGAGGTGCGCGAGGATCGGTGGGATGACCGGGCCGAAGCTAGGGACGGCGAAGGTGAAGTTGATCGTGGGGTAGGGATATCTGAGCTGTCGGCACTGCGGGCACTCGACGCCATTGGTGGGGGACGCAGAGCTAGGATATTGTTCAGCAACGAAGCTGAGGAAGGGCAAGAAGAGGACGGTGCAGGATGACTACCCGAGTCACTGCTTGTATGTGGTGTAATAGAAGAAGACACTGGTTTCAAAGCAGAGACAGAGGCAGATGTAGGCGCGGATGCCAATGGTTTAATAGCAGCGGCAGCTATGGACGTCAGGCCCCTGCGGAGCATGGGGTTGCGGTTTCTCAATAACAACCCCAGCCCTCCACGAGGACTGCTCGCAAGACGTGATGCCAAAACTAACGACTGGTGACCCATGACAGGACTAGGTAGAGCTAAGGGGGGTGGAAGGGGACGTGAAGCTGAAGTGCTTTGGGGTCAGGGCAGACTCGGAATCGTTTCAGAGGGCAGTGGAGGCCAATCTCTGCGTGGGCATCACGAGACGACAAAACGGCCGTGGAAGGGGAAAACAAGTGTGAAGCAGAAGCAAAAGGGGGAAGGGGCCTGCAGCCAGGGGGCAAAGGAAAGATGCAAAGAAAGAGAGCCCAAAGATTGGCAGACAGAAGAAAAGGTGAAACGTGCAGACAATGGTGCAGTAATACCTGGTAAGAGAGGATTTTGATGAGGTACCGGTACATTTGCGCACAGCGGGCCGGGCACGGACGACGCTGGAGCTGCACGAGGTGCGGAATAAGAAAAGCACCGACAAGGCAAATCAAAGGGACAGCAAACCAAGAGCCAGAGGAACGAGAACAGAAATTAGGCCAAAGAAAAGGTGCTGAGCGCGCTCCGTACTTACCGGTGAGGCTTGTTCGCAGGGGGGAGACTAAGAATGAGGGCGTCTCGTGCTAGTCCTTCCGCGCAGGTCCTAGCAATACACGAAGTAAATATGACGGAGAGTCGCAACCGGTAGCGGCAGAGCGGGCGAGGGAGATGAAGGATCGAAGCCAAAGGAGGCTGGCTGTATAGGCGAAGAGATGGGATGGCTGGACAGAATGATCGATTCGATCAAGGGCGCAAACAAGTTTCCAGAGGGTTTGGACGAGTATTTGTATTATATTTCTAAACGACTAGAGTCGGATGGCGTTGTTGTTGGGCGATCCTGGAGGGATAGATACCGGCCTCTACCCCGTTCCTGGGTCGGGATCCTGTTGTTCGAAGCTTGCACAAAGCCCTAAGGTAGGTAAGGTAACTCCGCGTGGTACGGGGTCTCGTTGTATGTTAGGTAGTGTCTGCTAGCATCTTCAAACGTGTGTGTGCGATGCGCATTGCGAATAAGCTGGACGGTCTCTGTCTGGCCAATCCGTTCGCCGGAGGGACTCTTGCGCGCATGGACCCGTCCAACCTTGCCAAACCTCAGTTCGTTCGTCAGGCTCCGTGTCGCTCCGGTCTGTGGCAGGGGATGCGCCAACTGGAGCGTTTCTTTCCCCAAGCTGCATTAGCCGGCGCCAGGTCTCCGGGATCCGCAGGGGTGGAGAGACACGATCGCTAGCCTGCTTGCCTGACTGTCTTCTTCTTTTCTGTGGTGTCGGCTGGTCTGCTCAGGTGCTTTGCGCTGGAAATAAGGGATAATGGACTGATTCGAATGTCGTGGAGAGATTTGAAATCAAAGTGAAGAGATACAGAAGCAAGAACAGACCACGAGCGTGATAGCAGAGATAAGGCATCGGGCAGGAGCTGCTGCCGTTTTCAGCGCACAACTTACAAGTCAAGGTGCAGGTCACGGCACTTGTTCCTTCCTGCACAGAAAAACGGCAAGAACAGGTGCCTCGTGGCGGCACCTTCCACACGACTAGGTCAGGGCTGACCAATCAGCAACGTTGCCGCAGAAGCCCCACCCATCCTCTTCTTCTCGGCGTCCTTTTTCTTCCACTTCACGAGTAATACGGCGGCTGTACCTGTACACACTTTTTCTGCATCTCCACCACTTTCTTCTCGATTACCTTCAGTTCAGCAGACAAAGCAAAGGCAAACAACACAAGCAGAACCTAATCCGAACAGGGGTTCAAAAGGAGCAGCAAGGGCTCATTTCCGCGTCCCGTCTTTCTGCCCAACCTGCCTTGCATCCATCGCTTCTTGTTGGGCTCGGAAATCGCGAATCGAGGGCTTGACCGGGCTGCATCCGGAACCGGGCCGGTCGCTTTTGAAAGAGAGGCTCGAGGCCTGCTGAGGCCATCATGAGCGCCGTGTGCTTACGGACCATCTGGCGCGTGTTGTTTCGTTTGGCCGGCATCTACAAAGTACCACATACAGAATCGTTTGAACTCCGTGCAGCTCTCCTTTCTGCGTCAAAGCGGCGGCTCGAGCTGCCGCGGACGGCACCTTCACATGATGCTCAGCTGCACAGCTCTTGTTAGGCTAGTGATTTGAGGGATGACGAGCTTTTCAGATTACCTGCCATCCACCAGCCTCACTCATCCCGGCAGTGCTACCTTACCACGACCAGGGGCCAACTGCTCTGCGCGTCTGTATCAGATACTCTTCCTGGTGCTTCAGCTGATACTCCTGACCTCTGCAGTTGACACACATGAAGCATCACCTTTGCTGCACGCGCTTCCACGCCCCGACCTCTTCCGAAATCCTCCGCCCACCAAGCCAGGGGTCCCTGCATGCCATTGATGGGGCTTGCCGGAGCCATTGATGGAGCCTGCAATCGGGGCCGGCGGTCCATCGATTGTTCGCATTTGCTGCAACTAATACGACCATTAACGCCCGGCAGCTGTCTAGTGTGCCGTGTAAAGCTACTTCTCGTCTTTTTATCATCAAAAGACGTTAGGCAGTTGATGTGCGAACGCGGATATGCATACAATTATTGGCCAGGGATTTCTACATTTGCCTGAAGCGAAGCCCATATACTGCATCGTGGTCTTACAAAGTACTAACATCCTTACACTCATCCTCTCGACGTGCAACACAACGCGGGGCTCCTTGAAAACAACCACTTACAGCCACCACAGCTCCTCCGGTATCTCACCTTTTGGGGTTATACATACCAAAGGCCCGGTGGGACGGGACAGCCGATATGAAAAATGGCACCGCCGATGGAGTCTTAGGTAATTCCAACCCTCCAGCTCCGTCCAGGCACCCGTGTGTTGAAACTTGTTTATTGAGCCTGCTTCGTTATTTTACATGACAGACTCGCACGGCCCCGCTATGGCCTCCGTTTCTTTTTCTTGCCTTTCTATTTCGACCCTCACAGACTTGATATCGAGCCCGTTAGGTTGCAATGTGTGTTCGGGCGATGGACCCTTTTCTCATTCATGTACCTGTACTTGGCACGTCCGTCTACATGCATCCCCCGGGAGGCATCTTGGCCATGTGAGTGTAAGCGGAAGGCCTACGGTGGACCAAACGGCGGCCGGTAGGATCATGTGCCTGCTGCTGCAAATTATCCTGCGCACCCCATCGTCTCTCGCAAAGAGGCTGTGCATCTTCTCCTTTACGATTTCCCTGCAGCACAATGGACGAAGCCATGAACGGAACACGAAACTCAAGCACTGAAGCTGCGTCCAAGGGCTCAATTGACTTTTTTCTGTTTACATCAGACCCAGACTACGGCAGCAAGCCTCCAGCCACGGCCAACAGCCTCGTCCGCATTAGCTTCGACTAGCAAACCACTACCGGGAGTCTTCGGCTGGCCATGAACTCGTCCCCCACAATCGACTAACAATAGCGTCGAGCCCAACAGATGGAACAGTCAGCTCTCATCCCGTCTTACGTTTCATGGACGACATTCCGCAGCAAAGCCATTCGTCTCCAAGACTATTTGCTACTCCGCTTGCAGTGTCTTGCATTCGACTTGCTCGTCAATGGCTCAAGCCATGCCGGCATCGGCCCCAGACCTCCCTCCCTCCGGGATATGTTGTACACGTACTTGTTCTCATATTGGATACCAATATATGAGATCTCGAGGCTAGGTAGGATGGACCATCTCGGCAAAGATACTTCCCCTCAATATCACAAGCAGAATCACAAGCAGAATCACAGGCCGAATCTTCAAACCACAAGCAATATCACTCAGCAACATCCCCAAATCACAAGCCAAATCCGAGGGCAAAATGGCTGGCTATCCCGCACAAGCCCACTGACAAGTAAGTACCTCAACCATGATCTCTGACATACATACCAATCCATCTTATCTTTCGCCTCGGCAACCACTTCGTTCAGGATGCTGGCTTTCCTCCTCCGGCCCGCAGCAAGCCTTCTTTTTCGTCCATAGGGAGAGCCCTTTAACTTCGAACGAGAACCCCGCAAACTCCCGTACCCATCGAATCTTTAGATCTGTAACCCACTTATCCTCGAGATCAGATCATGTCTGCTGGTGAGCTATTCCTTGCTGGGACAGCATATTACTTTGTCCTTGAAGGGGCTGCGGCGATGAGCAGGAGCTTTTAGGGCTCGTCGTGAGGAAGGCCATTATGTAGTCATGCTAATTGCAAATCGGCCCCTTGTCTCTCCTGGACATGGCAGCAACCACGATATGCTCTCTGTACGAGGTTAACTAGATTACGGAAACGTAAACAGTAAGGGGAACAAAAGAAAGCAATGTTTCGGTTTGGTACCGTAGAGCTCTAAATCCTATGCTTGCAGTATCTTCCTACCTGCCTGTCCGCGCTTTCCCCGCCATAACCCAAGGGCCGGTAGCTAGTAGTAGTAGTAGCAGTAGTAGCAGTAGCAGTAGTAAACCCCTCCGCATCCCGTATAATAGATGGTATCCGTACTCAGTAGTCTTACATGTGGTATAGTTCGTCAAGTCGTAACCCATCCTTCCCCCTCCCCCCTTTTCCCATATCTGACGATAACCGCTCCAGAAGAGCTCTGTCACACACAAAAATGGGAGACTAAGATCAGCTCCGACGCACGCCTTCCATTATGACCTCCTCAACATCAGATTCTTCTCCAATCACTCCCTTGCCATGGTCCGATATCGTCGGCCCTTCACTTCGCGTCATCCTTGACAGCCTGCAGCATCTTCTGATTGGCCTTTTCAATCTTCGCCAACGCCTTCTCATCCTGAAGACCCCACCACCTCCTCAGCCCCTGCACGTACTCAATCTCCTCGTCCGACACCTCGACAGGCGGGCCCTTGATCTGCGGCAGCATCTCCTCGTCGCCCTTCTCAAAGACGGCCCATGCCGAGGCTTCTCCTGCCCTGACGCCGAATCCCCTGCCCTGCATCGACACCACCTGGACGCGACGCAGCAGCACGACGTCGCCCGCCTGGACCGTCGGCAGGGACGCCTGATGCGGCCGGAAGATGTGCGCGACGTTGACGCTCGTGGGCGCCACTGAGGGGTCGGTCAGATGGAGCTCCAGCATGTAGTCTCGGGGCCCGTGTTTCGGGCGGTAGGGTTGCCGCGGAGTGAGCGTTGCTACGGCTAATATATCGGCCGTCTTGGTCAACGAGGTGCGCAGGGATTTGAGCGGCAGGCAGTCGGGAAGTTTCGTTCTAAGGACCTTCAGCAGCTGCAGCTTCAGGGTCGCCACGTTCCCGTCTTCAGCAAAGGAGCTGGCAACCGAGGGCGCCTTGAAGGAGGATGAGGCGGCGGGTTTTCTGGGTGACCTCAGGTTGTGCCCTCCTGCCACCGTTTGCTCTGGTGTAGCATCACGACGAACACTTGCTGAGCCGTCGTGAGTTCCATCCAGCACATCCTCATTCGCTGCGTGGTCCTCTTGATGCTGCGGTGGTTGTTGAGCGTCCCTGCTGAAGCTGGCTGTCGCGAGTTGAACACTCAAATCCGGCTTCTCAGACTTGCGTGGACCAGCTCTGAACGATCTGGTTGGGCTGGCGGGGCTGCGTTCCGGGGGAGTCGAAAAGGACTGTGCCAGTATAATGCTCGCATCGGAGCCCCTGGCACCGCGTCTTGCGCGCAGCGAGGGCGTCGCCTCAGCTTCCTTTGGCGATACAGACCCGCGGGGCGAGGATCTAGCAAGCGCAACGCTGGGATCCGAGCTCTCAGCCTTGTTCCGAGGCGACGTCCGAGGCGACCGTGGCGATCGCTGAGGGAGCGAGTCACCCTCCCCAAGAAGACACTGACGATGTGCCATGGTAGGGGAGCCCTTCGCCAGCAAGACGCTGGGGTCGGTGGACAAACTATCGACGCTGCCACTGGACATTCTCTTAGCACGACAGTGGCTCCGAAGAGATTGCAATGTTATCGACATCTCTGTTCCTGCCCTCCGAGGACTGTGGTCGTGTGAGCAGTGCTCCGTGTGATGATGGCCGTGGTGGCTGTGTTGGCTCTGCGGGCTATCTTGTTGAGTGTCCTGCTGTTGGATTTGTGGACTTTGTGGGCTCTCTTCAATTTCCGCGATTGTTTCGGGTACTTGCAACGGTGCCTGGCCAGCGCCTTCAGCATCGCGCGCCTTCAGGGGGCTGGCATAATGCTGGAAGTCGGAAATGAGTTGTTGCTCGATGGCAAGGTCGTCATCGTCATCTTCTCCTTCCCTCGCATCCTCAAAACCTTTGTCCGCTCCTTCGTGGGCGCCTTCGTCCGCATCCTCGTACTCCTCTTCGGCATCTTCGTCGATACTCTGTTCCGTCTCCTTCTCATTCGGCGGTACCTCCCGGCGGGCTTTGTCAGCGGCACCGTGATCCTCCTTGACATCTTCTTGCTGTGTTTCCAGTGGAGTAGGTAGCTGCTCTGCGATTTCCTGCTCCTCTGAGGTTGAAATGGCCACAGGCACCGTGTGAGATGGCTCTCTCTGAGTGTCCAGAGGTGATGACGGTGCAGCCTCTCTAGGTTCCTCGGTGGCTTTCGAGGCCACTTCTGTAGCTGCTTGAGTGTTCTCCTCTTTCGGAACAGCCTCGGCCTCCTCTCTAAGCTGGTTTTGCACATCATCCTCCATCTCGACATCTTGCTCAATCGCAATAACCTCTACCTCCACCTCCACCCCCACGGCAGACCGCTGGATTTCGGGAGTCTTCGAGGTGACATCGTCCATAACCATGTCGTCGTTGTCGGTGAGCTGCTGTGCTAGAGTCTCGACCGCATCAGTTATTTCTGTAGGCTCATCCGGTGCGTGAATAGAGGGCTCCACAGCCGGCGTCGAATCCTCAGCCTCGAGTGACTCCGCAGGCTGCTCTTGCTCTTGCACTGACTTTTGCTCAGAAGCCAATAACTCATCCCTCTCCTCTATTACGATAGATGTTGTTTTGATGAAGAGAGGCTCCGGCGATCGATGTGTCGAGGTATCGCGCATCACAGCGTTTGGAGTTTCTTCATTGTCGAGGGCATGGACACCCACAGATTCGTCTTGCCTTCGATCCCTACTTTCTGATGGAGAACGGGCCCTTGGCACTTCATCCTGGACCTGGGCAATATTTTCAGCCACATCAGGATGTTGCTGATGCTTTCTGGGAGACAGGATCAAATTCGGATGGTCCATTTCAGGTGGAGGCATTTCGTTCGTAGCCAGTTCTCCGTGTTGGGGTGCAATGTACTCGTCGGCGCCGTCTAGCTGACTTATTCGGCTGGATCTCCGGGAGGATGTGTCGGTTGCCACCATCTTGGTCTCAGTTACTTCCTCCACACCAGGCTCCTCCCCGGCGTCTTCTAGGTTGTCGTCCATGCTTTCGTCTCCACTGTCATCCATATTGTCATCGCTGTCTTCCTCAACGTCTTCGTCGATGTATTGGTCGGAGTCCTCTCCAACAGGCTCGTCAAGGATTTCGTCTTCTTCGTCTTCTTCTTCCCTTGGCTGTTCACGAACATCATCGTGGTCGTAAAGCACGCGTTCCTCGCTAGGCTCTTTCTTAGGCTGCGTAGGCTGCGTAGGCTGCGTGGGCTGCGCAGTCGCGGGCGCATTGTCAGCCTCGTCTTCATCGTCCGACAAAAGGCTGATAAAGATCGGCTCCCTTGGAGGGGCGGGAGCCGGCTTCGGGGCTTGAAGATATGGTCTGTGAGACGGTGGCACCGGCTGCATGGTTTGGTGATAGCCTTGGGGCTCCGACTCATCCTCCTCCGATTCCCCTTCAGAACCGGACTCGGCGTCAGATGCGATCGAATGACCGTCGTCGTCGCCTTCATCGTCGTCCTCGCCCTCCTCTTCATCATCATCTTCTCCCTCTTCATCTTCTTCAGCGTCGTATGCAGCATAGTGTCGATCGTCATCCTCTTCTTCGGGGTATCCTTCCCGCCACCGCCCAGTGTTCCAGTCATAGTAACGATGAGGAGCGGCTTCGTCTTCATCCTCCTCAGATTCGTCCGTGCTGGACTCTTCGCGCGGAGGGCTCGACCGACTTTCTCTGCCAAGGGTAGCAGTCACAGTGGCGGTCTCGGCATCGTCTTCGTACCGTTCGGGGTAGCTGTTGCTGGGTTTCACACTGTTCTCTTGCTCCAATGAGGAAGATGCCACCCTTTGCGCTTCATCCGCCCGGACATAGTTGTGCATTCCCACAGCGTGATGAACGGATGAGACAATCGTGTGCGTTTCATCGGAGGGGCTAGCTCGCAGTGTATAAGATGATCGATCAAAGCTTCCCTGGGGGAAGTCATGTGCATTGTGTTGTGGCACCACAGAATACTCCGGCGCCAACGCCTCGGCAGCCCAAGCCAAGCCGTGCAATTGGGCATCGTGAGCCCCAGGCTGCTGCAGTGGAGGCGGAGGGGCTTCAGTCGCCGCGAGATCGTATGTGGGCTCATCACGATGGGGATGCTGCCCATCTGCTTCGTGTGGCTGTAGGCTGGGGTCTAGATCCATAGGCATATTGAAACCGGTGTGTGGCATATGTGTCCCAGGTTGGCCCAGGGGCTCTGGTTCGTGCATCAGAGGGTGTACATCGTGAGAAGCTGCAAAGTCGAAAGAGATGGGCGATGGCTCTTGCAGCACGTCATCTATATCCGCGTGTTTCCATGAGTGAGTCGGCGTGGGCTGCAGTAGTATTCCGGTTGATTTAGATTCGGCAATGACTTGAACACCTCTGATGGGACTGGAGCTCAACTCTCTAGTTTGGCATCCCTGGTCCACCATCACCGGCTGCGGCTGGGAAACTGGTGGCTCGTGAGCGGTCTCAGCCTCCTTGGCCGTGTGTTCTTCTGCTACAGGCGCCTCGACATCATGGGCCTTGGGTTCAGCTTCGTCCTCTTCGGCCGATTCCTCCTGCTCCGCTTCGGGCGTAGGCGATCGACTGGTGTATCTCCAGGATTTTGGATTCATGCTGAACCGAGGCTTCCGTTTCTTCTTGCTATTCTTGGCGGGCTCCTCTTCGTCGAAGATGTCAAAGCCACCTTCGAAAAGCGAGCCGTATGATACCCTTGCCCGCTTGATGAAGGCCGGAGAGGCATACTCCCCAGCTCCCAGCGTCTCGTATGCAAATCGCTTCTGCGGTATCGTAGAAAGCGGCGTCTGCCGCAGGGGAGTCGCAAAAAGGTCGTGCTCGAGCTCTATCGACGGCGTCGGACTCGGTTCCCGAAGCTGCTCTGGCGATTCATGACCTCCCTCGTCGTCGGCGGCATCAACCTCAACAGTGTCGACCTCGTGGGTGTCCGCCCGCCGCACCTTAAGCAGCAGGCGGTTGGAGAACCTCAGCTGCCACTCCAGGATGCCTGGCCGCCGCACCGATGCCTCGGTCTCCTCCCACCGGGCGCCGTCCAAGCTCAGGCGCACCTCGTCGCCGCCTCCCAGGCCCGAGCCCGCAAGCGCCTTGCCGGCAGCGCCATCGAACTCGACTCGCAGCTGGCCCTTGTCGCGTCGGTGCAGGGGGTCGCGCTCGGCGAGGATGAAGGCGACGGACTTGCGGACGGTGCTGTACGGCCAGGTCACGGTGACGACGCCCTCGACCACGACCGCGGCCGCGTCCGCTATGGCCGGGCTGAGCTTGGCGATGGGCGTCGCTTCGGCGGTGCGCAGCAGGTTGGGAGGGATCTCGTCCGATGCCATTGCTGACGGCATTCACGGTGGCGCTTTCACGCGGTTCATCAACCTAGCAGTGTACAGCAGAAGTGGAGGGGCTCTGCCGCGAATAAGAGAAATTCATGTTAAGTAAGGTAGGTAGAAGAAGAAGACGAGGCAAACAAGAGCAAGATTCAGATGCGGCCCAAAAGGAGTACAAGTAGATGCTCCTTGCTGCTTGTACCCCCCTCTGATGTGTTGGCGATGGTTGATTGAGCTCAGGTCGCGATGATATGCAGGTCACTTTTTTTTTCTCCGTCGCCTTAAGTCACTGCGCTGGTCGTCCTTGGCTGCTGCAGCTCGCCCAATCTCTCAGCGACAACAAATCCAACGGGTTGCAGGGGTGGAGGTGCTGGAGCGAGCTTGATTGAGCCTGCTGGAGCCTCTGAAGCTCTAGAAGGAAAACGCCTGAAGAGCCGGAAGTAGAAGGCGGTGTGCAGCTTGCCGCTTACATACATGTACCTAAGCAGGTGACTGGAGCCCAAACAGGCCATATCGGTACCGACCAAGTTAGTATCTACCTAGGTAGGTAGTACTCGAAGCACCAAACAGACATTCTCACCTTGATTAGCCGCCCGACTCAGTCTAATAAGACAATTCATTGGGCCGTTGTTTACTGACATCATCCGAGCTCGGCATGTTCTCATGCGACTTATCAGTACATGTATTCACGACCTGATGCTGTCTAGAGTATAAAGCCCGTAGAGATGCCCTCTGATTGATTCACTGCTTCCTTGGGCATCACCTCACCCCCCCTCGATCCTTCAGCAGCATCGCCACTTGTGTGCTGTAGCGCCTTAGGGTAGGGTAGGCATATCCAATACTCTGCGCCGTTATATTACACGCATATCCGGCCGCCCTTCTCCTGCGTCATCCCAAGGGGTCGCAACCAATCGCATCACCAATGGGCTCCGTCTGGTCTCGCCCGACGCCTAGCGCTGCAGCCGTGCCAGCTCAGCAGCAGCAGCAGCAGCAGCGCTTCCGCGTCAGGAAAGTCGCCATCATCGGCGCGGGCCCGGCGGGCTTGGCCGCGGCCAGGTACCTCAGAGCCCAAGGCGCCGTCGACTCCATCACCGTCTTCGAGCAGCAGCGCGAGGTCGGCGGCGTCTGGCTCTACAGCGGCCTCGCGCCCAAGGAGGTGCCCGTGCCGCAGCAGGATCCCTTCTGGGGCCCCGAGCCGGCGATATGGCCTGACGGGGCGGACGCTCCGGTGTTTCCTTCGCCCATGTATGAGAGGCTGCATGCGAACATCCCGGGGTCGCTGATGAGGTTCCACGACAGAGAGTTTCCCAGCGATGCGTGGGCGTTCCCTAGGAGGGAGGAGATACAGGAGTATCTGGTCCGGTATGCTGAGGATCTGAGGCATCTCGTCAAGTTCTGCCACGAGGTGACGCGGGTACAGTTGGAGACCCGGGATGGCAGGGATCAGTGGCATGTGGAAGCAAAGTCGACGCTGAACGACGACGAGGTCGTCCGCGAGACGTATGATGCCGTTGTCGTTGCAAACGGGCATTATTCAGTGCCTTACATACCGGCCATCGCAAACATACAAGAGTTCAATAAAGCACACCCCTCCATCATCACTCATTCAAAGCAGTACCGGAGAAACGACGGCTTCAGGGACAAGAAAGTCGTCGTCGTCGGCAATGGACCCTCCGGCCTTGACGTCGCATATCAAATCAACCAAGTCGCCGGCAAGACGCTCCTTTCCGTAAGACACGCAACGTCCCCCGACAAACTCTCCCACATCGGATGCGAAGAGGTCCCCGAGATAGTCGACTTTCTGCCGGACCAGCAAGGCGTTTGCTTCATAGACGGAAGCGTAGAGAGGGATATAGACCACATCGTTTTCTGCACAGGGTTCCTGTTTGGCTATCCTTTCCTCCAGGAGCTCAACCACAAGATCATCACCTCTGGGCGCGGCGTTCACGGATTGTATCAGCACCTGTTTCTCATCGAGCACCCGACGCTCGTCTTCCCTGCGCTCAACATGAAGTCCGTTCCGTGGCATTTGGCGGAATCGCAAGCTGCGCTTTTCTCGGCCGTATGGGCCAACGATCTGGAGCTGCCCTCGGACGATGAAATGTGGCGTTGGAGTAGAGAGTTGGAAAAGAGGCAAGGCGAGGCCTTGCACGTGTATCCGGCGGTGGGAGATGACGGAAAGCATATAAACGAGCTGTATGACTGGGTGAAGACGGCGAAGCGTGTCGGCAAGGAGCCGCCTCGATGGGATGGCGAGCTCTTTTGGGAACGCTCCATCTGCTTTGAGGCCAAGATCAAGTTTGAGGACGACGGATGCAGAGCCAAGACGCTGGACGAGCTTGGCTTCCACTATGAGCCTGACAAGGAGACATTGGCTGCATGAGAGGCGTAGTAGTAGAAGGGACAGGGATTTTGCATAGACTACAAAGGTGATGTGGCATAGATTTCTATTGAGTCACAGGATACATATCTGAGGAGAAAACGCCCATTGTCAATCATGCATTGTGACGGTACTGTTACAGCAAGCACGGGCTAATTGGAGGAGGGAAAGAGTTGGCAAAGAATCATCAAAAGGATGATTCGTAGAAATCACATTTTGCTTATAAGACACACGCTGTTAATAGTCAAATCTCTTTTCGTTCTTTTCATTTCAAAGAGCTCAACCTTCCAGAAGCCGTTACGCCTCGATATGAAACCATGATATAAACCCTCCTCCAAGAAACCCAGTTTTTGACTTGCTGCACACCCAGAAAGTCAGAGAATTTAAGCCTCCTGCTTCTTCTGAGACTCCTGAGCGAAGACCTTCGCGTAGGGGTTCAGGCGCAGAAGAACCTGCTTGTTGCGCAGGGGGTTCTTCTTCTGGACGGCGGATCGTCGGGTCACGGCGTCGCCCTTGGGAGCGTTGAGGGAGCTCTGGATTTCGCTGCTGTTGATCAGACGAGTAAGGTCGGCCTGGGAAACAACGTTGGAAGGCAAGAGGAAGTCCTTCTTGTGGGCAGAGGGGACGGTGGTGCTGCCGTAGATCTCGTCAAGGGCCTTGAAGGCGGCGGAGGTCCAGATGACGAAGCGGCCGAGGTGACCACCAGGGGCGAGCTGGAGAAGGTTGAGGGCAGAGACGGGAGAGGTCTCGACACCGGGGATGTTGCGGAAGCCCTTGACGAGCTCCTTGCCATCGACCTCGGGGTTGTAGACAACCAGGGGACCACGGCGCTGGCGGTGGCGGCGGCCACGGAGCTTGCCCTTGCCGGCACGGAGCTTCTTGGAGCCCTTGACCTTCTCGAGGTCGGCACCGGCGCCGACAGCCTTGAGGAGGGCGAGGGCGGCAGAGGTGCGGGCGACAGAGCTGCCCTCAACGAGAGCAGAGTCGACAACCAGGGGAACCTCGGGGATGGTCATGACCTGGTGACCGCGGGCGAGCAGAAGAGGGGCGGAGGCAGAGGCAGCCAGGGCGGAGCAGGTAGCATATCGCCTAGAATTTTGGTCCAATGTTAGTTATCTCATGGCCCCCTCCAACCAAAACCAATAATTCGTGTGAAGAGGAAAGTGACTGACTTCTGGCCCTGGTTGACCTTGACGTGCCACTTGCGCCAGATCTTGGTAGGGGCGAACATGCGACCAGATCGGCACATGTTACCAAAGGCGGCCTGACCAGCACGGTGGGTACCGGAACCAGAGACACGGGGGATACGGGCAACAGCACGACCTAGACGGACAATCGAGTCAGCAATGATTCAATGCGAATCGTGTCCCTGTGGTGTTGAGAGGAGCAGTTCAACACGGTCCGGCGAGAGATGTGCCAGAAGAGGAAAAAAATCTTCACGGCTTCACCCGACCTTCCCATAGCAAATTGCCAACTCCCAATCCTCCCACGACCATCATGCATGAAACTCACCAGTTCCCCAAGACTCGGCAGAGGTCTGGTGACCAGCCTTCTCGCTGACGGCATAAGGCTGGCGCTTGTTCTTGGCCATGCCAGTGTGCACCTGCTTCACGATATCCGGTCGGATAGGGCTGGCGAAGACGGCGGGAATCGTGTGGGTAGCTCCAGAGGGAGCACCATCTTTGCCGATGATGGAGACGGTAGGTCGCGAAGCCATTGTGAAAGGAGGACTGGGACCTGATGGTGGAAAGGATGAAGAGTTAGCAACTGCTCTCGAGAGGATGAAGAGGCCGTGATTCTTTATCCAGGGCGCAACGTACCGTGGTCGTCGGGCAGGGCGTCGAAATTGGCGATGGGGAGGTGGAAAGTTTCTGGACCCGCGATAAATTTCACTGAATTTTCCTTCCCACGGATTTGGTGGGCGGAGACCCTAAGCGGTGGGGTACGTACCTTAGCGAGTTGATTTGTGCTTCACGTGACCGTCTCGAATTGCAAAACCAAGGGTGATTTAGAACTATTCCTTATTAGGACTTAGTCTAGGGAAGCCCTGTCGAGCGGCGATGTCGTCACAACCTTCAATTTGTTCGTCCGAAGAGAGAATGCGTGTAAGTCGAAAGCGTCATGATTCCAATTATTATCATAACCTATCGTCATCATATCACGTCGTTACTATGGCATGCTTGGTTGCCACTCTATACACGGCGTAAGATAATGAATCTCGCTATGCATGGTGGGCGCATTTTATATCCAAAAAAGCAACTTGGAATAGAAAGAGCACCAAGGGGGGATATCTTTGTCCGTCCACTTTCATTCCCATCTCTTCCATTCTCTGCTCAGCTTGTCAATCTGTTCATCCGTCCGTGCACTTCGTTTATCCCTTACCAGGTCGACAAACTTGGCGTGTATGTCCTTTTCGACCTTCAATCTCTCTCGAACCTTTGCCTCCAAATACTCGGGATCCTTGTTCCTGCAGGCTCTCCTGAAGACTTCTCTCATTCTAGGAGAGTAGAGCTGGCATGTCGCAATGGGAAGCTTTGTGGGCTTCGGGTAGAAGTTTTGCGCTATGACATTGTCTTCCATGCGCAGAGGTCGAACCACATCTTCGTAGCACTCCCCACAAACGGTGAACTCCGGCAGATACTCCATGACATACCAGTATCCATCGCTAACGCGGCGGTCTTCGCGGCACTCATCAAGGGTGCTCAATCGCGTAAGCATCATGGAGAGATCGCCGATGTCTGGCTTTCGGTTGGTCACGTAGCCCTTGTCCGACGTAGTTTCAAAAGCGTCGAAGAAGAGTACAAATTGCTTTCTCTGGGGTGTGAAATGCAGAGAGCAAACGTTACGGGTGGGCTCACCTCGAGGATCGAGGGGAATGAAAACGCCGGTCAGGTTCGGAAACAGCGTTTCCACCGTCTTCGCGCACTGGTAGCACACCGCAAACTCAGGTATTGGCCGCCTGGTGTAGGGGTCTTTAACCGTATACCAGACTCGCGTTACCTTTCGGTCAACGGGGCATGGATAGTTGCGAGACTCGTGCATGACGTTTGCAAGAGAGTGAAACAACTGCAGATCAGGCACTCTGTGCTTCAGCGTGAGAAGCCAGGCAATCCTATACCATGGGGATGAGCCGAAGTCGCATGCGATCGGGCTGCCTGTTGGCCGTAACACTGGGTGGAAGTGAGTTCGGAACTGTGTATCTGCAAAGACAGCACCGTAGCAGTCCGGGCAGATATTGAAGTCCGTCCTGGGGAGCGTGAGCCAGTCCATCTTCCCAGCTACCGGCTCCGTGCGCTTGCATTCTGGAATATCTGGTAGATCTGATTGCCTGTCATGACCTTTGGTCTCAGAGTAGCGTCGGTATGATCCAACCGTCAGGTCTGGACGCACTCCAGATTTGCTTGGGTCGAACGGGGGCGGCTGCCAGGGTTTCGTCGTCGCCGATGAATCCTTGGGAGTTGGTGATCTAACAGACCTGACATCTGGCGCCATCAGCTCATCGTCGACTTGAGGTATAGCGGGCATCAAGATGGATGACGCGCTAGTCGCTTGGGATTGTCTCACAGCGTCCCCTTCAGTCTCTGGCCAAGCAACAATTGCATCATCGTCGTCTGGATAGGGAAGGTTAAGCGCCGGGGGGCTTCGGTTGCCCTGTGAGGCTTTGTCGCGGCTGATCGGAAAGGTCGTGGAAAGCCGGCGGTTCGGAACCCAGTCCTCTGGCGGCTCGACGGGCATGGTCGGCATGGTAGGGACTCTGGAGGGAGAGCGGGAATGCTGACTCTTGCCATCACCTCTGCGTGACGAGGCAACAGACGCCGGGTCGTCGTCGACGATGACAGGTTCTCGTCGGTAAGACGCACCGAAAGTTTCATCTCGCGGGGAATTCTGGTCTTTGAACTTGGACGGAGAGGGAGCTCTCAACCCCTCGACGGGGGATGGTCTATATGCCGAATAGGACCCCTCTCTAAAGTCATCTCGCGCAGGTCGAGTGCCGTCCAGAGGCCGCGGCCCGTTGACGCGGTCGTTTGACGTAGACTTCCGAAACGGTTCGAAGCTTGAGTTTGGTCGCCCTTCCATTGAGACCGTCGCGCTTCGTCTATGATACTTGTCGTCATCCCGCCTCTGCTCATCCGCCCCTCCCAGGCTGACGCTGCTCTGGGTGGGAGGATGATAGTAAGTCTTGTCCCGGCCATTCGGCCCATGCTTGGTGACCTGCGGCGAAAGATATTCTTCGCCATATTTGCGATACGCCTGAGTAAACTCCTCGGGGCGCGGCGCACTAGCAGCAGATTTGCTCCGATGGTGGCTCGGCACCCTCTTCTCGTTGACGTCCGTCTCCAACTTGGGCAACTCTTGCCTGCTTCCTCGTTTCTCCAGCTTTGGTGCCGTGCCATTCAGGCGATTGGGATCCACCGTTTCGGGTTCGTTGCTCGTCCGGGTATATGCTTCTGGCGACGTGGACGCAGACGCCTTCCTCTTCTCTTTCTTCTTTTCCTTCTCTTGGCGAAGCTTCTCTCTGGATGCGCCATCTTCAGCCCCGCTCTCTGAGGTGCTCGACTTGGAGGATCCCGGTACAATGACGAAGCGCCGCTCGAGGTTGTACTCGTGGACCTCTAGCATGAGCGGCTGCTGGTCGACTTCCCCCCTTGACTGAGGCTCCTCCTCCGCAACAAGCTCGACGCGGCCACGGAACTCCTTTGCGAGCGAGTCAACTTCATCTTCGACAGTTGGTGAGGGCAGGAATGAGCGGCGTCGATAAGGGATGTCGTCGTAGTATCGAGGAGCGAGACGAGACACCGGCGGCTCAGGGGACTCGGAGGAGCGCATGGAGCTCATTGCAGAACCGGTCGATGCTCTGTGTGGATGAACGCGGTCATTATCTTGTTCCAAACGAGGTCGCAGGCAGCAGTCAGAGTCAGCCCAGTACTCACGAGTAGCCATGCTTCGCCCTTGACGTGGTGAAGTACCCCGTCTGGAGCATGTTCTGTATATCGAGAGAATTGCTCATGTTGCCCCGTCGCTCGACGATCAATTCTGGATCTTGTCCCGCGAAGAGGACTGTCGCAGGTTCTGTTTGGATGCCGGAGCAGGGCGTCAATGCGACGCGCCGCTAATGGGACGGCCAGAGGCCAAACTGCAGGGACCCGTGGTCGAGCTTGACGATACCTGGTAGGCTGTATAGGATTCAATGGTATAGCAGAGGCCCGCCGGTTGATCTCGCAACAAGCCACTGGAACGGCCTCTGGAGAGTAAACAGTGATGCTTATGGTGAAGGACAAGGTCAGGATGTTTTTTTTTGGCAGAAAAGCCCCCAGACGTCAGCGGTCCAGGTTCCATGCTCTGCTTTAAGACGATCCGAGGCATCAAATGACATCGTGGTGGGTCTTCGTTCTAGCAGTTGGGCGGCCCGCTGTGAGGGGCCCCGAGTGCTATAACCAGCCGCCTGTTTCCCTGGAGTTGTGCCTGTGGTGGCTGTAATATGGTTGGACTCGACTGCCCGACCAGGACTGATTGGCCCCTTGTTGCCACTCATGCCCAACCCTTGCCCTATGCAACGGCGATGAGGTGCCTAAATGGCCGTTGACGTCGATGCTTCTGCTTCTATGAGTGCGTGGATCTTGCAAGGCTGTGTAATGGGGCCTCGTGAGAGTGACTGAGTGTCTCTGGATGAGGAGGGCTGGGCATTTCCCTTATCCGACGCATTGTCAAACACAACTCAAGATGTAGCCGAATGAGTGGTGATGATAGGTTTAGTAGTACATGTAGTCGGTCCCCTCACCAGCTGTGAGTGTGTATGTATTACAGCTAACAGCAGTGAGACTGAGACCTGGGCCAGCATCGCCCAAGTTTCCTCGTCCTCAAGCCCGCGGGCCGCCCATCCACATCCTCATGTGCCAAGCCAGCTACAGGTACACAACACGCCACTGGATCACCCTTCTTTAGCCCCTTCGTACATTAGAAGAGCTCGAGTGGTGATGCATTCTCGCGACGTTCAGGTGGCCTATCCCATCTGTCGTGCTTCCCCGCTTGAGGTTCGAGTCGCCTGTGCCCTTGTAAAGTGACGTTCAGGGTAGATTTAGGCTACGACATCAAGTGTATGTATGACCGGCACCGTCTGCTTCTCTCGTTCGATACCTGCATTCGAGTCTTGTGGCCGTTCTGTTGATTGAGCCTGTTTGTCGAAGGACATGTCATCGCAGAGCAAGTTGCTCTATCACGGCGAGGCCGCGCCAGTTACATGCCTGCATACAGCTGGCGTGCATCTCACATGCTCTCCTCTACGTGCTGCGGTGGGGCATTTTCGTGAGGCTCTTTTGGAGGCGCACTTCTGCCAGTCGAGGCTGGAGTCTCCATATTGTACATGTAGCGTTGCAACTGCGTCTTACATACCTTGTCGCTGTAGCGGCGAATCAGGCCTACCGAACTCGGCGAACCTCGGTATTGCCTATAGGAACAAGACACTACTATCAACACTTTGGTCAAGAATTCATGACAGCTACGATTCCTTTCGAAAATGGGTACAAAGTATGCATACTGATTCAGTCTATCAGATACGTCTTTATTATTGCACCACCTCATGAGATCGTAGCGCGTGAATTAGGTAGAGATGTTTTGTAAGTCTTGCAGATAAGGCCACCTTGGCCACATTCAACCAGCTCGCCCCTTTTAACACTATTCCATCAAGACGCCCGGGCAGCACGACGTGCGTGAAGAAAACCGCCCACCAGCCGGGAAACGCACAAGCCAGGCCAGCAACCGTCGACCTCGTTTTGCTGCCCCATCGAGTCTGATCGTGCGCAATGCTTACTGCAAGAGATCCCGGATGTCCTCGTCAGACTCTTCCTCCTCGAGTCGTCGCTTCTCCTCGGCTTCCAGGAGCTTTCTGATCACCTTCCTCTGCCTGACTCGCGCCTTGGAGCCCCAGTCCGCGCTGGTTCCATCAGCACCTTCATCAGCATCAATGTCGAATTCTGCTGAGTTGTTCAGGCCACGAAGGTCGTTGGGCGACATCTTGGCAACCGCCTCCTGGGCGTCCGCCTTTTCCTTTGCCTCCTGCTCTTCCAGCTTCTTGACGGCGAATTTGGTGGAGTACTTGATGACGTGTGGCCGTATCAGCAAGTATGTGCAGACGATCATGACGAGCCGCAGCCATGAGTGTATTGACATGTCGGTGAAGCTCTTTTGGAGGTTGTTGGACGCATTCTGCCCGTACTGAGACAATTGGGCCACGATGGAGCCGAATGAGTTGAGTGAGATCTGGCCACTGCCGTCCTCCTGGTATTGGGGTTGTGATGGGGAGTCCATTGTATCAACCGCGCGTGACTCTCACAAAGGAGTGCAAAGGAGGTGTGGTTGAGCCTGTGCTGCGGCAGCTGAGCTGAGATTTGTCTTTCCCCGCCTGTCGAGCAGCTGGATGTATTGGTATGAATTGGCGGATGAGGAAATCCCTTAGGGGATGTACAAGAACTTAAGATGCTAGAAGGATTGCAGAATGAAGAGAGAGAATGAGCTTTTGGCGGTGGGAGTTGTTGAGAGGTCAAAAGGTTAAATATCCCCCAAAAGGCGGAAGTTTTTGTTGGACACGGAAGACGGCATTTCCTGGTTGAGGACGGCGTGCCCGGACTAATTCTCCGAGGCTGCCGGTTGGCGCCTGGCGGGCCCGATTGGCCGGTTGAGCGCCATTTTGGGAGGATGGGCTTCAGAGGAGAGACGCAACTTGTGAAGCTGTTCATATACCGAATCGTGGATGAAATCTGGGCTTCAACAGGTGACGCATAAGATGAATTTGAATACCATTGTATTGTATTCTTTATCAATTCTCGCACATACGTACCTAGATAGCGCCTACTTGGATCATTCGTTCAAAGGCATCCTCCCCAGGAAGAGTCCCCTGTCACGTGATGCTTCCCGTACTTTATCGACAGGCTGCTGTCCAATCAGCATCGCGCAAAAGATCTCGATGCTGGTTGAGCTACTACAAAAATTTCGTCCTGCATTTGGCACCCCAGAAACGCCTGATGTGGCGCTGTGCATTTTTCCCCTCCCCCACCGTCAATATTTTTTTCTTCCTTCGTGTCGCCTTTTGATCTGGCATTGTGCATTTCAGAGCAGCGGTACATCATGTCGACGGCATTCAGATCCATTGCTCCGTTCCTGCGGACGGCCCGCCATGGGCTCAAGGGCGGCAGCATCAACCCGCTGCAGGCTGCGTTCAAGAACAACCGAAGCGCTGCTGGTGCTCTCAACATCGCTCGCACATACGCCGTCTTCGAGCGAACCAAGCCGCACGTCAACATCGGTAAGGCGCCCTTTGGCTCGGGACTACAGCGAGAGGCTTGGTGCTGACACAGGCTCTGCTATAGGTACCATTGGTCACGTCGATCACGGAAAGGTAAATCGCATCCTCGCAGCCTTTTAACGAAGCCGGATAGTCCCTCCCAGACGAGATGATATTGACCTTTTTCTAGACCACTCTCTCTGCTGCCATCACCAAGAGGCAGGCCGAGAAGGGCCTGGCCAACTTCCTTGAGTATGGCGCCATTGACAAGGCCCCCGAGGAGCGAAAGCGAGGTATCACCATTTCTACCGCCCACATCGAGTACTCAACCGAGAACCGCCACTACTCCCACGTCGACTGCCCTGGCCACGCCGATTACATCAAGAACATGATTACTGGTGCTGCCAACATGGACGGTGCCATCATCGTCGTCGCTGCCTCCGATGGTCAGATGCCCCAGACCCGTGAGCACTTGCTGCTCGCCCGTCAGGTCGGTGTCCAGAAGATTGTCGTCTTTGTCAACAAGGTCGATGCCATTGACGACCCCGAGATGCTTGAGCTCGTCGAGATGGAGATGCGAGAGCTTCTCAACACCTACGGCTTCGAGGGAGACGAGACCCCTGTCATCATGGGTTCCGCCCTGATGGCTCTCCAGAACCAGAAGCCCGAGATTGGCGAGCAGAAGATCGACGAGCTGCTCAAGGCCGTCGACGAGTGGATCCCCACCCCCGAGCGTGACCTCGACAAGCCCTTCCTCATGTCCGTTGAGGACGTCTTCTCCATCTCTGGCCGTGGTACCGTTGTTTCCGGACGTGTCGAGCGCGGTGTCCTCAAGCGTGATGAGGAAGTCGAGCTTGTCGGCAAGGGTGTCGAGCCCATCAAGACCAAGGTCACCGACATCGAGACCTTCAAGAAGTCCTGCGAGCAGTCCCAGGCCGGTGACAACTCTGGTCTCCTCATCCGTGGTATCCGCCGTGAGGACGTCCGCCGTGGTATGGTCGTCTGCAAGCCTGGCACCGTCAAGTCACACAAGCAGTTCCTCGCCTCCCTCTACGTCCTCACCAAGGAGGAGGGTGGTCGCCACACTGGATTCCACGAGCACTACCGACCTCAGCTCTACCTGCGAACCTCTGACGAGTCTGTCGACCTGACCTTCCCCGAGGGCACTCCCGACGCCTCTGGCAAGATGGTCATGCCCGGTGACAACGTTGAGATGGTCGTCACCCTGACCAACCCCAACGCCATCGAGACTGGTCAGCGATTCAACATCCGTGAGGGCGGCAGGACCGTGGCCACTGGTCTGGTCACCCGCATCATTCAGTAAATTTTACGACCAAAACAACCCTGGAACAGCGCGGAGTTGTTGGAATGGAAAAGATTAAAAAAGTATCGGACGGTTAACTGGGCCAGAATCATCAACGAAATGTACATTTAAAGAGTCTGGGCTGCAGGTTCTGGCGTTTGAGCCACATTTGAGCTCGTGTATAAGTTGTAGGACGAAGTGAGTGGGTGCATGAAATCTCCGCTTTGCTTCTTCCTTAATGTCTTGATATATATTGTACGTTAGACGAGAGCAGGAAGCAGGAATAGAACTGCAAAAAACAAGAAAAATCTCCTTATAGTCCGCTCGGTTTGACCTGTGACAGCTACAGCAAGACAATGCTCTCTTTCGGGCAACGCTTTGGGGAGAGGTTGAAAAGGGCTGCAAAGGATCCAATGCCGTGGGCAAATCACTCCAGAGACCGCCTGATGCCGTCATGCTTGATGAAAGCTCAAAACGTACTGTCACTTTCAGCCACAGACTGCGAAAGGTGCAACAGCAATAAAGGCAGGAAAATAAACTTTTTGGTCCATGAAATTCATAGATATCATCTCATCATCTGCTAGCATTGAAAGACAATGCAAAAACGAGACACCAGCACACCGACGACACCTGAACACACAGCAGGACGCAGATATTATTTTTCGAATGCAATGGTATTCGTCTATTCCTCGGAGGATGTTCGTCAGACGCACGATCTTTCCTCAAAACCAAGCCATCCATTAAAACTCCGGTTCCAGGCGGCCGCCCTCCGAGTGCTTTTTTGTGTGTGGCCATCGGAAAAACGCAGCTCGCATCCGTCAAAAATCCCTTTGTCCCTCCGCGGAAGCTCCCCCCGATACGACTCCTTTATCGGTACTAGAAGAACGAGACATGTTAGCTGGTGTTTCTCGGCATCGTCCCCTGCGTTCCGTCCTCCTGTGTCCCTTGACTCTGATCTTGGGGTTTCCCTCCTCTTTTGCCTTCTCTCAGATCGCATCGGGATTTGTTTCGGGATGCTCACCTTGTGGAAACCAATGTCCTTGGCCTTCTCACGGAAGCATTGACGGCACAGGTCGAGGTCGTACTTGCGGATCAGACCAGCCTTGTGCTTGCAGACGCGGCTATATTGAAGAAAAATCCAGTTAGCGTTCGTACTCGATGCAACGTATCGCGGCTCGTTCCCAATGTCCTCCTCCTTTCCCTCCTCCCTCTCTTTCAGATCGACATTCGCTTGAAGGTCATTCCTCCTGGAGACCTCCCCCAGATCCTGGTGAAAAGTGGAAAAATCAGGGCAGCATCAGGCGTCCATACCATTGGCGAGAGCCCTTGCCGTAGTTTCGCGGGCGCGAGTTCCAGACGCTTTCGTGGGACATGATTGCGGTTGTGGTGTTGCAGGAAGGTTGATTTCGCGAGGGCACAAGTGGGCGGAAATTTTGTGTGAATTTTGCTATGGCCTATCGAACAACCGATTGGAGGGTTGTCAGCCCCGGCGAAGCGGGCCACCAAAAAAGACTCCAAATCGGGGTCTGGGCGACTTAGGCGCATCACGTGAAAGATGCTGTGATGCGCTTATCTTCACGTGAAGCACTTGCCTAGAAGAGGAATGGCGCGTAGATAAAGAACAGTGAGGGAAAGCTCTGGTGGGGGGGGCGACTTCCCTCGGTGAGGAACGCCACTAACGTGCCGAGCTCCCCCGCCTGTGCCTGAGCCAACCGCCCTTCCTTTAAATCAACTTTGGCGCAAGCTGTCCTCTTTCTGCCCTTGATTTCAAAGCACCATTTCAGGGGACTTTTGCCGTCATTGTTTTCAGAAGTGGTGACTTTTCTTGGTATATCTGACTGAGCTGCTCGTTATCAGTAGCTGTCGAGCTCTGTCTGGTTTTGTTCCCACTTCCAGTTGATACCTAACCGCAATCGAGCGACATCACCAACTCCATATTGAAATCTTGCCCTTATCCCAATACGTCATGGTTTTGATCAAGAGCCTCGTGCTCGCCGTCCTGGCCAGCTCGGTGGCTGCCAAGTCGGCCGTTATCGACCTGATTCCGTCCAACTTTGACAAGCTCGTCTTCGATGGAAAGCCCACGCTCGTCGAGTTCTTCGCTCCGTGGTGCGGCCACTGCAAGAACCTTGCTCCCGTCTACGAGGAGCTGGCCCAGGTGTTTGAGCACGCCAAGGACAAGGTTCAGATCGCAAAGGTCGACGCCGACTCGGAGCGTGATCTCGGAAAGCGATTCGGCATCCAGGGCTTCCCCACGCTCAAGTTCTTCGATGGCAAGAGCAAGGAGCCGCAGGAGTACAAGTCGGGCCGTGATCTGGACAGCCTGACCAAGTTCATCACTGAGAAGACCGGTGTCAAGCCCAAGAAGAAGGGCGAGCTGCCCAGCAGCGTTGTGATGCTGAACAACAAGAGCTTCCACGACACTGTTGGAGGCGACAAGAACGTGCTGGTAGCGTTCACTGCTCCTTGGTGTGGCCGTAAGTGAAGCCCTGACCCCCCGACCAAGTGATGACTCTTGCATATTTACTCCTCTACTAGACTGCAAGAACCTCGCTCCCACATGGGAAAAGGTTGCCAATGATTTCGCGGGTGATGAGAACGTTGTGATTGCCAAGGTCGATGCCGAGGGCGCTGACAGCAAAGCTGTAGCCCAAGAGTATGGAGTCACCAGCTATCCCACCATCTACTTCTTCCCCGCTGGCACCAAGAAGCAGGTTGACTACCAGGGCGGCCGCCAGGAGAGCGACTTTGTCAAGTTCATCAACGAGAAGGCCGGCACCTTCCGCACCGAGGGCGGCGAGCTGAACGACATCGCTGGCACCGTGGCACCCCTGGACACTATTGTGGCCAAGTTCCTCACTGGCACCGGCTTGACCGAGGCTGCTGCTGAGATCAAGGAGGCTGTTGATCTGCTTACGGATGCTGCGGAGACCAAGTTCGCCGAGTACTACGTCCGCGTCTTCGACAAGCTGAGCAAGAATGAGAAGTTCGTCAACAAGGAGCTTGCGAGACTGCAGGGCATCTTGGCCAAGGGTGGCCTTGCCCCTGCTAAGCGGGATGAGATCCAGATTAAAGTCAATGTCCTGCGCAAGTTTACCCCCAAGGAGGACAAGGACGAGAAGGACGAGCTGTGAGATGTGAGCCGTGAGCTGTGAAAATGCGAGCCGCTTGAAACTGTTTGGCATGAAAGAGACGTATAAGAGACTGGACAAAGAAAGAAACAAAGTGTGAGAGAGGAGGAAAGGGAAGAACTTGTCTCCTATCAAGCGATAAAAAGCATCATGAACTGTATGAACCCTGGGTTTAGAGTTATCAGAACAACTATACGACGAGAAAGCCCAAAAGATATCCTCCAGAAAAGGAAAAAACAGAACAAAAACTCCGTGACGATTCAACAAGTTCCAACTCCCTAGACGACCGGCTCGAGCCTCAATCTAAGACATGTTGTCTCTCTATCATGAAGATTTGGGCGCGGAGCCTGCTTCCTTGTTTTTACTTTCTACCAGTGCGGCCTCGAGATTGTCGAGCCTACGAGACATTTCGTCCACTTGCGCCCATTCTGTCAGCATGTGGTATCCTTTGCTGTGAGGTGGCTCGCGTGGCTACTTACTCTTGGCGAATATCTCAGATGAGACGCCGGCAAATTTGTTGGAGAGGGAGTTCAAGAGCTCTTCGACGGCCGCGGTGACATCGGCGCTGCTGTCCTCGTTGGCCTGACAGGACTCGATTAGCCAAGTTATTACGGGATTCTTGGATCACGAAAGATATCCGTGGTAGTTGACATGACCAGTCCACGGGTGGTCAGTCGATGTGATGGAGAATGGTTGTGGCTCTGGTATAGTCGCTGACACCCAGGCGGTACCGGAGGTTTGATGCAGCGAGGGAAACTGTCGTCCAAGCCATGGTGCCGTGTAAAATGAAAATGGGCAACAGAAAAGGTAGACGTACAGGAGCTGGGTTTGAGGCGATGGAGTCGCGGTTTGATGCCATGCTGAAAGAGAGGCGAGACGACGATTGCAAAGGGATTTGGTGTTGGTCCTTTGATTGCGCAGTGAAGTGAGTCAGTCAGTCACTCGAGGTGTGAGCTGCGTACTCCGCTCCCTTGGGATGCTGCGGACAGTTGATGCCGGTTATATACTCGTATATGTGATGCGTCTTGTGTCGGCTTGTTTCAGCTGGAGTCTTGCTCAGAGTACAGGTAAAAAGGGGGGGAGAGACAAGTTCAAGGTTTTGTCCCCGAGACGAAGCCACGGCAAGGAATGAGAGGCTCGAGCTCCCGTCTGTTTGCTTGCAAGGAAAAGCCGTCCAGGGACATCCAAATGGCGGGAATTGAGCGGGGTGGGGGGGGGGGACAGACGCTATTGCTGGGTTTTACTGGCCAGCAGTCCTGCTGGCTCTGGAACCGGGAGAACGGGGGGCGCTGTGACAGCGCCAGGCGGCTTTCAGCGACCCCGTAGCGGCATCGCGGCGCTGCAGGGCAGTGCAGGTGTCCCCTGTAAGCTCAATTGAATGTTCGCTGCCCCGCCCCCAAGCTAGCGCTCTAACGGGTAGGGTGTTTCATCTCAACTGGGCCAGACATGGACCTTCGTCACCTGCACTCCTGAGCGTTGACGACATCGATCGCATCTACTTGGTACCGAGTGGCCGATATATCCAGCATTTTGATCTTTTCAACCCCTCCAGACTATATCCTCGCGGAACCTCGATTTTCCCCAGCATCACTGCCGCCTCGAGTACCCTCCCTTGTCCTCCGTCAACCGACCGCGCCTCCGCGACGAGTATCATGATAGCGGCATAGCCCGATCCCGCGGCCCCAGCATGCCACTGCCGGAGCTCCCCGCCTACAAGGTCCTATTCATCATCTTCGTCCTCTGGTGGCTGCTGCCGAGCAACGACTACCAGACACAGTCGGTTGCGCTATCGGACCTCGTCGTCTCGCGGCTCTCGCACTACCGCGCATGTCTCGATGTGCTGAACACGACTCGCTGGGGGGACTTTGCGCCTTCGGGAACGGTTGGCAACGACGCCGATAACGGCGACCATGCGAGCCCGAGATATCTCAACTTGACGGGATTTCGGGAGGAGGACAAGTTTTCCTGGCAGGATCTGGGCCGGTTCCGCGAACGTGGTCTGCGGCTCAGTCACCATGCCATGCCGGCGGTTGGCGGCGAGCAGCTCTGGGATGTGGGCGAAGGGGCGCCGGTCTGGGCCAACGCCTCCGGGGTTCTGCTTGGGCAGTGGGTGCGCCGCCAGGAGTCGCAGCCGAGGACATACGACAGCTACAATCTCAGCCAGAGCGTGCCGTCTATGCACTGGTTTGGGGACAAGACCGAATGGGGTCGTAACGTGACCGGCGGCACAGGCAGGATCCAAGTGCGGCTGACGGGGAACGAGACGGTGGCTGCATATGATCAGCTCCCCAAGACGGATGCCCCTCTTTCTGGGGGCTTGGTCCGCAATGTCAAGGCTGTGGTGACGGTGGAAGACACGGAGGGGACGGGGCTGAGCTGGGAAATGGTTCTTTTCGGGGCTCACTGGCCACGACAGGGAGTCGTCCTCATGACAACGACGAGCGAGAAGTTTGACGGCATATTTGGGCTCCCGCACCTGACCCCCGGGCCGGACTATTTCCAGTCCAGCCAGCGGCTTCTGAACCAGTCTCTCGAGCAGACGGTAGCTGCAAAGGAGAAGAGCATCTACTCCGACCAGAGCATACCTTGGAAGTCCAACTTTGACAACCCTCTCCACACCCGGAGCCCCTCTCCGTCTTGCGAGTACATCATGTATGTCCAGATCCATCCTCCCAGCAGACAGAGCCTGGGTCTCGGGCCCGCCGCTTCCGAGGGCGAGGACGTGGCAGATATGCTGCAAGCTATCGAGTCGGAGCTGGAATCACCCCTCGGAGCGCCCATCAAGCATATCCCCAAACTCCAAATGTCAGCGGTGCTTTACTCGCCAGACTGCAACATCTTCATGGAGACAGAGGGGCCGCCAGACTTTCCTGCGAGCGAAGCAGATCACCTTGTCGGTGTGAAGACCGAGGTCCAAATCAGCAGCATCAACCATTGGCTGCTGGCATATGCGGTGCTGGTGTTTGGCCAGGTCGTCTTGCTTAAGGGCCAGATCAGGGAGACGTACACCCCGTCGACCTTGGCCAGAGCCAGCTTCTGGACCATCAGCATGATGCTTATTGCCGATGGCATGACGTTCACCGCGGCCGCGTCCTGGGTTGCCACGGCTCATTATACCTTTTTGCCAACCCTAACCCTCACTTTCGCGTCCTTTATGTCAATGACCATAGGGGGCAGTCTACTGGCCAAGATTTACGAAGTCCAAACACCAGCTCCTCGCGCTCGCCGAGACGGGGCCCAGGGCGCAGACGGTGCAAACAGCGGCTCCGCCACCAGTACGGCCTCTACAGCACCGCTCACTCCTGACGGCACTGGCACAGCACCGGCAGCCGTAACAACCACGGGACCGATACTGCCCGGACCGGTCACAGCAGGGCGTGGCTTTGGCGACCCGGCCGTTGCCAATCTGGATGCCACCGCCAACATCATGGATGGCGCTTCAGCCGTGCCTGGTGTAGCCATCACAGCACCAGCCGCTGCGAGACTGGCTCCGCCGTCGACGCCGACGTTCCAATCGCTTATGGGCCGATTTCTGCTCCTCGGCGCCCTCGTCATGTTCATCGGCGGCTCGTCCATAGCGTGGTACATGACGGTGCGCTCCTGGTTCCTCAACATCTGCGCCTTTGTCTACCTGTCCATGTGGATCCCGCAGATACACCGCAACATCATGCGCAACTGCCGCCGGGCTCTCAAGTGGCAGTTTGTCATCGGCCAATCCGCCCTCCGCCTGCTCCCGCTGGCCTACTTTTGGCTCAAGCCGGACAACTTCCTCCTGACGCGGACCGAGCCGCGGGCCTTTGCCATGCTCGGTCTCTGGGTCTGGCTGCAGATCTTCGTGCTTGCTGCGCAGGATGCCGTCGGGCCGAGGTTTGGGATTCCCAAAGGCTGGATGCCTGACGCGTGGGACTATCATCCCGTCCTGCGGGAAGACAATATCGAGGCTGGAGGACTGCCCATCGGGCTGGGGGTCGAAGACAGTCCGGCTCGGGATCGCAGACGCAGCAGCAGCAGCGAGGACAAGGACAAAGTTCGGCCTCCTACCGGAGGCGGCAGCAGCACGCGGGCCATTGACTGCGCCATCTGCCGCGAGGTGCTCGAGGTGCCCTTTGTGAAGGCCGGGGAGGAAGACACGAGCGTGACGGGGGTGTTTGCCAGGAGGACGTACATGGTGACGCCGTGCAGGCACATTTTCCACACGCCTTGTTTGGAGAGCTGGATGAAGTTTCGGCTGCAGTGCCCGATATGCAGGGAGGAATTGCCTCCCATCTAACGGATTCCTGCCAGTTATTGTCTATGTATACACCATACAGCAAGAGGCTTGGGATATGGCCCATTTGACGAAGGAAGCGAAATAATGAAGATTTATTCAAAGGCGGGATATTGAAACGGCATTGTATATCAAGGAGTAAACGGGAACGGGAAGTATACATGGTGTCATCTTCGATAGATGGATGAACCTAGCAATCTTCCATAAAAGGGGGGATTCATATTGCTTGATTTAGTTTTGTGTTCTGTGGTAAAGCATGCTTTTTGACCACTTCGCGCGTGAGGCTCACATCTTTATTGTTTTCTGGGGATCCCCTGCAGAAGTCTAGAGAAGAATGAGTAAACATGACGGACAGTGAAAAGGGTGGTCTCGTGGTCCTCATAATTCGTAGATAATCACCACTCCCCTGAACCACACTACGCTTCGTATGCATGCAAATCCCAAAGATACATGTAGATAACTCGAACCAGAAATGCTCCCATGATCTAAACCGAACAAAGATCCAAAGCACAAGGACAAGACGAAAGAAACCATGGAAAAAAAAGCGTAACGAGAAAGTTCGCTGAGATAAAAAAAAAAAGGCATGGTGTAAAACAGTTTGTTGAAACAAAAAAAAATTGTTTCTTCCTTTTAGTTTCGTTCCATTTCTGTTATACGGAGTACGAGTCATTATATATTCATATTGTACTGTCCTGCATATCAGCTCTCAATTGACGATACCCATGACCATCCCTCAAGAAAAAAAAAAAAAAAAAAAAGAAGAGAAAAGATGTATAAGTTTGCCCTTTTCACCAAGTGATTCGCGTCGCCTTGTGTCGTCGGTCCAGCATCCCCTGGCGCAAATCTCGCGATCCCACCGTGAGCTTGGCGAATCTCGCTCGCAGGTCAAAGTCCACCGACTGCACCATGACTCTCTTCTCCTCCGGGATGGCCCGGCTGGGCAAAACAACGGCCTGTGCTGAGGCGCCAGCACCACCACCGTGCGCCTGCTGCTGTTGCTGCTGCATCTCCGGAAAGGGGCTGTCCGACTCTTCAATCTCCATGACCCATTGGGCAATGTTGGCCGCCAACTCGCTGTCCCACATGCCCTCGCGCCGGGCGCTGCTCCTCAGCAGCTGGATGGCCTCTCGCCGGACCGTCGGCTCGCGACACTTGGTGGCCACGACGAAGAGCGGCGGCACGATGCCGAGGTCTGCGGAGAAGCTGGGCTTGATGTTGTGGGTTGGGAACAACGACGACGAGCCTGCCGCCGCCGCCGCCCTCGGCCCGGCCCCGGGGAGCAGCCCGTGCTGCTGTCTGCACCTCTGCGGATCGGGGCATCGCTCGGTGGCCGCTCGCTTCTCGTCGTCGCCGACGACTTCCCAGCCTAGGCTGACAATGGCCTTGAAGTGGGAGAGGAAGGCGTCGAACTGGACCTCGGCGTCGCAGAAGATGGTCAGGAAGATGACGTTGGTGTTCACCATGAACATCTTGAGCGCGGCGATGCCCGACTTTTCGAGGAGGCTCATGTTGGGCTGTGTGAGCCTTGACTGGAAGATGGGCTCAAAGGCCTGCGACCACGAGTCGATTTGGCTCTGGAACGTGGCGCCGAGCTGTCTCCAGGATGGGGGTAAGGTGTACGAAGGCTCTTTCTTGGCGCGCTGCAGGTGTTCGATGAAGCGCAGCAGCATTTCGCATAGCTGATCTGACGCCAGGCGAGCTTCCCGTAGGGATGAGAACTGATAGGGGATGGGGCTGGACGGCTGGGGCGAGCCGGAGTCTGAGAGGGGAGAAGATGGGTCATGTAGGCTCTGGGGGCCCAGATGGATCACGTATGGATGGGGGAAATGGAAGGCCATGTCGTAGGATTTGGCCTGGATTGCTAACCGCGTGAATATGACGAGCAGATCCTCCTCCACTCGTTCGTTGGAAGACGGGGCTTGCGTCCGATCATATTGGATCCGAGCCAGGAGCCGCAATCCCGTCTGGATCTGGACAATGGCCTGGCGATGATCGCCGATGAAGGAGTCAAAGCAGGCCAGCAGGACGCTGGCCATCAGGCGGGTCTTGTTGGTCGCCAGCTTGTCGCCGCTGAGATCCATCATGGCCTTGCAGGCTTCCGAGTACTTTCTGATGGCCACCTGCCAGTGGCACATGACCGAGTCCAGGCGGCTCATGGCACCGGCGAGCGGCGGCAAGTCGGGTTCGCAAGACTGCTCGAGAGTCTTGTACAGAGCGCCGAGAGCGACGACGGCGTGACGAATGGCCGGTTCGAAGTGGCACTCCTGCAACACCCGCTGCGTCCAAAAGGTCGAGTCAAAGTACCCGGACAGCTCGGAAGCCGTCTGGACCCGGAACAGGTCGAAGTACAGACTCTCGGTGTGCATCAAGGCCAAGTTGTGAGACGGCTCGTACACAAACGGCAGGGGCACGGCGGCATTGGAGGCGGCAAGCTTGGGCTGCCGCTTGCGACGGTTGGCACGCCGAGGCGGCAGCAGGATCGTATGGCCCGTGAGCAAGAGGCTGGCGGTGGTGGACGTGGAAGCGCTCGCAATGCTGCTTGGCGAAGGCTGCAGTTGCGCGAGCCCAGTCGATGAGGGAGCCAGGGGCTTTGGGGCAATGCGGACATCGACGGCAGTCCTGAGTCCGCGATTGGGCGCCGGATAGCCGCTGCACTCTTTCTTGCTGCGGATGCACTGCGAACAAGAGGGACGCTTTTCATCGCACTTGATGCGCCGTTGTCTAATGACACGGAGCTGTTAGCAGATTGTCCGAGGTGGGTGTGTTTTGTGTACAGTATACGTAATATGGGAGGGAGAACAGGAGGGGAGAGAAGAAGAGCAAAGGGGAATGAGGAACAAGGGCCGTCATGATGATGCTGTTCAAGGCATTCCAAGTTTGTCCTCACTTGCAGTTCAAGCATCCCGTCTTGACCTTGGGGTTGCTTCGTCGCCCGCGCTTAGCCGGCCTGGCCGCCTGGCCGCCATCATCGCCGCCAATCGCCGGAGCCGTCGAAGTCGGAGGCGGCAGCGGCTCCATGCCGTCAGGATCGGGCGATCCGGTGGGAGTTGCGGCTGGGGTTTGATACGAGTCCTCGACGGAGGCCATAATCGCCGGCCTGGGACCGGGAGCAGCCATGGGGCAAGGATCGAGAGGACCTTTGGGGAGGGAGTGAAGCCGCTTGATGATTTCTATCTATGGCTGGGGAAGCGTCATAAAGGCGGTAGAAGCCGGTGCTGAGCCCTGTGAAACCGGAGGCACAGAAGACACGGGAAGCAAGGAGTACACGGCAGAGAACAGAAACCAAGGTAAGTATCGACCGGAAGCTCGCGAGTATCCAGACCGAGACCGAGACCGAGTCAGTTGAGTGATATGGCGGGGGTACGATCTGCTCTTATCGACCTCCTGCTACTAGTACCTGGATAGGTCAATTGACGGCGAGCTACTGACTGGGGAGCAGTTCCAGGATTCCCTTGGAGCGAAGCTCGAGTGGAGTCGAAGCGAGACAACGGCTTGCCGCTATTGTGACACAAGATGCGAGGGCATGCAGCAGCGATTCAGGGCGATTCAGGGTACAGGTACCTTGATCGATTGGATGCTGCCGCTCGGCACACGAGGTTGATGATGGAGGCGGGAGTTGCTGCTTTGCACGCCGGCAGGTGAGGGTGATGTCTGGTATGTCTGGTGCTTACATGTACCGGGGCTGGCTGGTACGACGCAGAGTGAGACGGATGGTTGGCCCTCAATTGCTGCGGGAGACCGGAGGGGGGATCAGAGGAGACGAGAGTGGGAAAGACGACATATAAGAGTTCAAAAAAGAGGCAGGGCTGCCATTGAATATCACGAGGTCCCTTGGTTTCGATTGGACATCGTGCAAGTCGGCGGGAGTACATGTCAGTGGCAGGTCAATTGTACTTGTACCTGAGCTTCAATCCCTCCTCACCGAGTTGATCCAGACAGAAAGAGATGCAGACAGACGGCTCGAGTCGCTGACGGCATGGGCAGCGATGAATGGAATCGTGTACTGCCTGGTAAATGCACGCACATGCCGCCGCCGTCATGCAGGTCCCCCTACAGCCCTCCAGGCAAGCCGGACAGGGCTGCTGCGGTTGGGTGTGTGGGAATATTGGTGGAAATACTGAGGCAAGGTAGGGATACCGGTAACACACCGCATGCAGGTTCCTTGGACATGCAGTGTCTACTAGGTGGTAGTACCAGGTAATACAGGGTGGGCATCGAATCGGCGGCGTGATGCTGCAGACAAAAGGTTCCTGAGGAGATACTACATGTAGATAGCTAACCACTGCTTCCAGGAGGGTTACTACTACTAACAAGGTGGCTCAGGCTGTTGAAGATCAACTAAGCTCTCCTGAGCAGCCGGGGCTTTTGTAGTGCAGCCATCAGGTTCCTCGTACATATGCCTCCGTCTTCATGTTGCTCCTCTGTCTTTAGGCCCGAGAGTGTCAGTACATACTCGTAAGTCGGAGAACCAGGATCCCGCCGGGGCGGTGGAGAGGCGACGCACGACGCTTCATTCATGTTGACTGCAGCTGCAAGTGGGCAGAGGACGGCAATCCACATAGCCAGGTCTTGATCCGGTTTCTTTGACAGCTCACCCCGGCTCCATCCTGTTGCGTTCTCATGTCGCAGCAACCAGCCGGATACCTGCCCGACAGGCGGCTAAATGGCCGTTTGGCAGCGTCCCGCCGCTGCGGGCTGGAGGCGGTTTGTCAGAGGATGAGACAAAGAGACTCAACTACACGTAATAGGATGCTGTTCGAACCGGCATCTCGATAGTAGTTATCCGTTCTGGGGCATCACACGTTGCGGTGCTCATGGGGCACGAGTACATCTTGTAGCTTTACTCGGGAGTATTTGAATGCGTGAACGAGACCTTTGAGGTCCTAGTCGTACATGTCCGTTCCATCACACGATGGCATACGATGCTCAAACGGACATGGTTCATATAGCTACCAACCAATTCGACCACCACCTAGTTGACAGTCTAACCGCATTGCAAAGTCGACTCACACGTAAAAGCAATCTAGTTCCAAAAAGTCCGCCCTATTCAGACGCACGCTGCCCTCCATGATGGACTTGTCAAGCTTGGCGGCCTTTCCTTGCACCCTCTTGTTTGGTCAATCCGATCTTTCTCAACACAGCCATGATCCCACAAGATACTGATGGGACCCACGTGTCGCTGTCGCATGACCGCAGCAATGCATGCTTCCGAGTTGCGTGTGTGTGCTGCTGCTTGAAGATACCTGTGAAGCCGGGAAAGGCACATGTACCTGAATAAGAGGAATATAAGCATGCCACTTGGCTGTTTCCCTTTGCCAGCATTTTCCAACCAAGTCAGCCATGATGAGGTACCGCCAAGAGTAGCCAGTGCTGTAGTCACGGATAGAAGCGAGGAATGGGAGTCTCAGGAGGGACGATGTGTCGTGGATGGAAGGATTGGCAGTTCGTTAACCGCCGTTTCCGCGATGTAGGGTAGCACATGTGAGGATGGCGGGCGACTGCGGCTGGCTTGGTCTACAGAGGCCAAAGGCAGCACATCTTGGATGATACTGCCTAGATCGCAATGCAAGTTATAAACTGATTCCTCAATATCAGAAGGATATATCCATTCAGTTGCAAGTTCCTCCATTCATCACATGTCAATGTTTCTACCTTTCCAACAGGTATGAAAGGATGATCTCAGAAGGTCGAGATGGCGGCCAAGGGAAGTTGTCTGATTGGCTCCATCCAGCCACTGGACCCGCAAAAAAGTTGCCATGATTTCAGCATGCGACTTCGGGTTTGCTCTCTGAAAGACAACCAAACTGAACCCAACGACGACTACAATAGCGACGAGCCTGTGCTGCGCCTTTGGAACCGGCAAAATCTTGCTATAGGACGCATTGGTGGTGCTTTACGACGCAACCGCTCGATCGATATACTACTCGGCATCGATCGCCATCTCGCCGTCACAAACAGACCGCAGCACAACTGCAACATCATGTCGCAACAGCAACAGCCCGAGAAGCCGCCGCTGCCGCCTCGCAATGAGTTCATACACAAGTCAGCGCTCGCCGGAGCAATCATCTCCCCCCTAGCCATGCTGCTCCCTCCCAGAAAGGCCGACATCCGGCTGCTCGTGCTGATGGGGACCTTTTCCCTCTGCACCAACCAGCTCGCCTACGAGTACACGGGGCAGTCCATCTACGCACGCTTCGGCAGCCGCGTGGGCTCAATATTCGACACGGGGCTGCCGGAGGGCGCAAAGAGGACGCAGCAGCTGCTGAGGGAGCAGAGGGAGAGGGAGGCCGCGCAGAGACAGAGCCAGAGCCAGAGCCAGAAGGAACAGGGCAAAGGCGGCGTGCTCAAGGACGTCTGGATGGGCGGCGAGGGGGAGGACTGGAAGGAGAGGAGGGCTCAAGAGCACAAGAAGGCGTTTGAGGAGGGCAAGGGCATGAGCGATATCATTTTCGAGCAGGTTGCCGAAGTCATGAGTGGTAGCTGGAGGGGGAAGAAGGACGACTCATCTTTGGATGATTCGCCGCAGGGGGAGAAGAAGAAATAGTGAGATGAGAGTACATTCATGATGTCTGATTGATGATGTTGATCGAGGCCCCATCTGGTCAACTACGACTTCTTTGTACCAATAGTGGTGGCATGTCTGTATGTACGATATATGGATGGGAAATGTATGAACATCTGATGCTAATGGCGGCTCTTTTCGTCATACAAGTGCAATCTACGCAGAGTACGAGAGGCTGCTAGGCTGCCTCAACTCCTTGAAGTACAACTACATTGACGTTCCAACTCGGTATAAAAGCTGCGGCAGGAGATGGTGTCGACAGACAAGCAGGCCATTGAAGCTTAATCGACACATCCTGGATGCGCTGTTCGTTCGCTGATCAAATTGCTAAATTTAACAGCCGCCGCGCCTTTGCACTGTGGCGTCCCCGCCAAATCATTAGCTGCGAGAGCTCGTATCTCACGTCGTCTGAGCCACCGATTCGTCACGCTGGAGGCACGGAAAGTGTCCTGATCGGCCTCGCACGATTCAAGGCTTTTGCCAACCTGCATTTCTAGCACGACGGAGCTGGTGTCACCGATGGTTTGTTTTGTATGTACGCGCTTGGTGAGACATGACGGAATGAGCAGCATGGCGCCAGAGCGTCTGTACAGTAGGTAGGTACGCTTCAAGACACGGAGAGAGAAACTGAGGCTCAACCTCAAGGCTTACTTACATGCGCTTCGGCCGTTCATTATTACAGTAGTAGACGGACAGAATCTAGTCAGCCAAAAGTCAGGGCCAACGGACGGGCTCCAAAATAGCAAAGCGCCACCGCAATCCAGTCGACCAGTCTCTTTGCCTGGCTGATCGACGGCCAGGCCCAGCACAGCCCGGCACCCCTGGCCCACCAACGTCAGCGGTGCTGTGCATGCCAACATTGACAGCTGTTGGTTCATTTATTGCAGCAAGAAGAGGTGCATCATCCGCTGGCTTGTGTATACCTTGTCCAGTTGTCCGGTTCTTGGTGCCTCATTGACTATTCGTTTCGTACTCTTTGACTTGGCAGCTCTTCTCCAGCCAGCCCACGATCCAGTTGAAACGCCCTCCGCAGCGCCTCGAAGCCTGAAACACCGGCAGGCCTGGACCAGTGCGCCGTTCAGTGGCAATTTTAGAGCCTGATCCGCCAACCGACTGCCCGCGGTTGAGGCGCACAGGCCCGACAGGGGATCAGATGTGCTGCGTCTGAGCTCCGCAGACTCGGTCTCTCTCCAGTAATTCGATACGAATCACGCTGCCGGCTGGATGCCAGTCCATCGCCCTCAGCTGTGCAGATACTTGGTGCTTCGTACCCACTACGTAATCGTCCGGGGCTGGCAAACATCAAACAAAGCAGGCCACTATCCGCAGCCGCTTTTCTCCTGCTCCTACAGCCTCAGACTCCTACACATACCACCTACATGTACTGAATCTCGCTCGCTTCTTCCAACTGCTACACCTCAGCACGGGTAGCTTGAAGACGACATTACCTTGCAACAAACAACAGATTACAGATCGACATCGGACTCTGGGACACACATACGATACACTCACCTGATTCTGTCCTCCTCTTCTTTCGCTTTCCCTCCAACCCGTCCCTTTTGCTTCTCCGCGTGGCCCCAGAGCCCGCTGGACAGCTCCTCTCGCCATGGCTGCCAACGGCTACTACTACGGCGGCAACCAGCAACCTCCGAGCCACCAGACGGCCCCCTACTATGACACCACGCACGCGCCCTCGTCAGAATCAGAACTCGCGCAGGCCTACAACCCGGCCTATGCAGAAGCTCAGTACGGGAACCCGTATGGCGCTCCCGCGAACCACCACCAGCAGCAGCAGCCCACAACAGGTGCGTCGCCGTTTGATACCGTGTTCGACGATCCCGCATACCCAACGAACGCGAATCCAGGGCCGGGCGGCGCGAGCAGCAGCGACATCTCCCAGCAGGGCTTCTACCACCAAGATACGGGCTACTACGGGTCGAGGACGGAGAATATCCCGCTGCAGGACCACACGAGCAAGTCTCCCGAGGTCACTGATCACATCTACGACGCGCCGGCCGGGCAGTCGAGCCGCAGGCGGGACAAGAGAGGCAAGGTGCGCATAGGCGAGCTGGGCATGCTCGGCGCCAACAAGAAGCGCATTCCATGGCTGGTCTACATCTTTTCGGTGGCGCAAGTCGCCGTCTTCATCGCCGAGATTGTGCGGAACGGTAAGAGCGCGCACGGCCAATCGCTTCGCTTTTGCAGCTTCGACTGATGGTTCTAACCGTGACGTTCAACAGGTGTATTGACGGGCTCTCCCATCATGATCAAGCCGCAGTTCAACCCCATGATTGGTCCGTCAACACAGGTCCTCATCAACATGGGCGCCCGCTACGTGCCTTGCATGCACAACATCAAGGAAATCCAAGGCTCCACGATCCCCGTGCTGTTCCTGTGCCCAAATGCGACCAAGAACACGCAATTTTGCCCTCTTTCGGAGCTGTGTGGCTTCGGCGGCGACGTTCCCAATCCCAAGTTTGACGGCAACGCCAACCAGTCGCCCATTCCGAATCAATGGTTCCGCTTCATCATCCCCATTTTCATGCACGCCGGGCTGATCCACATTGGCTTCAACCTGCTCATGCAGCTCACCATTGGCAAAGAGATGGAAATTGCGATTGGGTCGATTCGATTCTTCTTGGTCTATATGAGTGCTGGCATATTCGGCTTCGTCATGGGAGGAAACTATGCCGCCCCCGGTATTGCGTCCACAGGAGCGTCAGGCTCTCTGTTTGGCATCATTGCTCTGACCCTGCTTGATTTGCTATACTCGTGGAAAGACCGACGAAGCCCCGTCAAGGATCTGCTCTTCATCGTCATCGACATGGTCATTTCCTTTGTTCTCGGGCTGCTGCCTGGACTCGACAACTTCTCACACATTGGCGGGTTCTTGATGGGCCTCATCCTGGGCATCTGCGTGCTCCACTCTCCCAACTCGCTGCGAAGGAGAATCGGCGAGGATCCGTTATACTCGGCGGTGCCTGGTGCCCCGGAGGCTGGGGTTCCCTTTTATAAAAGCCCGGTTGGCTTCTTCAAGGGACGGAAACCTCTATGGTGGGCCTGGTGGCTTGTTCGAGCAGCTGCTCTCGTGCTCATCATCGTCGTCTTTGTTGTTTTGATCAACAACTTTTACAAGGTTGGCAACACTTGCAGCTGGTGCAAGTATCTCAGTTGTCTGGTAAGTTGTCCTTCCCCATCTCCTCGCATGCCTTTTCCTGAGGAGAGACTGACAGGAATCAGCCTGTCAATGGATGGTGCGATCTTGGAACCATCAAGGAGCAGTAGAGTCATAGAAAAGAAGCGAAAGAATAACAAAAAAGGCGTCTGAATCTCGCGAAGCCTGCAAAAGACGCAAGACACAAGCCACAAGTGGCTGAGAGAGATTTTCTACATTATACAGCGCTGGCGTTCAAGGTTGAGGGGAGGTTACGGTTAAACACAAGGCAGAGGTGACGGCAGAGGATGGCATACCGGCTTAAAGCATGACTATCTTACAGTTTGTATATAGAAGGCTGCTCTTTCTTCTGGGATTCGATTGTCTGCATCTCGGCGAGACCTACTGCATGGGCATGGAACAAGGGAGGAGGTTTTGTTGGGTTCTTGTTTGACTTGCAAGTTTCTTTGGAAGAGTTCAATGTGACTGCATGGTGACTTGATTTCGTCTCCTCTTGGCGTGCTTTTCCTTTTCCTTGCCCTTTGCGTAGAGTAATAGCCGTGAGAACAAGCTCAAGTTGTTTTGCCCAGACGGCAAGTCACGCGACCAGTTACCTAAGAAGAACGAGGATGTGTTGCATTGGCGTTGCCTGTTCTATAAGTACTCGTACTTCGTTCACGGCTAAATGTCTTTTGCCATTTGTTTTTCTTCCATCTCCCCTTTCCTTTCTGCCCTTCTTCCTCTCTGAGTGGCTGTCGATGACAGAACTATGGGCCTGCCCAGGAGCAGAGCGAAGCATGATCTAACGACAGCTTCACTGGATCCAGGGGCGGGACATGGACAAGCTCGACAGTAAAAAAGGTAAGACCACAAGAGGCATGAAACCCTAGGTCAGCCCGTTTCCATGATGAATGTTCTTCAATGCATGGCTTAGCTGAATGATCCCATGAGGACATGTGTTGAGCAACAAGAATACATCTCTGATAGAAGACCCCTGGGCTCTTTACCTTATGACAATCGTCCATGATACGAGAAGAGATTTGACTGATGATTGGTTTAGGATATCCTACCGTGAGGCAATTTGGAAGAAATAGCCATTATTGGGGAAGCAATTGATTTACTTGAGCATGATGGTTGACAGTTGTAGTGACATACGTTGTCTGCCCCTCATGGTTCTGTATCTGAATAGTCCAAAGTTCGCTGCTGTCTGTTGACTTGCCCCTGACTAGCCGGCGGTAATAGTATTGAGATTCTTCACTACCCAGTAAATGAACTGTAAGTCGGAGCTTCTGGTGGTGGCGTCTTGCTGCTGAAGCGCTTGTTGCTGAGCCCGTAGTGACGGTTCATCCCGGAGGAGGAACATTGAAGCCCCCCCCCACTCCCCGCCCAAAGTACCTCCGTACTTATTTGAACATTAAACGCCAACTCACGTGCGAGCCCATTAAACCACCGGCGGGTCCCTGTCACGTCACGCTTGAGAGGCGCGTATCGTATTGCTGGAAATAATCGTGTCCAGCGGCTGTGATCGAACAACCTCCCGCGCGCCTCGTCTTTCTCTTCTCTCTGCGACCCACGATTTTACCCAAAACCTGCGCTGGATCTGTCCCATGACAAGCAGCAGCTGGCCCCGGTCTTGTTCGTTTCGCTCGTCTTAGAAGAAACGCAGCGCAAGGAGAAGCATGGCAGCCACCGTCGTCCCCCAGAAGCGGGTGCTGGGCGAGTCCCGCACCCGCCAGAACATCCCCTCGTCGCCGCAGTCCAGCAAGAAGCGCAAGACGGACATGGCCGAGCCCGTGCCGATCCCGCGCTTCATCAGCTCGCAGAAGGGTCCCGGCGCCAAGCTGGGCGCCAGCCAGACCAAGAGCGTCTTCGAGTCCGAGATTCTCGAGAAGCTCAGCCAGGACATCTCGGAGCGCAAGCAGAACAACACAGAAAAGGACCAGGCCTGGGATCGGCCGCCGGTGACGCAGTTTGTGCCGGGACGGGACAGCATCTGCTTCCAGTCCATCGAGGCCGAGGAGGGCACGCTCAATGGCGGCAAGGTGGCCGTCAAGCTGTTTGGCGTCACGGACGAGGGGTACTCGGTCATGCTGCATGTCACCGACTTCAAGCACTACCTCTACGTGGCTGCGCCTCTGGCCTTCCAGCCAAAGGACTGCGACCTCTACAAGGCGTATCTCGAGACACAGGTCGCCCAGTACCAGCCCGCGATTCACTCGGTCAGCTTGACCATGAGGGAGGACATCTACCACTACCAGGGCAATGTACAAAGCCCGTACCTCAAAATAACCGTTACCGACCCCAAATTTATCAACACGGTGCGATCGACGATAGAAAAGGGCCTTGCGAACTGGAAGGGCATGTGGGGAGCTTTGGATGGCGGGCTGAGGACGTACGACAACATTCAGTACGTGCTGCGGTTTATGGTGGATTGCAAGGTAAGGGCTTGATAGGCTTGCATATGAAGTGGTGTTGCTATATGCTAAAAGATGTGCTGCTCTAGATCCAAGGCATGTCGTGGGTCGAAGCCCCTGCCGGTACCTACCAGATGATCCCCGAACATAGCAAGCAGTCCAACTGCCAGATCGAAGCCGAAGTCAATTACATGGATCTCATCGCCCACAAGCCAGAGGGGGAATGGGCCAAGATGGCGCCTCTGCGTATCCTCTCTTTCGATATCGAGTGCGCCGGACGCAAGGGAATCTTTCCCGAGGCCAACGTGGACCCTGTCATCCAGATCGCAAACGTGGTTACCAAGTACGGAGAGAAGAAGCCCTTTATCCGAAACGTATTTTGCCTCGACACCACCAGCCCCATTGTCGCTACGCAGATTCTGGACTTTGAAAAGGAGGAGCAGATGCTCCACGAGTGGCAGCAGTTCCTTATCCGAGTCGATCCAGACATCATCATCGGATACAACATTGCCAATTTCGATTTCCCCTACCTCCTGGATCGCGCAAAGCACCTCAAGGTGCAAGGCTTCGAGTACTGGTCTCGCATCCCCAGCAAGCCCTCCAGAGTCAAGGAAACCAACTTTTCAAGTAAACAGATTGGTAACCGAGACACCAAAGCCACGAATACCAACGGCAGATTGCAGCTCGACATGCTGCAGCTGGTCCAGCGCGATCATCACCTGCGAAGTTACACGCTCAACTCTGTATGCTCCCAGTTCTTGGGGGAGCAGAAGGAAGACGTGCACCATACCATGATCACAGAGCTGTTCAACGGAACCCCCGAATCGCGGCGACGTCTGGCGCTCTACTGCTTGAAGGATGCCTACCTCCCCCAGCGACTAATGGACAAGCTGTCGTGTCTGGAAAACTACACGGAAATGGCCAGAGTCACGGGCGTACCCTTCAACTTTTTGCTTTCCCGTGGACAACAGATCAAGTTTGTGAGCCAGCTTTTCCGAAAAGCGCTGGAACAGAAGCTGGTCATCCCCAACATTGCCCCCCAGGGTACAGAGGACCAGTATGAGGGTGCCACGGTCATTGAGCCGACGCGAGGATACTACGACGTGCCCATTGCAACCCTCGATTTTGCCTCCCTGTATCCGAGTATCATTCAAGCACACAATCTTTGCTACACGACGTTGCTAAGACCTGGAGATGTGGAGAGATTCAAGCTCAAGAAGGACGAGGACTACATTGTCACCCCCAATGGAGATATGTTTGTCACGGCCACGAAGCGCAAGGGGCTGCTCGCTCAGATTTTAGAAGAACTGCTGTCAGCCAGAAAACAGGCGAAGCGAGAGCTGGCGCAAGAGACGGACCCCTTCAAGAAGGCCGTGCTGAACGGTAGGCAGCTGGCGCTGAAAGTCAGCGCCAACAGTGTCTACGGCCTGACGGGTGCAACGACTGGAAAACTGCCGTGTCTCGCCATCGCCAGTAGCACGACCAGTTTCGGCCGTCAGATGATTGAGAAGACGAAGCGGGAGGTGGAGGAGAGGTACAACATTGCAAACGGCTACACGCACGATGCCCAGGTCATCTACGGCGATACAGATTCCGTCATGGTCAAGTTTGGAACCAAGGATCTCGCCGAGGCGATGAAGCTGGGCGAGGAAGCCTCCAAGTTTGTGTCGGCCAAGTTCTTGAAACCCATCAAGCTTGAGTTCGAAAAGGTCTACTTTCCGTATCTCCTCATCAACAAGAAGCGGTATGCTGGGCTATACTGGACCAAGACGGACAAGTACGACAAGATGGACACCAAGGGTCTAGAGACAGTGCGACGTGACAACTGCCTGCTGGCACAGACTGTGATTGAAAAGGTCCTGCGAATGATTCTCATCGACAGGGACGTCCAAGGGGCGCAAGAGTAAGTGATACCCCCTTACGGTTCTCGAGATAGACTCGACCTGCAAATAGGGCATGTAGCTAACAGATGCCCGTCATCGACAACAGCTATGTCAAGAGTACCATTGCAGACCTGTTACAGAACAAGATTGACATGTCAAAACTGGTCATCACAAAGGCCCTCACCAAGGAGGACTACGCCGCCAAGCAAGCCCACGTTGAGCTTGCGCAGAGGATGAAGAAGCGCGACGCCGGCTCGGCACCTGGCCTCGGTGACCGAGTGGCATATGTCATGGTGAGAGGAGCGGCGGGAGCCAAGAACTTTGAAAAGTCAGAGGACCCAATCTACGTGCTGGAGAACAATGTGCCGATCGACACCAAGTACTACCTGGACAACCAGCTGGCGAAGCCGCTGGGGCGAATCTTTGAGCCGATCCTGGGCGAGACAAAGGCAAAGTCGCTGCTGACGGGAGACCACACGCGGACAATCTCGGTGGCGGCGCCGACGGTGGGAGGGCTGATGAAGTTTGCCAAGAAGACGCAGACGTGCATGGGATGCAAGAAGCCGCTGACGGGCTCGCACGAGAGCGCGGGCGCGGTGTGCAGCGACTGCGCGCCTCGCGTGGGCGAGCTGTACAACAAGACGCTGGACCGGGTGTCGGACCTGGAGGTGCGGTTCGGGCGGCTGTGGACGCAGTGCCAGCGATGCCAGGGCAGCATGCACTGCGAGGTGATTTGCAGCAGCAAGGACTGCCCCATCTTTTACATGCGGATGAAGGCGAAGAAGGATCTGGAGGATGCGGGCAAGGAGCTTTCCCGATTTGATGCGGACCAGGCCGCCATTTGGTGATGGAACGAACCCCTGAGATGACTGCTGTGCTTCGTTTCAGGGGGCTGGCGGAGGAGTGATTGTTTGCATCCGTTATTGGATGTACTATGTTTGTACGAGTTTGAAGCAATGTGCAAGGCACATATGAGGTGTCTGGAACTGATTCGGCGATGATTGACGGCATATGTTTTCTTTCCATTCTATCGTGTGATGCCAGTTTGCTTCTTTAATGCAGGGGTACCATCTATATAGAGATATAGAACTAGTAGGTATCATATGGAACATGAATATCACATATTATGTAAATGGCGAATCATGAGCGGCATGGAATGGAATCAGGTCTACCTTATGTGAGCATAGGGTAATAGTTATCATGTCATCCCGCAGGACCGGACATGTTACTCACATTCCTTGAGTTAGTTCCCAAAGTCTGACGATGGCGTTTTGCCCTTTCTTTTCTTTTCACTTCTTACTCCGCTGCTACGGGAGTCAGATGGATCCAGCACCCGCCCACCATGGAGATGGTCGACCCAACCTGATGCCTCAGCGGCTCGTCGTCGCCGGGCCGCACATGGCGAAACGTCTGCAGCACCCTCGCGACGAGGTAGAGCATCTGCGTCAGGGCAAACTGCTGGCCGATGCAGATCCGTGGACCGCCGCTGAAGGGGATGTACTCCCACCTATAAATCACACCAACCTCAGTCAACAACATGAAACTCTCTCTACCACAGACAAATCACAATACTGCAACTTCAGATTAATGGAAAGTAGAGGAACTCACCCCGGTCTATGCGTCTCCCACCGCTCGGGCCGAAACTCGTCGGCGTCCGGGCCCCAGACGTCCTTGCGGCGGTGCAGGCTGTAGGTCGAGTAGCGGCAGTCGGTGCCCCTGGGGACGAAGAGCGGGCTCTGGCCGTCGGGGCCGCCGCCCTTGGGGAGGATGGTGTCTCGTTCGGCGGTGCGCATGTTGCTCGCCACGGGGGCGTACAGGCGGAGGGCTGGAAAACGTTTCGTGAGCCGTTTTTGTTCAGGTTGAAATAAGGGGGGGGGGGGAGGGGGTAATGCTCACTCTCTTTCAGGACCATGTTGAGATACTTGAGATTCTTCAGCTCCTCCCACGTCGGCTTGCGGCCCTCCAGCAGGGCAACCTCCCGCCTCAGCCTGCTCCACACGTCGGGCCTCCTCGCCAGGACCCAGAACAGCGACGCCATGGTGCTGGCGCTGGTGTCGCGCCCGCCCAGGATGAGCGAGAACAGCTGGTCCCTGACCTGGCGGTGCGAGGCGCCCGACTTGATGATTTCGTTAAAAAAGACGTACGGCCTCTCCTTTTCCTTTTCCTGGGCGAGCGCCTGGGCGACGTGGCGGTCGACGAAGCGCTGCGTCGTCTGGACGTACTCGTCGAAGCGCCGGTCCGGGCGCAGGAGGGCGAGCCAGCCGAGGCGGGCGCGGTTGGTGGACGTCGTGAGGAGGTAGTCGAAGGCCGTCATGAAGTCGAGGGCTTCCTTTGTGGGGGAGGTGAGGAGGGAGGTTGAGTATCCGAACCTTTTTTGAGCTCATCATCAGTAAACTGACATATATATATATATATATATTTACACACACACACACAGAGAGACATATATATTATATGTATACAGGATGGTAGGGTTCAAGCTCACATGAAATCGGTGGACACGTCCATGGTAAAGTGATACAGCAGCCTGTCGACGTCAAACCGGGCTCCGTCCCGCGGCAGCCTCGCCAGGAAGTTGTCGACGTGCCTGTCGGTACACTCGAGGTCGGCGATCTGGTTGCGCACGAAGCTGGGGCGGATCAGCGCCCGCGCGCGATGCCACTCGGCGCCGTTGACGGCGAAGATGCTGTGCGGGCCGAGCGCCAGGACGCTGACCCGCTGGCGCAGCGACTTCATCGGCCAGTCGTCGAAGCGCGTCGACAGCAGGGCCTTGACGTTGTCCGGCTCCGAGGTGATGAGCATCCAACTGCCGAGGGCGTTGTACCAGAAGGTGCCGTTGCGGGCGGTGAGGACGTCGTCCCAGAGGGCGAGCAGGCGGTACTCCTTGAGGGCCTTGACGGAGATGCGCAAGAAGTCGAGGCCGAGGACGGGGTCGAGGTGAGGATAGACGGCGGCGGGCTGGCAGCCGCTGTGGACGCGCGTGCCGTGGAGGTAGTGGTGCCTCTTGCGGAGGACGAGGAGGACGGGCAGCAGTAGGAGGGCGAGGCCGAGGGAGGCGTGGCGAGAATACGCGGGCGGGAGGAGGTGCTGGTTCGTGGCGACGAGGGCGATGCGCTCGAGGGCGGACCAGAGCGTGTAAGTGGCCGTGAGGGCGCAGCCGAGCAGCGCTGCGAGCTCGCCGACGAGGACGGACATGGTTCGGATGATGCTTCTATCTACTGGTTCATATGCGATTAGAATCACCAACTAGCACGACCGTGGTCATGACATGAATGAGGGTAGAACGCGCATAGCAAGGGAGATGAAGAGGAGGTTTGTTGCCAGGATCTACATATAAGTTGGTGTGTAGGTATGTAGTACATTGTCTCTCCGCTAATGCGTGAACCAACTTCTCCTTTCGTCACTTTGTTCGCATGGCTGCAACCCTCCCCAACCAAGCCGCAATTGGACAAAGCCATCGAGTATCATTGTCTGAGCAGGTCAGGTTTCTTGTTTGAAAGCTTACAAGCAGCCCAAGTTCGCGGCCGCATCACCACGGTTCTTCTGTCCCAACCTGTAACCACTTCAGAGTTTTTGTCTCCCTTCGAAAGGGGGGCAGACAGAGCACATTTGAAAGTTGGCGCAATGGTTCACTCGGCCGTTTCAAGGGATTCTTTCCCATGGTTCACTCATACTAAATACTTGCCATCTCTTACGTTGCAGTAGCATGGGGAACGAGGATGTAACATGAAGTTGTGGAGTTGGGCGGAACAGTCAGTAAGGCAGTGAGATACGATCTTTGGTTTTGTTCTGTAGTTGTAAGTTTGTTCGCAGCAAAGAGGCAAAGGCCCGCTTTCAACGCCGTCACGAAGGAACAACAAGTGAAGCATCAATCAATCAATTTCGACGCCCATAATGGCCAGCATCCTCTGTTGCTCAACTCACTATAATCACCCTCCTCCTCAAGAAGCTGCAAAGTACACATAAGATACTGAACGCCATCAGCCCCCAAGGCATTGATGCATGCATGCAGCTGCCACTCCCAAGCTTTCACATGTTTGATAACTCAACCAACAACAACAAACTTGATTAGATGCCTCCCAACAATACAGGCAAATCACATCTCGGCATTGAAAAAAAGCATGGGAAGCTCGACAAGCCTCGGCTGCCCCGCCTTTTATGACCGAAAACTTGTCTCGAAACCTCCATCATGCATGCCCGTTCCTTTCTGGATGGGAAAACTTTCGTATTTCGTCTTGGAGTAAGTGTGAAGCTATCTTTTAAAAGAGAGGATTGAAACAAACGAGCGAGGTGGAAATCTCTCGCATGAGTTGTTTGAAATCGCAAAAGGGCATCATATTGCTTTGCGCATCTCCCGCCATTTCAGGATATACATACATGGATCTGCGTAAAGAAGCTTGACGTCCATTTAACATGCATTCTCTTTGGAGAATGCTGAGGGCATTGATCGGCTCCGGAAGACGGTTCCCGACACACACAATATCTGAAAGCCCAAGACATAATCACTCTGATGAACTCTGCTCAGACTGTATTCCGACTCGCCATGTATTGACAGACGAACAACCACCAGCATAAGCTTCACACGATGACTTGTCTCTGTTTTCCCCTCATTATGACAAGTCATGCTTGAGCCAAGCAGCACACACCCTTTAATGATATGCCTCCTCTGGGGTTGGGTAGCGACAAGACATCAAAAGCAGACATATCACTTGTATGTATCTCCAAGATGGTCTTTGGCCCCTTCCAAGGATCAGAAGAAAAAGTCGCCCATATTCAGACACTGGAAGTAATCCTGCCCGCCATCTTTCCGGCCCAACCACCCCCCTGAACTTTAATATAATACAACACATACCCCAAAGATTCCGTTAAACTCCAATAAGGAACATTGCAACTCTCTTTTTTCCCATTACATTCAAACTCGGCCCTGAGAGTCCCTCAGCGCCTGGCTGGCAGCCTGGGCCGCGCGGCGAAGCCGGGCCTCGAGGTTGGAATCGCCCAGCATGGCGCGTCCGTGAGAGACAAAGTCGTCGTAGACCGGAGCCAGGGCGTCAGATCGCAAATCACAGCCGTAGTAGAACAGCACGCTTCCGTTGCGGTTGAAGCTGCCGTCGGCCTTTTCAAAGAACCACGTCAGGTTCTCGTCGTTCTCGCTCACGGTCCAGACAAGGCTCGGGTGGTCCTTCTTGATGGCCGCGAAGACGTTCTCCGCCACGTTGGTCAGCCAGCCGGACTTGGTGATGGCCAGGGTCGCAAGGGTGGCCATCGGCCGGTCCTTGCCAGCGGGGATCACAATGGCGACGCACTGGAGCGCGTCGTCGTAGTAGGCAGTGAAGGGGTTCTCTCGCAAAAAGTCGATGAACCGGTCAACAGTTGCTTCGGCATCCAGTCCCTCGCGGTCGCGAATCAGGGCTTCCTTGATCTTATCCAAGTCCTCAAAGTCGGCCACGGAGGAGACCTTTTGGATCTTGTCACCGCGTCGGATCAATGTGCCGGCGCCAGAGTCTGTGAACAGTTCCTTTTGCAGATCGCTGGGGTGGATGATGGCCACGCTGGAAGTCCTCGGCAGGGTGTCGAGAAGCTCCTTGATCTCCTTGATCTTGAGTCGCGTGCCGTATCGGCACCAGGGCTGCGACATGAGGTGGTCAAACTCCTCGTCCAGGTTGATGTGCGAAATCTTCTCTCCCTCGCCGTCGAACAAGCCGCCCTTTTCGGACAGATACACAACCTTGAGGGGCTCCAGCGCGCGGGCGAGCTCGGCGGCAGCAACGTCGGCGTTGACGTTGAGCAGTCGGCCATCCTCGGACTCGGCCATGGAGGTCAGGACGGGAATGTAGCCCGCCTCAATCGACTTTTCAATCGCCTCCTTGTTGACCTTTGTAATCTTGCCGACGTACTGCCACTTCTCCTTGTCCAGGTAGTCGGCCATGAAGACGCCGCTGATGGACCTGGTGGCAACGCCCAGCGAGTCCAGCCTGTCCACCAGCCTCAGGTTCTCCTCGAGGAAGAGCTTGCGGGCCACGCCGAGCGTCTTGGCGTCGGTGACGCGGATGCCCTCCTCGAACTGGGGCTCGACGCCGGCCTCCTCCAGCAGGCGGTTCAGCTGCGGGCCGGCGCCGTGGACGATGACGGGGTACAGCCCCAGCTCGTAGAGGAACAGCAGGCTGCGGCACAGCTCGTCAATGTACTCGGTCAGGATGGCGCCGCCGACCTTGATGACGGCGAACTTCTGGGACTCGACCGAGGTGAAGAGCTTGAGGTACTGCTGGCCCTCGCGCTTGCTGCCGATGCTGCTGACCGTCTGGGCGACAATCTCGCGCGTCCGATCCCTCGTCGGCAGGGACGCCAGGCCCCGGCGGCCGGCCGCACCCAGGCCCAGGCCCAGACCCAGGCTCGGGCTCGGGCCTCGGACGACGTTCGGAGCAGATGCGCCAGCCGCGGCCGCAGCGGTCCTGGGCGCACCTCGTCGAGCTCCGGCCCGCAAGGCTGCAGAGGTGGCAGAAAGCATGGTTCGCGAGATTGTCTGGTCCAATTGGCCCGGCGAGGCTTGGGAGAGAGAGCAAGAAAAAGAAGGAAACAATGGCCGAGGGGAGGAGACCGGCGAAGACGAGGACGGGCAGGGGACCTTATATTAGGTAGATCAGATAAGGAAAAAAAGAGTCACCGGCTTTCGTATTGCGCTGGGCCGTTGTGGGGGAGGGGCAGAAAAAAATGTCGCCCCGAAACCGCTCACCAATTGGCGGGCAGGCGGTGAATGTCGCCCCATCAGATAAGATGAGCATGTTGGCTGGATTATAGCAGAGCGTGAGCAATAATACTCGGAGCTGATGCATGTCTTGGTTCGGCTGAGAGATCTGATAATAAGAGAAGATTGTGAATCTGTCAAGCCTGTTGCAGATATCATGCATGTCTGGTTGATGCTGGTCGGCATTCAGCAACATCAAAGGCATCTCCAGCGCCGGTGCATGTCACTGCGTTCAGGCAAAGCTCATCACAACGCGTTCTGCAGGTTCCTGACCCTGAGCTGCAGGGAACCGGAACCGTAGCCTTGTAAAAATAATTCGTTCTTTTAGGACCGGTAGAGAGCGCACATTATCTCAATTGGTCGGAGGAAACGCCTAGCCTGCAAATCATATACATAAACCAGCCCGTGAGCATCCCAAGGCTACATCTCCCGTTAAAATAGTCCGAAGTCTGAGCAAACTCCTCATGGCACAGAACCCTCATCCAATAGCAATTCGTAATCTTTCGGCTGGAAACGAGACCCGGCTCGCGGCTGGCCGTCTAGAGCAGCCGGTTTGGTACTCGTCAAAGGACCTCGTAAATCATGGGCAAACAAACAAGGAAAGTGAGTATTAGCGGGTGGCAACGACTGTCATTTCTTCGTCAGCTTCCGCCGGGTAAATTCTCAAATCGCAGCGGTTCACTCACCTGATGGAACGATAATGACAACCAGGAGCAGGATGATTCCGACGACGATGCAGACTCGCATCTTCATGTCCTTCCACCACATCTGCTTTCGCACTCTGTTGGCACCGCGGCGGAAACCCTGTGCGGATTCCGCCAGGTTATCGGTCTTATCTTGCAGGACGTCCAGGCGGTCACCACGCTGAGCCACGTTTTGAATGTTGTTTCGCATCACTTGAACCGTTGCGTCGATTTCCTGATGGGAGAAGACGAGGTTAGCTTTGGATCTTGTTCTACTCGTTTCTTTCTCGTTCTCTCCTTTCTTTCTCGGTGAAGAGCCCCATCAACCCAAAACGCAGTCCACGCATCGATTATCGCTCAACTCAGCGGTGAGGCTGAGCGACGAGCGCAATGCTGCTCCCTGCGGAAGCATGTCCCATTCCGCATCATCACCGCTCGCAAACTCGAGAGGAATCCCATCCAAATCGAAACAAGTCCTGGAATCTTGGCGGAAAACTTACGCCTTGAAGCGCCTGGGTGCGCGACACGCCGCCGGACTGGTCGGCGCCGGCCTTGGGAACGTAGGGATCATACGGAGCGTCGGCCATTTTGAGAAGAATACAACGTTCAGTCGAGAGAGTAGATGGCCGTCGGGCAGTGGAAAATGTGGGCGATAAAGCGATCGGAAGGGTAGAGCGTAGGCGAGCGACAGCGGCAGCGCTGGTGTTGCTGGTTCTGGAGGGGCGTTGGAGTGAAGAGGACGGTGATGCGTAATGGCGGCAGGGAAATGTGAGGAAGACAAGTTTACGTTTGGTCCGCAGACAGAATAAGCCCCTTCGCCTACAAAAGCACTGTACAAGTGCCAACCACTGGCAGCTAAAGGGAGCAGCGGCAGAGCCTGTTGCAGGCGTTGGCCCCCCGGCTGACGACAGCGCGGAGTCGACGGAACCTTGGAGGGACCCCCAGCCTCGCGTAAACAGGTGCCGGCGGGTGTACATGGCGGGTATGCATGAAGTTCTTCACAGGTCTCTTCTAATCAGGTTCTATTCATGCAGACCTGGCAGACAGGGAACGAGGTACGCAAAAGTACTTTTCGCCCTCAGTCTCGCTACTTTGCCCCGCCACACTGCCTCGTCCGAGAATGTGGCTCTGGCGCTCTGCTCACTGGCACACGTGATTGCTATCACGGTCAGAAACTGGCTCGGCGGCTAGCGGCATAAGTCGAGTGATGGTGCTGGGCCAAAGAGAGGCGGAAGATGCACAGAACACAGAAGAAATATCGAGAAAAATCACCCGCAGATATGGTGACTTCCAGTTGTTGTCGATTCCGGTGGTACAAACCAGAGTCTGTCAAGGCCTCAGGACGTGCTTCGTCCCTGACTTGCCCAGCCTTGGACATGCTCGGTTGCACAGTTTGGCCCCGCGACCACTGTCGCAGGCTGGTTTCATCCCAACTTGACGAAAGCGTGGATTGACTCATTCCGGCGGCAGGGCAAGCGGCTGGTCTCGCAATAGCTTCTGTGCCTGGATTCTTGCCAGCTCTCTCTTCAATACCTGTTCGGGAACAACGGGCTGATTGTAGCAGCCGGCCGCGCCCAATCAAGACGGACGGTGTGCGCTCAGCTCCGTACAGTGCATTACGAAGCCGCCTCGAATTGATGTTGGGATGCGAGACTGCAGCTTTCATAGGCGATGCGAGAAGCCATTATGCTCGGTGAGTATCCATGGTGGTCATTCATTGTTCAAGTGCCTTGAATGTTGACCGAGGGCTTGGATTGTCATGGTGTACGGAGCAGCAGCAGCCAGTCATTCTCCGTCCAAAGCATTTTTTAAGCATAATTGCTGGAGACTCTGCTGTTAGTGGACTCTGAATGGGTTCACCTTGGTGCATTGCATTTTACTACCTGTACTCATACATAGGCCCAGGGCAAGCCACACTTGTGCTGACTCGAAAGAGTTGAACACCTACTATTATTGTAGGTCCATCGGCAAGCAGCAGTCCTGTACGAAGACGACATCGTATTCCATTTAGCAGACGTGCTCAGCCTCCTCGGCCCTGGTCCAACTAACTACCGGTATTGCTCTTTTGCATGCCAAGACAACAGCGCAACTGCTGACCTCTTTTCTTGGTCGAAAATGGTTGGAAGCGGCCCGCCGCCAGCGTGACCGCGAAAGGAGGGAAAGTCAACGGATATTCACGATCTGTCTTGTCGAGCTTCACTGTGACGATGCAAATTCGTGCGTCAAGACGGTCGTCGCGCTCGCATGCAGATCATGCACAAGACTCATGTCGAGCTGGACACTGATTGACAGAATGACGTCTGACCCGCCCTATCGAACATCAGATGCCGATAAGCGATCGCCTACTGCGCTGCCCATCATTTGAATGTATGACGAGCACTCGCTCAACTGCCTTACCTAACCCTGATGATGCATCCATCGTATGCGCCAATCCTTCAGCTCTGTCCAGACTGACTCTGTCTTTGATGTCTCGTGATGCAACAAGAGAGACATGGAACGAGCGCTGATGGCTTTGTTGCTTTGTCCACTCATCCGCGGTATCCCCAGCTCTCCCCGCCTCTTTCCCGCCTGACTAGGATCTTTGCGTGGTCTTGTCCCCCTCACCAACACAGGCTTACTTGCTCTCGTATGTTTGTGTGCTCAGTGGTGTGGCTGCCCTGTCGGGCTGAAGGGGAGCACCACAACGGCCCAACCACCGCCCAGGGGCCAGCCACGATTCCGTCAGTATTAGACAGAAGGGAGGAAGGAATAGAAGGTTTTGGTTCTGCCCGAGTCAGTCGGCTAGCTCTCGATAGTCGCTCTACTCCAGTCAGACGTCAGCACCTTGACGATGCGGCAAAAGCTTCCAGCGGCCGCAGCGGCCCTTTGGGATGCTCCCGTAAGGTAGCGAGCGGCATCTTCCGCAGCGACTCTGCTTCAGCATGCCGTTAGCGAGGGACGATACGAGAGTCTGCTGCTTCAGCCGCCTGTCGTTTCCCTGCGAACGCAACCTCACCCCTTCACGTCTGCTTGCTCCCTTTTCCCGGCGATTGGAGCAAGGTAGACAAATAGACAACAAAAAGTCGATCCTGATCGCTGGCGGGGCGCGATGTCATTGCTGCTTTCAAAGATTCGGTGGCCCGCTTGCAGCCTCGCTCCTCGTATTTGGACCCTGCCAGGTTCCCGTTCTGGCCCAGCACCCGAGCGGCTACTGCGAGCTAGGACCAGACCAGGACGCTCTGTGATAGTTCGATGCAGCAAAAGTGGTGCTACCAAGGCAAGGTTTTGCGTGGCGCTCCAGCAGCTCCATTCCCGGCTCCAGTCCAGCTCCAGTTCCAGCTCTCCAGACTTCCAGCTCCAGGTTTTTGGCAGAGTCGCTCATGGCCTCCTCCCAGCTGAAGGTAGCTCCCAGGTATCGACGCAAGCAGTCCTCCATGGCCGGGTACTCCGGAGCTACTGCGAGTGCGTGCTCCTTGCCCACGTTCAGTAGTAGAGCTTGTTGTTTGCCCGATGCTCGCACAACAGACGAGCACACGTACGTCAGGCGAGCGTCAATTCCGCCTTCTCGGTCGCAGGCCGGCTGTGACGAGTGAGCATGTACAGATGCAAGCGCTTCCGGAGCCGATTCCAGCTCCCCAGAAGCGATCTGCTGGCCCGTATTTTCTACTGCTGGGTAAGGTTAAGGTAAGGTAGGACAAGGAGGGATATCCGGGCGGGCAGGCAGTATGTACATACGAAAGGTGTGCAAGTATATCCACCGCTCACCTCGTCCTTCCCTTCTCCACAGCTGGGCCGCCTGTCTCTTGTTTTCCTCTCTTTCTTCCCTTTCAATATCCCCTCCCTCTGTCTCTCGCTCCCATTCATTCACTCGCTTGCCGTCCCTCGTGGTGCTGCCGCCCATTTCTGTCGCCGTTGCCGGTTGTCCAACCTGCCAAGTCGACAACCGACGGTATAGATGGCTCTGAAGCTGTAGCGGGCTGCATTCCATCCTGGTCACGATAGAGCCTCGATTGCCGAAACAACTTGCGCGCAACCGCCGTCTCATGGGATCCCCCCTCGCTGATTGAATTGACTCTCTGGGGCCGTTGTCGCTGGAGACTTCGTTTGCCAACATGGAACGGTTATTACGCCAATCGCCGCTTGGTCGTCTGGCCATTGGGCTGTTGCTAGCGACCAGCCAGCTCACGGCGGCTTATAACTTGGATCCAGACTCGCCTGGTACGAATAGACTGCTGCTTCATGTTCCCATCCAGCATTGGTGCGGCCGCTAATTGGGGACCTATAGATTCTGTCAAGTCGATATCAAAACAAATGGCGGAGGACCTGGTGTCGTTTTATCACGGCAACGAACCGGGCCAGACGCCTGGCCTTCTTCCCGATCCATACTACTGTGGGTATATCTTTCTCATATGCTGCAGCAATCGCTGCTCCTCTTCTCATCACTGACATGTGCATCTCCAGGGTGGGAGGCTGGTGCCATGATGGGGACGCTTATCGACTACTGGTATTACACCGGGGATGACACCTACAACAACCTGACCAAGCAGGCCCTCCTCTTCCAGGTCGGCGAGACCAACGACTACATGCCAAGGAACCAAACCCGAACCGAGGGAAACGACGACCAAGGCTTCTGGGGCCTCTCCGTCATGTCAGCCGCCGAATACAAGTTCCCCGATCCGCCCCCTGATCAGCCACAGTGGCTGGGCCTCGCCCAAGCTGTCTTCAACACCCAAGCCGCTCGCTGGGACACGGAGCACTGCGGAGGCGGCCTTCGCTGGCAGATCTTTACGTGGAACAATGGCTATGACTACAAGGTAGGTCGGGTTGCGCTTCAAGGTGCAAGGTGATGACCGAACCATGCCGTCTGGCTAACTGTTGATAGAACTCAATTTCTCAAGCGTGCTTCTTTGCTCTGGGCGCAAGGTTGGCCCTGTATACCGGCAACACGAGTTACTCTGACTGGGCCGAGAAGACGTGGGACTGGATGGTTGCCACGAAACTCATCAACACGACGAACTGGTATGTCTACGACGGCGCCGGAATCGAGACCAACTGTACCGTTCTCACCCCCTACCAATTCACTTACAACGCCGGAGGCATGATTCTCGGAGCCGCCGCCATGTACAACTTGACCGAGTCGCAGACCTGGAAGGACCGCTTGGACAACCTCCTCGAAGGCAGCAAAGTCTTCTTCACTGGGCCAAAGAACAACATCATGTCGGAAGTTGCCTGCGAATCGGTCAACACGTGCAACGTTGATGAGCACTCGTTCAAGGCTTACCTGACCCGCTGGCTTACCATGATGATCAAATGGGCCCCTCACACTTATGACACCATAAGTCCATACCTCCGGGCCTCGTCGATTGCCGCAGCGAAGCAGTGTCAGGGCGGCGATAACAAACGCATGTGTGGCCTCATCTGGTACGATGGCAAATATGATGGATCGACAGGAGTCGGCCAGCAGATGGCAGCCCTGGAAATCACAATGTCCAACCTTATCCAGAATAGCAGCGCGCCCGTGACTGCAGACAACGGAGGCACCAGCGTAGGAGATCCTGGCGGCGGCGGTGATGACATTGGCCGGAACCAGCCGAAAGGACCCAGCTACGGACCCATTAACGGAGGCGACAGGTTTGGGGCCGCCGTCCTCACGATGCTCGTTATTGCCAGCGTGGTTGGCGCCATGTTTTTCATCTTCATGGACGAGACCTCGCCCAAGGGGCCAGTAGCTCAGTTCAAGGGATTCCACTCTACTGCTTCAGCGGCCCTTGGAACGCTTGTTGCTGGGGGAGGCATAGCGGCGGCCGCCGCGGCTGGTCGAAGAAGGGCCGACAAGGAGAAGGGGGTCAGCATCAATGAAAAAGCTGTCGCCAACAGCGGAGACTCGGGAAGCAATGACAGTCCCCGAGACAGCACCTTGAATCACGCAGCCAATGAAGGGGCACCGGTGGCCGCCGACTCGCTTCGGCATAGTACAGCGAGTCAACGACGGCAGTCCAACATGCCCATCGGTTGGCCACATAACCCGTCTGTGAGGAACAGTCTTGTCGTGGCAGAGTCGTCATCTGCGGGGGCGTCTGCTGAAGACCAGCAGCAGCGATAGGAGACTCCGAGATCGAGCTTTACACACGTTGGCAGCAGCAGGACGGCGTTTTCTTCCTCTTCTTCTTTCTGGGCACCGTTTGGTGACTCTGCTTTCTGCCCCTCCTTCTAATTTTCTGTTTGGGCGGCGAACTTGGGAGTTGGGTTTACGAGGGATATCATTTTGCAAAAAAGGCACAAATGGGCTTGGTTTCAACATGTCAGATGGATGTATTACGAATCCGTGTGCAACGGCAGACATACGGTATCTGAACTCTACGATGTGACGTACATATAGGACGGGGAGGAAAAGAGGGTTTAGAATATACGAACAGTTTCATGATGAGAGGAGCCTCGTAAGAAATTAGTGCTATGAACATGAAGAGTAGTATATCAATATCATCCCGCTACGGTACTAATGCGTGACGCTGTCGAGAAAGAGTTTGTGCGTGATGACGCATTAATGGAATGAGATTCTGCGTAAGCTGTGCCTCTCATACACTGTATCTTGAAATTATGTTACAGTACCTTAGGCTGCAAAGGGTCAGAATAAAGCATACCTACAGACACATCAAGAGACTGCGTGCTTTATAGGGAGTTTAAAGGAGACATTCGCAGTCGTAATCCTTACTGGATGACAGACTTCGAGGTCGATCGGCCTTAAACGCATTAGCCTCACTGGCACTGCACTGACCCCGTCGACCCTACATAAATTGGCTAGTGGGTCAGTGGATATTCCAGACCCTCGTAAGGTCTCCATTCTCCAACATCGAATTACAACCCGAAAGTGCAACCTCCCGCAGAGCGTCACTCCATCGCACCCTCAGGGGCTTCTCCGAGGCCGCAGCAACATGGCGCCCAATCCGCCGGACGGCAGCGCTGCAAAGGCAGACCGCGACAACTCGTCGCTGCTGCTCCCGACCGCATACGACGACGACGCCTCCTCGATCAACAGCCGAGACCAGGACACCGACAGCGAGGACGATGCGCTGCAGCAGCGGGCGAGGAACAGCCGCGAGCTGCGGGCGCACGACCGCATCGTGCTGATGGAGGAAGAGGAGCTGGACCAGCTGGTGACGAACTCGCGCCGCAAGCAGGAGCTGGTGCGGCGCGGCTCTGCGCTGGCCCTGCCGCTGCCGAATCCCTTCCGGGGTCTGGCGCGCAAGCCGAGCCTGGGCAGCATGTCGACGGCCGGCAGCTCCAACGAGAACGTGGCGGGGGGGTCCGAGAAGGGGTCGTCGGCGTCGGCGGACGGGCGGCGGCAGCAGCAGCGGCAGAAGAGGCGGGCGAGGCGAGACACGAAGCGCGAGAGGCTGCTGGAGGAGGCGCAGCACGGCGAGGACGGCGGGCTGATGTACGAGATGGAGGAGGGCGGCATGAAGGAGGGCAGCTCGACGGGCGAGAGTAGCGAGAGCGACGAGTACGACCGCCGGGCGCTCAACGCGCTTGCGCACGCAAAGAGCCAGCGCGGGCGGAGCTGGCGGCGGTGGCTGTTCATCCACTCGCTCATCTTCATTGGCTTCGCCATCCTCGTGCTGGCCGCCTGGAAGCTGTCCAAGGCCCGCAGGTCGTCGTCGTCGTCGTCGGGCTCCAAGGTGCATCTGACGAGCAACGGCACCGCCCTGTTTGCGCCGACGACCATCATCATCAGCCTCGACGGCTTCCGGGCCGATTTCCTGCAGCGCGGACTTACCCCACGCCTCAATGCCTTTGTCAGGGAGGGCGTCTCGCCCAAGTGGATGCATCCGTCGTTTCCCTCGGTCACCTTTCCGAACCACTACACGCTGGCCACCGGCCTGTACCCCGAGGCTCACGGCATCGTGGGCAACACGTTTTGGGATCCGGAGCTCGAGGCCGAGTTCCACTACACGGATCCCGCGCGGAGCTTGGACCCCAAGTGGTGGGGTGGGGAGCCGTTCTGGGTGACGGCCGAGAAGCAGGGCGTGCCGAGTGCGATTCACATGTGGCCGGGCAGCGAAGCACATATCCTGCACCTGGAGCCCGAATACGTGGACAAGTTCAATGGCAATGAGGCGCTCGACAACAAGGTCTCGAGGATCCTTGGATGGCTGGACCTGCCCGGCCGGGAGAGCGGGTCTGCAGCAGGAACCAAGGGCATGCGACCCCAGCTCATTGCTGCCTACGTGCCCAACGTGGACAGCGACGGCCACAAGTACGGGCCCAACAGCACGGAGATCCGATCTACTATCCAAGAGGTGGATGCTATGATGGACAAGATCTTCAAGGGGCTCGACGCGCGGAACCTGACGCACATTGTCAACGTCATTGTCGTGTCGGACCATGGCATGGCCACCACGGACACGACTCGCCTGCTGCAGCTAGAAGACCTCGTCGACACGTCCAAGATTGAGCACATTGACGGCTGGCCGCTATACGGGCTTCGACCAAAGACCCCCGACGACCTACAGGGCATGTACGAAGGGCTGGTGGAAAAGGCCAAGTCCAACCCCAACTTTGACGTCTACCTCCGCGACGTCAACATGCCGGAGCGCTATCACTTTACAAACAACGACCGCATTGCGCCGCTGTGGATCGTGCCCAAGACGGGGTGGGCGATTGTCACCAAGGACCAGTTCGATGCTGAGGATGGAAAGGCGAATGGCCTTGTGTATCATCCCCGCGGGCTGCATGGGTATGACCATGAGCATCCGCTGATGAGGGCCATCTTCATCGCGAGGGGACCTGCGTTTCCGCATCCTGCGAATAGCCAGGTCGATGTCTTCCGTAAGTGATCTCTCCTTGAATAAGTACTTTCGAGCATGGCTAATATTGTTGGCAGAAAACATCGAGGTCTACAACTTGTTGTGTGACTCTCTGGGTGTGAGGCCCAAGCCGAACAACGGAACGCTGCGGCTGCCGTTGAAGACCGTTGGGACGCATGACGATGAAGAAGAGCCTAAAATACCTGAAGATCCGGTGACGTCTTATTCAGTCACTCTGACTCCTTCGCAGTCTGTGAAGACGCAGACCATTCCCCGTCCGTCGGTTCCCCCAAAGCCAACCACCACTTCCACTTCCACTTCCACTTCCTTATCAAAAACGCCATCTACTACATCGACTACATCGTCATCTCCATCAAAGCCGCACACTACTTCAAGTGCGGTAGCAGCGACACCGACACATGACAGCGCCGAGGGCGACGACTCCTCTGGCTCGTTGAAGGACACGGTGACTGGTATATGGGACTGGGCGACGAACGAGCTCGACAAAGTCTGGCATAAAATTACGAATGGTTCGTCTTGAGCGTCATCGTAGCATTTTCTTTTTTTTTTTCCCCTTCCCCTTTGCTGTTATCACTTTCGCTGTTGATACACACACATACACACACATTGGCAGAGGCGTTTGGGGGCAAATCTCTGGGCATCATTCTTTTTTTTAATTCGGCTTGATTAATATCACAGCAATGGCCTTTCTTGCCTTGGACAAATAGACTTTTCATTGCGGCTTGTGGCTGCTTCTGTTTATCTGCTCGCTTGTACGGCTTGTGATATTAAATGACGACCGAGCTCACACCGAGATCGGCGTATGGATGTGTGTTTTATCAGCCTTGGGTTACATCATATCCCTCAAATAATTGTTAGCCACTTTGCTTTCTGAATACGAGGCTCCGATTGTACCCTTGAGTTTATTCAATCCTCGAGTAGAGTGATAAGTATCTGGTCGTACAAAGACTAAGTCAAGGAATAGAGGTTGTCGATATTCAACTGGGAGCACGGCAGTGTATCTGTATCGGTAAAGGTTGAAAATAAGCGAATTGAGACAGAAGTCGCTATAGTCAACCGTACCTTACACTTCACTGGCCCCACTATACCGGGCGAAACCAGGCATTAGTAACGCGACGCGAAGTTTGCAGTGAATGTTCGCCTCTTCCATTCAACTTCAGAATTTCCTTCTATCAAATCGCATTGCGGTCTATTATCTCAACTGTCGTCTGATGTAATTTTCTCCAAGGCCACTTCATTCTTACTTCTACCGCGGACGACTGACCATATCCTTTCCTTCTCACCTTCCCTCCCCACGCTTATATCACGGAAAGCAACGGTCCTCCATCTTCGGTAACACAAACACATAAACAACGTGTGAAGGGCGTGTATATCATCATTGGCCAAACCCTTCCAAAACTTATGGAGTCGACGAGGCCGCTGTCTGCCTAAATTCCTCAGTTCATTTCTCACCGAAAAGGAGAAAAGCGGCAAATTGGACAAAGACACAGCGCACATCTTACCATGGCCATGAATCGCGAGGCGCTGCGAGAGGAGCTGATGATCCAGGAGGTCATCCTCGCGTCGCTGCAGGGCGAAACCTTTGACGATGCGGAGGAGCAGCGTGAGGATGCAAGGAAGGAGATTTCGAGGCTTAAGAGGGCCTTGAAAGCCTTGCCTAGGAGTTCATCCGGCGATGAGGGTACGAACCAGCCTCTAATCCCCCCCCTTAAGTACCTATCTATGCCCAGTCAGTCAGTACATTGTATGGAGTAGAGGCACACTTCCACGCATGTGTCAGCCTCACTTTGATGTCACGATGCCTCGACTCAGCCGCCTTTCGTATAACTGAGTCCTTTTTTTTTTCTGATTGGAAAGGCCGTGCTGATTCTGATTCGATGCGATTCTCATTAGGCGGCCCAAGTAATAGCAGAGCGCAAGCCCAACGCGCGGCCTCGCAGGCTTCAGCGTCACCCCAAAGTGAGTGCGTGCGGTTCCTCACCAGTTACTACACAGTACTTGGCAGTATATCGCCGGAAGGCGGTTATCGTTATCTGAGCCTTCTTTCAACCTGAACCCTCAGGTATCCGTTTCACCTTGGTTCTTTCCTCTCTACTACTTCACTTCGGCCTCGCCCAATTTTCCTTTGTTCTCCTTGCATTACAGCTCACAGCACGGTTCACGAAGAAAACAGGCCCGGAGAACCGCCAGATTCACGGTGCCAGCGTCTCCCTTTTCATCCGACCTTTGGGCCTGATGCACCTCTTCTCCTATTTCACACTCCCCTCCCTTGCACTGCGTTCGTTTCTCGTCTCACGCTGCATTCACGCCCCGTGAATAGCCTGATTCTATTGACGAGTAATACTCGATTCCCCCCCTCCTCTTGCCGCAGAGCCTCCTGTATCCCTGTGCCAGCAAAGCCGCCGTCACTCGGACTTGGTTGGTCCATCAGGAACGCCCCTTGGCTCTGTTGCCAGCTCTCTTGTGCAACGTATAAGGCACCCCTTTCTTCTGCTACTTATTCACCTTGCCTCGGACGCTTCTCGAGTTGCCAAATCCTCCTCCTTCATACTCGGCATCAGTTTCCTTTCAAGCATGATCGGACCATTCTCTGGCTAACGATCCCTTTTGTCAGAACAACCAGACCAAAGCCGAGCGAAAACGCCGGTTTCTGCAGGACCCTCGAGATCGCGTCTTCCGTCAGCCGTCATGGAGACGCCGAGAAGGCCCCTGGCCTCCGAAACTGGAGAGAGCCCCTCGCTGACGGTCAGAAGTCGAAAGCGAGACTTTGAGGCCACTGATTTGCATGCTGGCGCGGGCTCGACTCAATATCGACGGACGGCTCCACAGCCCTTCAGTGGCTCCCAAGATCCTGCTTGGTCTCCTTCGTCAGACGAGCAGGTTGAAATCATTGACCTCACTGGGTATGTTAGATGCTCGCCATGAGAGGTGCAACTGCATTGATGCCGGATTGCCCCTGTGATCTGGGTATGGAAGCTAACATGGGAGACAGAGCGGATGTTGATTACGACTCGTCCAAGATTGTGGAACAGCTGAGGTTAGAACGGGAGAGGAAGAAAAAGGCAGAGCGAGAAAAGGCTACTGCCGCAGTCTCGCAGCCTTCGACCCAGAACGCTTCCGGTCCCTCCAGGGGCTCGGGTCTAGAGCAACCGTCGGCCTTTTCTAGGATGATGGCCACGCAACGGCTCAACCCACCTCAAGACGTTGTCGACATCTCGGATGACGAGCTTGAGGCGCCTCTGCCTAACCTGGTGGCTCGAGGGCCGGCGTATGGCGCATCTGCCGGGCCTTCACAGCGCGGGGTGGACCAATCATACCCCAACTCAAATTTTTATCAGCTGCCGAGTGGAAATCTGCCAATGCCTGGAGCTTTCCCTGGAGAGCCCTGGAGGTTGGGTATGCCCATAGCGGCGAGCGATCCACGCTGGGAGACCTTGACGCCATTGTCCGACATCATCAACAGGACCAGCTCCTTTGATTACGTCAACGGTGTTGACGGGGACGGCAATTCGCTTCCTAGCCACCTCATGGACTTCATCAACAACTCCTTCCACGACCCCAGAGTGACGGAACAGGAGCTGGATGACCTGCTGAAGAATATCCGCCCAGACATGGATATTCCAGAGGACAAACGAGACGGTACCCCTGAAGGCCTCAAGAATGCCCTCTATCCCCATCAGGCCCTCGCGCTGTCGTGGATGAAACAGATGGAAGAGGGGACCAACAAGGGTGGCATATTGGCCGATGATATGGGTCTTGGCAAGACTATATCAACATTGGCTCTGATACTGTCAAGACCGGCCAAATCGCGCCCCAAGGTGAGTTGTGACCAGCGTACCTCGCACGTATCGCTGCCCTTGCTGCTTCTTGTGCTAATTATCCTGCCGTAGACAAACCTGATTGTCGGCCCGGTGGCCTTGATTCGACAGTGGGAAGAGGAAATTCATAAGAAGACCAAACTCTCTCACAAATTGTCCGTCTTTGTATACCACAACACGAAAGCCACGATCGATCACATGCTCCAGCACGACGTTGTGCTGACCACTTATGGCACCCTCGCCCAAGAGATGAAACGCCTGGACGCTTTCTTGGAGAGCAATGCAGGTCGTAACATCGACTTCAACGACAAAGGCATCGCAACAAAGTTTCCGCTCCTGAACCCGAGAAAGTCCAAGTTCTACCGCGTCATTCTCGACGAGGCGCAGTGCATCAAAAACCGCAACACCAAGACTGCCAAAGCGTGTCATCGACTGAACGCCGTGCATAGGTGGTGCCTCTCCGGAACCCCCATGATGAATGGTGTCCTGGAAATCTTTTCCTTGGTTCATTTCCTTCGCATAAAGCCGTACTGCATCTGGGATAACTTTAGGAGGGATTTTAGTCCACTCTTTAACAAAAATAGTGCGACGGACGGTGTCGCCATGCACAGGTTCCGCGCTCTCCTCAAAGCAATCATGCTTCGTCGGAAAAAGGACTCTCAACTGGATGGGAAGCCTATTCTGGTGCTGCCTGCCAAGACAGAACACGTCATCTACGCCGACCTCTCCCAAGACGAACGTGACTACTACGATCAACTTGAGAAAGCCTCCAGGGTCACGTTCAACAAGTATCTACGCGAGGGCAGTGTCGGCAAAAACTACTCCAGCATTCTGGTTCTTTTGCTACGCCTCCGTCAGGCATGCTGCCACCCTCATCTCAATCTCGACGTCGAAGATACCCCGCCCAACGTTACCAGCGAAGAGCTGCTCGACCTGGTCAAGAAGCTGGATGCGGCCATAGTTGTCAGAATCAGGGCGGCCGACGCTTTCGAATGCCCTATATGCTATGATGCCGTCCAATCACCCACGTTCTTCATTCCCTGTGGCCACGACACCTGCCAGCAATGCTTGACGCGACTGGTGGACAGTGCAGCGGCGGCAAATCTTCAGCAAGGTGTCGAGGGCGCCGCAACGGCTAAGTGCCCCGTGTGCCGTGGCTCGTTCGATCCCAAGAAATGCTTCAGTTATGAGACGTTTCAGCAGGTGCACATGCCGGAGCGTGTCAAGGGACCTGTGAAGGACGAAGAAGACGAAAGCGAGAGCTCTGGTGACGACGACGATGATGACTCCTCCGAGGATGTTGACGATGACGAAGTAGACAGCTATGGCGATTTAAGAGACTTTATCGTTCGGGACGATGTCGAATCTGACCCACAGCAAGAAGGAGTGAAAAGCGAGAGGATGGAAAAGAGAGAGAGAAGGAAGAAGAAGAAGGGCAAGAAGAAGATGACTGAAATCAAGCCCTCCATGCTCAGGGCCCTTCGACACGATGCATCCAAGAGTCAAGCCGCATATAAAAAATACATGGGCTACTTGCGAAAGACGTGGCTACCTGCTGCCAAGGTTTCGGAGTGCATGAAGCTCCTCCAGGAGATATACAAGACTGGAGAAAAGACGATAGTGTTCTCTCAGTGGACTCTCCTGCTGGATCTGCTCGAAGTGGCCATGTGGCATGACCAGTATCCGGGAAAGATGAGGCGGTACGACGGAAGCATGTCTGCTGAGCACAGGTTCCAAGCAGCCGCGGACTTTCGCGATAAGAAGGATGTCAAGGTCATGCTGGTGTCTTTGCGAGCGGGCAATGCGGGACTCAACCTCACTGCGGCATCTCGCGTCGTCATCATGGATCCGTTCTGGAACCCATACATTGAGATGCAGGCCGTTGATCGTGCGTACCGCATTGGCCAGATGAAGGAGGTTATGGTGTATCGGATCCTGACCAAGGAGACGGTTGAGGACCGAATTGTCGAGCTTCAGGATCGGAAGAAGGCTATGGTGGAGTCGGCGCTGGACGAGACCGAGAGCATGAAGATTGGCAGGTTGGGTGTAAACGACCTCAAGTTCCTCTTTACTGGTCGCTGAGTACCGAGAAAGAGGATGTCTGTCGAGGCTTGTTTGCTTATTTCTATGCCTTTCCTTTGTCTCTTCCGTTACGTTCTGTTTTTTTCGTAGGATTATCTCTGCTTTCCCTTTCCTCGTGTCCTCCTCTATGTCTGCCTGTCTTGATTTTTGGAGTTTTTGGGAGCTTTCCGCTCTACCGGGATGGACATGCTGTATGTACAGCGAGATCATTCGAGTGATTTTCATACCTTGCTTTCACTGATAGACACAGGGGACATATTATGGAAGCGGATCGGGATATAAATCTTCTCATCTTATTGATGAAATACAGCGTACCTCATAGGTAGAGAAGCGAGTCAAATCGAGCTTTATGATTTTGGACTTGGGAAGGCGAATAGTAACCCTCGACTCGTGGGAGAAGATTTCTCGTAAAGAGCAATGACTTGACGAAATCATCATCTTGATATAGTATTTTTGAGTGATCTGTTACCGTCCCAAATCGTTCAAGGGAAAACTCCGAGTGGCCTTATACACCGTACTCCCAAAAAATTGCAGCACAAACTCAAAAGAACTCTCAGTTTCAGCCTCCGTGATTTTCCGCCCGAATAGCCCTCACAACCCCGGAGACAGCGTCTGACTCTGACTCCCCCTCCGCCTCTCCGCGTCATCCTCATCCCTTCTCTCCTCTGCCTCCTCCACCATCTCCCTCAGGTCATCGAGCCACCTCCTCAGCCCGCGGCCGCCATCGACAAACCCACCATTCCCCCTCTCCCATCGCGCGAGGTCATTTTCTAGCTCTTGCATGGCGGGAAAAAGGTGCTCGTTGTCCTAATTGAGCGCCGCTTGCATCCCGGGAAGAGACCGCACGACGTCCGCCGCCGAACGCGTTTCGCTGTTCTTTCCTCCTTCGGCGAGGGACCACGTCCAGGTGATGGGGTCGCCGGTTTGTTCTTCGGTCATGACCAAGGAGAGGACTAGGTTGTTGTTGTTGTTGCTGTTGTTGTTGTTCTCGGTGTCGTCGTCTCCCTCGTGGTCGAGGGAGAGTGTGAACTTGACGTTGTTGCTCTTGTCAAAGTCTTGCGTGGCTGTGCTGTCTGTGTTTCTGCTGTTGTCCTGAACGGCTGCTGGGGCTTTGTTGTTGGAGGAGGAGGCGGCGGCTGAAGCGAGGGTAGAGTAGAAGTGGCTTGTGAGGACACGGACAATGGCGGTCCGCAGGTAGTCGCCCAGTGCCCGGACGCTGGGGTAGCCTTCTGTCCAGGGGGGGCACAAGGCGAGGAGAGGCGACGAGGGAGGGAGGAGGATGTAGTAGTACGTTGCCGTGATGGGGAAGCTATACGCGCGCGCGCGGATGACGAACGATACGTCGGGCACGATTGTGACCTCGAGGGTGAAGTCTTGCGTTTGCAAGAGATTGCGGACGAGAGTCTGCGATGCGGAGAGCTGGTTCGGTCCGCGCGATCCGGGGTCGGACGCTGTTGCTTGCGCGGTGCGGAGGACGACGGAAGAAGGGATGCCGGCTTTTTGAAGCGTCTTGACCAGCAGGCCGACGTACAGCGTGGACTCCTCCACGTTCTTTAGGTACATTGTGCGTGCCAGGACGGGGCGCAGGAGAGCGTAGGACTGCTGGCGAGCGGCGCGGGAGATGTGCGGGGGCACGGGCCGTATCCTCATGAGCTCGTTGTATCGATGGGCGTAACTGAGGAGGATGTGCAAGACCATGGATGTCTTTTCCGCGAGGCCATTCTCGGGCAGATCTTGGTCGTGGGAGGGACATGATTCCAAGGGGAGGAGCTCGAGTGTGATTTTCGTCTTGTCGTCGGCTTGGCATGTCAGCTTTCTGCCTTCGGGCTTGACGTCGTAGGCGGCCAGTGACCGCGATTCTTTGGTGAGCTCGTGCCAGAGCTCTTGTGAGAAGATGGTGTTGCGCGCTTCGAGAATGCGAGACTCTAGTGAGCTGTCTTCAGAGGCCGATCGCGTGGTAGATCGCCCAATCACTTTGCCGTCTCTTTCGTATGTGACGACCAGGGCTTCTGACACGCCGCCCAATCGACCAAAGTCGAGATCTGTCGAGCCATTGTCGCCGCGTCTCATCGGCGCCAAGCCATTGTTCTTGAATTCGGGAGCGGCTATCGACATGATTAGCTTGCTGCAGCAAAATTCGTGCCAGTGAAAAAGTAGAAACCCGGAACATACCCTCTGAGAAGCCAAACCTCACACCCAAAGTGTGCCTCTCCTGCGGGACCTTGCATACGGACCAGCCGGCTTTCTTGACCGAGACGATGTCTTCCCAGTATTTGCTCTCTGCCGCGATTTCCTTGTCCAAGAATGCAGCGGCCTCTTCCGCGGAGTCCCTCGTCTTGTTGATCTCCATAATGGTCCATCCCATGGCCACGGCCTCTTGATCTTTCGTCTTGGCTGGCGTGACGTTGGAGTCGTGCAGCCGGTCGGCGCCGAGAGTGCCGATACCGACCATGTCGCGTAGCTGCTGGGACAAGGTCATGCCCGCCTGCGTCGGATTCTGCTTCGAGAGGAGAAGGGACATGGAGTCGAGCGTCAACAAGGCGGTGTTACCGGCTATGCTGCAAGAATCACGCGTCAGCACCCCATCTCTTGGGACCATCTCTGAGGCATCGCCCTTTCTTACTCAATGTTCTTCAAGACTTCCATGCGCGCAACGTTGGGGTCCTTCTCCGCGACCTCGTTCTCCGGCCCGGCGTCGGACATGTCCTCATCTTGATCGGCCGCGCCATCGGAAGACTCGCTGCCCTTCAGGTCCTCGCGTAGCTTGGCTTCTGTCACGGCGCGGAAGCCGCCGGGCTGGGCGTTGACTCGGGCGATGAACTCGGCGAGGTTCTTGGGCTTCTGGTCGGCGACGGGGAACGGCCGCAGCGAGAGCGGTGGGGGGCCGTCTGCTGAAGACATGACGGGGCCTTTCCGATGATTAAGTCACAATCTCGACAGCGGCCTCATCAGATACCCTGCGAAACCAACGACGGCAGCTCTCGAAAGCTGTGACGTCTTTTGTGAAGGTCTGGAGCTGTAGCTTGACGAGGCTGAGAGTGTGGTTGGGAGAAAGATGCAGGTGGGGGCGTTCAAGCCGTTGTTGAATGCTGCAGGCTATTGCTGATTGGCCATGCACTTTATCAACTGTGAGAGCCCAGCCATGTACCTTGGCCTGGTCTGTGGGTGGGCAGGTACAACCGATCGTAGCCTTGCGGCTTACACCGTGACGTTGGCGGTCAGACAGTAATGCTTGCCACTGGATGCATACTGGAGCCTGTCAAAGCCCACAGCACCGTTGCGAGTACCAGTGGTAGCACCAATCACGCTGATATAAACAATGATCAGCGTGGGCGTTGGCTGCACGGTAACTCCGTCGTCAAGGTCGTGCTCGCAAACCTCCGAAAAGCTGAGACCCTCTTCGCCTCTGCCCCGACGCCTTACAGGGGGGCCCCTACAGTAGCGCAGTAGCCGCCGAGCGCCGGAGCTCCGTGCCGTGGGAACGATGTAATAAGCGGCCTGTCATTGGAATTGAAGCGCATCTCGATGGCCATGGATTTGCAAATTCCCTCATTGCCATTACGTCGTGTTTGTAGTCAATGATAGACCGCCGGGGTGTCGTCTATATTGCGCCCCTGCAGGCGTGGCGTGAGGTGATCAGAGCTGTGCTGAATCGCTGTGACACAGCAGTTATAGTAGGTAGTAGGTAGTAGGGCATTACGTAGGAGGGGTCATATGTGCAATGACGAATGACGATTGAGATGCGTGTAACTCGTACCCAATCGAAGAACAAGGGATTTATTAACCAGCACCCCAAATCCGTTATCCAGCACACCAAGGTACTTCGCACATGGTGGCGAAGCTACACAACTGCAAAGTACCGAGAAGTGTGCTGACTCAGCGCTTTCACAACAAGTACCGGTACTTCAAGTTTAAAGAGAAAAACTCCAAAACCTCGGAAAGCAGACTAAACCAGATTGAAAAAGGGAGGCATATGGATTTGTTTAAGACTGAGAGAGCTAAGAATAAAAAACAATAACTTATAGCTCTGGTTTTCCTCTGAGGAAGTGTTAGAACTTGATTTGGGCGGTTGTACTTAAAGGTACCTCTCACCAATTTTCTGGGGTGCTGGATAACGGATTTGGGGTGCTGGTTAATAAATCCCAAGAACAAGCGACGCTCAGCTTCGGATCCTGCAGCACCAATCCCCCCTGCTCTCCCGATCACCAGGACTTTTGCCCTCTTTCAGTCTCTTGAACCACCAACAAGCCCTGCTGCTACTACATACAGTAGAGACGAGACGGTGGCTGAGAGGAGAAAGCGAGTAGCAGAGTAGAGCGCTGAAGAAAAAAAAAGAAAACCGCAAGCCCCGCCATCTGATAACGTTGCAACTAAGGGCCGATAAGAGCTTCTTCGTCTCGTCAATTCCCCTCATGCCACTCTAACTAAACCTTGCTCGAACTCGAACTACAACCATCATCAATTTGCTTGCCATTTCCTCATCCTGCTCATCCCAGAGCTCACGGGCGACGGGCCCCTTTAGATGCCTCTTCAGCATTACCTAGAATTCTTTCCAGGGCCCATTGACATCCTCCTCACCTTCCGCCGCTTCTTTCGACGCATCTGGCGCGCGCTCTTCCGCGGACTCGGATACACCACCACAGCCTTCGCCTCGGACTTGTCGCCCACGATGGCAGCGACCAAGAAGAAGATTGCCGTCATGACGTCGGGAGGCGACTCCCCCGGCATGAACGCCGTCGTGCGCGCTGTCGTGCGCATGTCCATCCACATGGGCTGCGATGCCTACTGCATCTACGAGGGATACGAGGGGCTTGTGCAGGGCGGCGACTTCATCCGGCAGATGGCCTGGGACGACGTCCGAAGCTTCCTGTCCGAGGGCGGCACGCTCATCGGAACGGCGCGATGCATGGCCTTTTACGAACGACCGGGCCGGCTGACGGCGGCCAAGAACATGGTGCTCAACGGCATCGACGCCCTCATCATCTGCGGAGGAGACGGTTCTCTGACGGGCGCCGACAAGTTCCGGGCCGAATGGCCGTCCTTGATCGAGGAGCTTGTGGACAACAAGGAGCTGACGCCGGAGCAAGTCGCGCCGTACAGGCATCTGAACATTGTCGGCCTGGTCGGGTCCATTGACAACGACTTGTCCGGTACCGATGCCACCATCGGCTGCTATTCTGCCCTCTCGCGTATCTGCGAAATGGTCGACTACATTGAGGCCACGGCCTCTTCACACTCCCGTGCCTTTGTCATCGAGGTCATGGGACGACACTGTGGCTGGCTGGCGCTTCTGGCGGGCGTTGCCACCGGAGCCGACTTTGTCTTTATTCCTGAACGGCCCAGAGATCAAGACTGGAGAGAGGATATGAAGCTTGTGGTTCAACGGGTGAGTGACGGCATATCCTCAACTCAATTACACTATCTACACATATATACCATAGGATGGGGGCCCGCAGAGCTGACCGTGTTCGCTTTGTATAGCACCGCAAAATGGGAAAGAGAAAGACCATTGTCATCGTCGCAGAGGGTGCCCGCGATAAAGACGGCACCAAGATCACACCCGAGGAGATCAAAGACCTCCTGGCCGACAAGAGCGAAGGCGGGCTCAACCTCGACACCCGAATCACCACTTTGGGCCACGTTCAGCGAGGAGGCACAGCAGTGGCCTACGACCGCATGCTCGGCACGCTGCAGGGCGTCGAAGCCGTCAAGGCCGTGCTGGAAGCCACCCCCGAGACCGAGACCTGCGTCATCGCCATCAACGAGAACAAGATTGTGCGAAAGCCGCTGATGCAGGCCGTCAAGGAGACCAAGGAGGTGGCCGTCGCTGTCGAGGCCAAAGATTTTGACAGGGCCATGAGCCTGCGAGACACCGAATTCTCGGACCAGTACAAGTCCTATCTGACAACCACGAATGTGCTCGTAGATGATAACAAGTTGCCGGAGAAGAGCGTGAGTATTGCATTTACGTCCTTGTGCGGCGACCGTCATTGACTGACTCTTGCGTAGCGAATGAAGATTGGCTTCATCAACGTCGGCGCCCCTGCTGGAGGTATGAACGCCGCTGTGCGCGCAGCTGTTGCATACTGCCTCTCCCGTGGGCACGAGCCCATTGCCATCCACAACGGCTTCGCCGGATTCGCCCGCCACCATGGCGACTCGCCCCTCGGAGCCGTGCGGCCGTTTGACTGGCTCGAGGTCGACGGCTGGGCCAGCAAAGGCGGCTCGGAAATCGGCACCAACCGCGAGCTCCCCTCAGAGTCCGGCATGGAGCTTATTGCCAACCTCGTGGAGCAGTACGAGTTTGACGCCCTCTTCATCGTTGGCGGCTTCGAGGCCTTCCACGCCGTCTGTCAGCTGCGCAAGGCCAGGGATGAGTATCCGTCACTCTGCATCCCCCTCTGCCTCTTGCCGGCCACGATTTCCAACAACGTGCCGGGCACCGAGTACTCTCTGGGATCGGACACTTGCCTCAACGAGCTGGTCAACTACTGCGACAAGATCAAGCAGTCCGCCTCGGCCACCCGACGCCGCGTCTTTGTCATCGAGACGCAGGGTGGACGCTCGGGCTACGTGGCGACGCTCGCCGGCCTCAGCGTCGGAGCCTCTGCCGTCTACATCCCCGAGGAGGGCATCAGCCTCGAGATGCTCAATGCCGACGTCAAGCACCTCAAGGAAGTCTTCCACCACGACAAGGGCCAGTCCCGCGCGGGCCGCCTGATTCTCGTCAACGAAAAGGCCAGCAAGGTCTACGACGCGAAGCTCATTGCCAGCATCATCCGCGAGGAGGCGCACGACCGGTTCGAGAGCCGCGAGAGCATTCCCGGACACGTGCAGCAAGGAGGCGTCCCCTCACCCATGGACCGCTGCCGTGCTGTTCGGCTGGCCATTAAGTGTATGCAGCACCTGGAGGGCTTTGGCCGCAACGCGCACAACCGGGTGAAGAAGGACCCCTACAGCACGAGCGTCATCGGAATCCAGGGCTCCGAGGTCGTCTTCTCGCCGGTCGAGGAGCTGGAGGAGAAGCACACAGACTGGCCCAACCGAAGACCCAAGGTGGCGCACTGGCTGGACATGCAAGAGGTGGTGAACATTCTGGGCGGGAGACCAGCGTATCCCAAGCCGGAGAAGAGCCTGACGGGACTCATTGCCAAGGATACCAAGCGCGGGCTCTACTGGGGGGCGGACTAGGTGGCTGCTTTATGAATAACCTGTATTTTCTTATTTGGGCTGGATGAACACAAAAGAGTATCAAAAATCACATGGGAGAGCTGTTCAACAGGGTACAGTAGTGTTACAGAAAACAAGCAATAATTGGGAGAACCCAAAGAATAAAGCATGGTTACAAGAAGCTTCGGCCCTATGGGGGCAGAACAGAAGGGGAACTGCCTCCCCGTCTGGATGCCCAACTACCTTGGTGCTGCCGGCGATGTGGACTCTGTGAAGACGACTAGGAGATATGTGAGCAAATGGGAGATACCGGGGCCTGGCAACTGCCGCTGTGGCCTGCAGTCGAGGCATGAGAAGGTCTGGTTCCTTGCATCTTTTTCATCCCATGGGTGATGCTAGCAAAGGAGGCGAAGCTGTTGTGCATGTAAGCTGCAGTTTTTAGTGTCGATGTCTCTTTTACATATGATCGAGGGAGCCAACTAAACGAGCTGCATAGAGAGAGAGAGAGAGAGAGAGATGTCATCTGCCTAGGGGGATGGAATGATGATGGATGCTTCTAGTAGGAGGTTGTTCTTATAGATCCCCTGGGGTTCTATATAATAGATACGATTCCAAGGAATTTTATGGTTATTCCTTAATATATCTCGCGTGTGTGCAAGGAAACCGTGAATCGAGTCTCGAGACACACACCACAGGATCTCATGGTTGTTTGACGACAACACCACACCACACATGCAGACTCACACACACACACAGACAATACGGGACACACCACTTCCATCAGACCCATGATAGTAGTAGTACTACGAGTACAAGTAGTATGTAGTAGTACACAGCTTGTTCGGTTAGTAGGAGGGGGGTCACGATGGCCAGGGCTTGGTGACGGCATGTGACGGTAAGTGTATTCAGTCGGAGTGCAAAGTACATGCAGTAGTTCACAGCACTACTTGGGGGGCCGGTGTATCAGTGACGCCATGCTTTTTGGGCTTCCACTTTCTTCTCTTTCGGTATTGCGTACTGCTTTTGTGTTGATGTATTATTGCTCTGTTTCGCCATGGTTTGAATGATTTGAGTAGTAATTACAGAATGGATCAGTCAGGCTCTCATCAAGGTGCACTCCCGAGATGTCGTTTGCGGCGCAAGTCACCGGATGGGTCACACTTGTCTGCGAACGCTTTTTGAGGGGACCACATGCTAGTCTTTAGGTATGTATGTATGTACGGAAGTACGAGAAATTACATACATTTTTTGTGGTTTACCGCATCGAGTATAGAGTTTCGGTCTATGTATGTGTGTCTCTCTTGTTACAAATCTTGGCTTTTCTTTTGAGTTAAATTGCTTGCTTTGATTTCCCTTTGAAGGATGTTCTTCGAGAAGGCCATGGAAGAGCCGAGCCTAAAGGTTACTGTACCAACTGAACCTGTGGGGGGGCGGAAGTATGCCTAACCACTGCAGGGGACCCTTCCAGTTGATGGGGGAAAAAAAGTTGGTATGCCATCATTGTTTTATCGTTAAAGAGTCAGACAGATAGAGAGAGAGAGAGACAGAGACAGAGACAGAGACAGGATAGAGGGAGAGAGGGAGAGAGAAGGAAAGCGAACCAAGCGGGCAGGGGAAAACCGCGCATGATGGAGCGGTGCAGTTGAATGGCTGGCTTGGCCCTAAGCTCGCATGCATCATTGCGTCAGGCGCGAAATACGACTTTTCCGACTAGTAGTAGTACTAGGTATTTACCAAGGTATCGTATCGTAAGTGGTAGTAGTAGGTAGTAGCAGCAGCAGGTTGAGATTGGGCTGGAATTGGAGAGGTTGGTGGTGGTCCTTTCACAGCCCCTCTATAGATGGGGAAGCAGGGACTAGAACTAGTAGTAGGGCAGGGAGAAGCAGCCGGGGGCTTTTGTTTGTTTTGAGTGAGTGATGGGTTGATGTGGGTTTGATGGAGGGGAAGCTTGCTCAAGCATAAGCAGAAAAGAGACGGAGAGAGAGAGAGAAGAAGAGTCATGGATGGTTGATGCTGCTGCGCCTTTTGGGCTGGCGGGGTGGTTGGTTGGGTGGTTCTTTGCTAGCACAGGGAGGGGCCCATGGACCGAGCCGCTGCTAAGATGGAGGCGTAGCAGCCACTGGCTTGGTGTTCCTGATTGTCGTGATGCCGTGGACTTGGGACTCGACCGTTTACTTGAGTTGATGGGACTTTCTTTTTCATGGTATTTTCGGTTGTTTCACATTGTAGGTGCCCAACTGTCAAGGCAAGGTCAGGCAAGGTAGAGTCAGACATTTCCAACCAGCCCGGTGTTCGTGGGCAATACATGTAGCAGAGCGCACAGGCCCAAACAGCGTCATCATCGCTATCAGCGCTGTAATGTAATGTCCAGTACTGCAGCAAGCCTCCAGCACCACCACCTCCCTTCTTTGACTGCCCTCGCGTCAAACCTCACAATGACTGCCTCCCGTGTGCTCCATCCGGATGCATCGCAAATGCATGCAGCTGCTCCCCCAGGCCGGGCTTTGTAACAAAGCACATCAGACAGGTCGCCAACTTCCCAGCAAGCAAGCAAGCAAGCAGGCAGGCAGGCAAGCAACTCCCATGCAGGACCCCCGCTCAGGCTCCGAAACACCAAGAAGCGTCAACGCCGGGAGACAGAAGGAGGGGGGAGGAGGAAGAAGGATGAATATAGACGGGAAGAAGTATCTAGCAGTGTTTCGACATGTTCAACAAGAAGAGACGGAAATCAAGAGAAAACGAGAGACGCAGCACGAGAGCCTTCTCTTTCCCCTCGAGTCGGCAGATGCGATGCATGATTGATCCCTTCTAGTGGCGCCTCTCGGAGCGCCCCCCCTGGCTCGTTTTCGGGCCTCCAATACATGACACACAAGACATCCGGCCAGGTCAGGTTCCAGCAGCAGCAACTTTTTGATCGCCTGAGCCAGTTTCTGGCCCTTGGCCCGTCCTGTCTGCTGCCCGGGGATGACGTTGGCCAGCCCCCTGTCGCCAGCTGATACTGCCTTGCTGCCTCTAAAAAAGTCATCACTGCCCCCCTCGCAGCCGTTGGCGCCCGCCTTTTTGCTGGGCTCGGAACTGCTCAAAACCAGGCACTTCGATCGACTTCTCTTCTTTCAACCTCCAACATCTCGCTTTGTCCTCCCCAGAGCTTTTTCTGCTTGCATCTGTAGTAGCCCCTTTGTGCGCCCTCTGACCGGTTGCTTTTCTGCCCTGTACGGCGCTTCCTTTGTTGAAACTGTGAGTTTGGCTCTCTGCCTGCCCTTCCCTGTCGACCTTGCCGGGATCTCTCGCCAAAGCAGAAAAAGCACACGAGAGAGACGAGGGAAAACGTCACAAGGCAGGCCATTTTGTCTCAGCCGCATGACGTTCCCACCTTTGCTTGGACCCCGCTCGTCGACTCCTCCCGCTGATACAAGTACTGACTCCGAGCAGAGCAAGCCGCCTCTTTTGTTTGCTGCCCAGACACCACACTTTGTACACACAAGTAGTAGAGGTACTCGTACACGGGAATAGCCTCAGCCTGAGCGACTTTTGTTTGTGTGCAGCTGCGAGCCCGGAATCGTCACAGACACCAGACGCAACGCAGCATGGCCTACCGGGACCAAGACTATCGCCGGTCCGCCGTCGAGTTTGACGACACCATCCGCACACGCACCGTCACCCGCAGCCCCGCGCCTCCCACCCCGCGCTCCCGCCGCGGCGACTTCGAGGAGTTTGACGTGCGCATCCGCGAGCGAGATGGCGATCTGCCCGACTTCCTGAGGTCGTCGCGGAGGCCCGAGGCCGGGCCCATGGTGCTGCGTCAGCGTGATGCCGACCCCTACGACCGCCCTCCGCGCGAGCCCAGCCCGATCCGCTTCCGCGAGGAGCGCATCGTCCGCCGGGCCCAGAGCGTCTCGCCCTCAGAGCCCGAGCACGAGCGCGAGCGCACCCGCATCGTCGAGAAGATCCGCAGCCCGTCCGTCGCCCGCCGCAGGTCGCCCTCGCCCCGCGCCGTGCGCTATGTCGAGCCCTCGGACACCTCGGAGCACATCCGCATCGTCGAGCGCGAGCGTGAGCGTGAGCGGGTGCCGTCGCCGTCGCCCTCACCCCCTCCTGCGCCGCCCGTCATCCGCGGGCCCGTGATTGAGCGCGAGGTCATTACTCACTACACAGACATTGACCATGGTGAGTGCTTGGTTGAAGATAAAGATAATGTTGTTGTTGTCGTCCAATAGAATTTGATACTAACAAAACGCCTCTTAGGAATGATCCAGGCCAGGCCGCCATCCCCGCCTCCCGCGCCACGGCCCCGCCAGCGGGAGCGGGAGCGCGATATCCGGGAGACGGACATTGACATTCAGCTGTCCAAGGGCCGCACCGAGGTCGAGGTCGACTTCCACCGATCCGCCAGCCGCACTCGCTCCAAGAGCCGCGAGAGGCGCTCCAGCCGATTCTACGACGATGACATTGTCATCCGCCGTGACCTCAAGATTGAGACCAAGAACCGCCGGAGGGCTCACTCTGCCGCTCCCCGCCCCGTCGAGGACGACGAGGCTGAGTACATCACGTCCAAGGTCGACTCCCGCGGCCGCATGGGCGAGGCCTGGGGCGGCGCCACCAAGGCCTGGACCATTGTCGACGTGCCTCCGGGCACTGAGCGGATACGCATGGACGGCATTGGCGGCGCAACCACCGAAACCAGCTTCTCCAAGTACAGCGGCGTGCGGAGGACCAAGTTCATTCCGGAGAGGGAGAGGGACCGAGACGACATGTCCAACCGCGCGCCCTCGCCGCCTCCCGTCAGGGGCGAGCGTGTCAGCGTCTCCGTCCTCGACCGTGACCGCGAGATTGAAATCGACCGCAGGATCGGCCGTTCTCCCGGTCCCGCCCAGCCCAAGGAGATGTGGACCGAGATTACCAAGGACCTGGTTATCCGCGAGGCCATTGAGGAGCTTGGCTATGAGTACGAGGAGACGGACATGTTCTTCTACATTATGGACTATTTGAAATATGTAAGTTTCCCTTTTAGCTGCGTCTCTCTCTCCTGAATGCAGCCTGCTGACACAAGAGTTACAGGATGATGTTCTTCAGTTGACTGAGCTCTCTGATGACATTCGACGATCTAAGCGACAGCGAGCGCGCGAGAGCATCCGCTTCGAATTCGACCGCGAGCGTGACTACTACGAAGATGACCGACGGAGCTACGACAGGCGCGCGGCTCCTCGGCGGGACGACCGCGGCGAGCGTATCCGAGAGACGGAGATTATCTACGACCGTGAGCGCGACCGCGCCCCTCCCACTCGCTATCGTTGAAGCCTGACGTCCAGTGCCCGTTGGATGAGTAACTGGCTCAAAAGGAGGCGGGAGAAGATGTGCATGGATATGATATAAACTGATTTGGTTGGATACTTTTTTGTTTTCCTTGTTCTTTTCTCGGGGGGAGATTGAGCGTGAGTGAGAAGTTGGATGGCTTATGATCTGTATCTGCTTTTCTCATGTCTTATGATCCATGACTGCTTGATGATGATTGGGAGTTTTGATCGATTTTTTCTTCACTTCTTCTCTACCCTTAACTTTTGTTTTTTTCTGTTTTTTTTATTTTTCATATATGTAATGAATAACGAAAAAGGCAAATAAACAATCTTACATACTCTTTATCGGCTGTGTTGTGGGTTGAAGGCGATGAGCTTATTTCATAACCTCGCCTTGTGCTTGATTGAGGGAACTTTGGCAGGGTGCCTTGAAGTTGCTCATTTAAGGTACCTTTTGCATTTGACTATACCCGCTTCCAACAACTCGTACTATGGAAGATTAGAAGGAATTCACTTGAAATTGCTTATTCTTATTCTCTTATAAGCAGAAGCAAGTATTTGCAGGTGTGCACTTTTGATAGATCTCGCCCATAGACCTGCTGGCTTCACGGTCTCGATACAAAAGGTACGTAGGGCGCACGCGAGAGAGACAAGGACGAGCTTTTGACTGCGAGGAAGAAAGAAATACATCCTCAATCTCATCGGCTCTATATTATCATGTCAAATGATGCAAATTCAAAAGGTTTCCAACGAATTATTGAAGCCCTGATAGGTTTATATTCTCACATCACCACATTTTGAGCGCTTTCATATCTGCCATCTTTATTTTTCATCGTGCCGCAATCAAAGCTTGTCTTGTGCCTCTCTCGTGAGCATATTAGTCGAAGAAAACCTCGATAAATGTTAGCCCGTCATTACAGCCCTGATGGGTTCATTTCTCTTTGCGCATCACTGCGTTCTAAGCACTTCCTCTCTTATCATTTTCGTTCCACCGTGCAGAAAGTCGCACACGCATGCTTACATGTAATGTGATGCATGTCTCGCAGCTTCGGTGTTGCTACGGAAGCTGTGGAGTTTGTTTTCGATTTACGGAGCACTGCGACAGAGACTGTTTGGGCGGGGAATAATAGAAGCTGTTGGAAAGAATGTCGCGGTTTGGGTGAATAGGCAGCCCTGCGGACACTGTGTGAGTTGGTGGATGTGGCGTGTGAAGAATGTACGTTCTTTCTATGGTGGTTTTACGGAGTAGCGCTGCTGTCTTTGAGACGAGGCACGGGTTCGTTTGATATAATCAAGGCGAAGAGGAGGCACGGTATCGATGCAGACCTGAATCTACTCGAGTGGCATACCTGTAGATAATATGAAATGATTCACTAGACGAGTCTTCTATAGTGCTGCCCTGCTGTCAGTGAGGCTCAAGACGCAGCACTGATGAGGCGTCATCGTCATCACATGACAGCGGGAGTACAGGACCGCCAGACGCTGTATTACCACAGCCCGGGCAAATGTCCACGGCAAGCCCACTGCAACATGCAAATGACGTGGAAAACTACTACTTCCTTATCTTCACCCATCCTGTCTCTCTAAAAATACCATTACTAGATCTCGTACCTGATACCAGAAGATCCGCGTCAATCAACAGCGCAAGATCAAGTCAGATAAACATCAGATCAAATGCATGTGCTCACGGCCTTTTTTTCCTTGGCAGACATTGCCCCGCTTCACCTTGGTATTTTTTGCTTCTACCAAATTCTGTCCCTTCAACGTGCTCCACTGGTCGCTCTTTTTTTCTGCCGCAACTCAGCTCTGCGTTAAACGAGGTTTTGCCGGCTGGCCCAATGAGGCTCCAGCGAATCCCCTCCTTGGCCCCCGCTGCAAGCCCGCCACGGCTGGCGCTGATTCGTCCGTCGGGGGTCGTCTGCCGGGGGAAAGCATCCCTCCCGGCTCGCGCCCTGCCCTTCGCCTCAGCTTTTGGCGCTTGCTGCTGCTGGCCAGACGTCCAGTGCTGCTGTTGGTTACAGCGCTCTCGAGCCCAGTCGATCAGCGCCCGGGTCATCGTTGATCGCTCCCTGGAAGCTCGCCTGGGACTGCCCTGAGCGGCCCCCCGGAAGCACCGCCCAAGCGCCGCCACCTGCTCACTGTAGTGTCCCTCGCTAGCGGTGCTGCTCACTGACGTGCGCTGCACGCCGCCCAGCTCGGCTGCGGAGGGACGAAACTGGCGATTGACAGCACGAAACTCTATTCTTTGTTGCATTCTTGACATTTTCACCATCACAGCATACCTCTCTCTCTCTCTCTCTCCGTCTTCTCTCTGTCAACCTACTAAACTCTCTTCTGTATTTGCCTCTGTTTCAGACCAAACAAACAATACTCGTCGGCACGCCCACAGCCTCTCGACCATCGTGACTGGCATCTCAACCATTTCCCATCTTGTTTCGCTCTCCATCTTTCTCTGCCCTGAGCTTGCGTCACTCGCCGCCATTCCCACAGCCCGGCACGCTCTTTAGCACCTAACCCCTCTAGAGTAGCGCCCAAACAAGGCACGCAGGCGCTGCAGCTGCAAGCAAGTGGCGGTAGCAACTCGGGCCCCCCGTCATCCCACAGAAACCGACCCCCCCTTGCCGACACTTTTTCTATTTGGAGGCAGACCCTCTGTGCGATCCCTCGACCCTATTCGCTCTCTTCTTCCCATTTCTGCGTCTGCTTCTGACCGTAATACAATACAGCCAGGCAGCTGTTGGGATCCTCACGGTTCGGCCAAGATTGTGGAAAAAAAACTACATCACCAGAAAAAGCCCAAAACAATAGACCGCCCTTTTTTTCCCTTGTTTCTGCCTTGTCGCGCAAAACTCAGCTACGTGTATCCCACGAGGCTACCGCTTTTCTTTTTTCTTTCTATTATTTTTTCTCTTTTTTTCTTCTCTCTCTCCGACTCCGCCTTGGGAACCTCCCCCGCGTCAACGCCCTTCTTTCCCCCCTTTGGTCCAACACGTGTGGCCGCTCAGCACAACAGGGCGTTTCTCCCACCAGCATCAGCGACGACCTGCGGACGACGCATGACAGGACGCTTTAAAGACCGCCATCATGTCGAGCTCAGAGATTAATACGGTGCTCGCCAACTCGCTTTCGCCAGGTTAGTACGGGAGACGGAAAGGAAGGAAAAAAAGTCGATGCCGCAGAAGCCCTCTTCCGACGCCCCTCAGAGGGGCACGTTGTTTGCTCGGGAATTCACCTCCCAGCCCACAACAAAGACAACCCATGAGGCGGCATGAGGAGGGCGACCGAGAGAGAGCTTCACCTCTGGAGCATCGTTAGCTAACCAAAGGGCGAAAACACACAGATGCGAACCTGCGAAACGCCGCCGAACAGCAACTCACTCAGGCAGCGGAGAGTAACTTCGTACGTCCTCAGCCACAACCTCCCTTGAAGTCACCGCCGAAGGAAAGATTCCCATCGCAGACACTAACAATAGTTTCCATCTTCTTCTCGCATAGCCGCTGTATCTCGCTACACTCGTTCAAGAGCTCGCAAATGAGCAAGCGGATGGCTCCATCCGAGCTGCCGCCGGTATTGCCCTCAAGAACGCCTTCACAGCCAGGGACTTCGCTCGGCAACAGGAGCTCCAGACAAAATGGCTCCAGGGGACGGACGACGAGACAAAGAACCGGGTCAAGCAGCTGACGCTGCAGACCTTGTCATCGAGCAACACCCAGGCCGGCACTGCTGCCGCCCAAGTCATCTCCTCCATCGCCGCCATCGAGCTGCCCCGCAACCAGTGGCCGGATCTGCTGTCCTTCCTCGTCAAGAACGTCAGCGAGGGCGCCGATCACCAGAAGCAGGCCTCGCTCACCACCATTGGCTACATCTGCGAAAGCCAGGACTCGGAGCTGCGGCTGGCTCTCGTGTCCCACTCCAACGCCATCCTGACGGCCGTCGTGCAGGGCGCCCGAAAGGAGGAGACCAACGCCGAGGTCCGGCTCGCCGCCATCACCGCGCTGGGCGACTCCCTCGAGTTTGTTGCCAACAACTTCAAGCATGAGGGCGAGCGCAACTACATCATGCAGGTCGTCTGCGAGGCCACCCAGGCCGACGACTCGCGCATCCAGCAGGGCGCCTTTGGCTGCCTGAACCGCATCATGGCCCTCTACTACGAGAACATGCGCTTCTACATGGAGAAGGCCCTCTTCGGCCTGACCATTCTCGGGATGAAATCCGAGGACGAGGACGTGGCCAAGCTGGCCGTCGAGTTCTGGAGCACCGTCTGCGAAGAGGAGATTTCCATCGAGGACGACAACTCGCAGGTCGAGAGCTCAGACCAGATGCGCTCCTTCTACAACTTTGCCCGCGTTGCCGCCAACGAGGTCGTCCCCGTCCTGCTGACGCTCCTGACCAAGCAGGACGAGGATGCCACCGACGACGAGTACAACCTGTCCCGGGCCGCCTACCAGTGCCTGCAGCTCTACTCCCAGGCCGTCAACTCCACCATCATTGCGCCCGTTCTGTCCTTTGTCGAGGCCAACCTGAGGTCGGATGACTGGCACAACCGAGACGCCGCCGTCTCCGCCTTCGGCGCCATTATGGAGGGCCCGGACGAGAAGGTTCTGGAGCCCATCGTCAAGCAGGCCCTCCCCGTCCTCATCACCATGATGGACGACTCGTCCCTCCAGGTCCGGGATTCCACCGCCTATGCGCTGGGCCGCGTCACCGAGGCGTGCTCAGAGGCCATTGATCCCCAGCAGCATCTTCCCACGCTGATTGCGTCGCTCTTCAAGGGCCTCATCAGCAACGCCAAGATGGCGCCTTCCTGCTGCTGGGCCCTGATGAACCTCGCCGAGCGCTTCGCCGGCGACTTCGGTGCCCCGACCAACCCCATCACCCCCCACTTCAACCAGGCCGTCAGCTCCCTGCTGGATGTGACCGCCACCGGACGCCAGGATACAGAAACGTCTGTGCGCACCGCTGCCTACGAGGTTCTCAACGTATTTGTTCAGAACTCTGCTTCCGAGAGCCTCCCGGCGGTCGCATCGCTGTCTGATGTCATCATCAAGCGTCTGGAGGAGACCATCCCTCTGCAGACCCAGGTCGTCAGCGTCGAGGACAAGCTGACGCTGGAAGAAATGCAAAATAGCCTCTGCGCCGTTCTCCAGGCCATCATCTCGCGCCTCGACAAGGAGATTGCCCCTCAGGGCGACCGCATCATGCAGGTCCTCCTCCAGATCCTCAGCACCATCGGAGGAAAGTCGAGCGTCCCCGAGGCCGTCTTCGCCACCATCAGCGCTCTTTCAACTACCATGGAAGAAGACTTCATCAAGTACATGGAGGCTTTCGTTCCATTCCTGTATAACGCGCTTGGCAACCAGGAAGAGCCCAGTCTCTGCTCGATGGCCATTGGCCTCGTCAGCGACATCACGCGATCCATGGGCGAGCGCAGCCAGCCCTACTGCGACAACTTTATGAACTATCTCCTCAACAACCTCAGGGTGAGTCCCTTCCTTGCTTACAACGCATCTTGATACTAACGTGGCTGACTTTGAATCGCGCACAGAGTACGACCCTTGCCAACCAGTTCAAGCCTGCTATCCTGCAGTGCTTTGGAGACATTGCCGGCGCCATTGGGGGTCACTTTGAGACCTACCTGTCCGTCGTTGCCCAGGTTCTGGAGCAAGCATCCACTGTCACTGCAACCCCTGACGGCCCCGACGAGATGTTTTATTATGTCATCTCTCTGCGAGAAGGGATTATGGACGCGTGGGGTGGCATTATCGGTGCCATGAAGTCCAGCGGAAAGAGTATGTTATTTGACTTTTGACTTCCGCCTCGCCTTGCCTTGCTTGTAGCGCTGACCGATTCTCTACAGCCCAAGTCCTCCAGCAATATGTTCCCGCTATTTTCCAGCTGCTCAACCTCATTGCCAGCGATGCCAACCGCAGCGAGTCGCTCATGCGGGCAGCTATGGGAGTCATCGGGTAAGGATTACCTTCACGCTTGATATACGTGAACAAGCATGCTAATTTTTTCTTTCCTAGTGACCTGGCCGATGCTTACCCCAACGGCGAGCTTGTCGATGCCTTCCGACAGAGCTGGTTGACGGCCATGATCAAGGAGACAAAGACCAACCGGGACTTCCAACCACGCACCATCGAGACGGCTCGCTGGGCTCGCGAGCAGGTCAAGCGCCAGCTGGGCGGCTCACAGGGCGTCATTTCTCAGTCATGAAGAGGCAGACTTGTTTTTGACTGTGAAGGTCCGTCTCAGACCATCAGCCTCGCCCGAGAATAAGAGAGTTACGGCATCGCAGCAGCCGTCCATCGAGTCGAGGTCACCGTTATCCCCCACCGCATGTTAAGGCACGCGCATAACCCCTTACCCCTCCCCCCCAAGTTCATCACGACACAGCAGAACAACACGATCTCCATGACCACTTCATGTGTATATAGACCCTATGACACTGCAGTAATCCAATACCCCATTCCACGAAGACATTTTCTCACACTACACAATATCCCCCTTTTCTTTCTTCGAGTGGTTACAGTTTTCATACTTGAAATCCCCCTCGTGCCCCTTCCATCCCATTTTAATCGTCTTTTGTTTTTGTTTGCCCCCCCGCAAGTCATCACGATGGAATAGAGAAGTCATGTATGCCCCGCACGTATCGGAATGAACGGCGGCGGCTAACCAAAAAGTCATGTAGAAAGGAATAGGGAGTACTAAGGAGGCCGGCTATTCATCGGTTTTTGTTTTCCCGTTATGTCTTTTTCTTTCTAGGTTTTGTTCATCCCCCAAGCAGCAATAGCAGAAGGTTAAGCCCTAGTCGGTTCAGTTTCTGTGTTGGTGTTAACAAGTCCTCGTGCGTTCTTTGTTTGGATGCCCCTTCGAGTGAATGGGCTTTGCATTTAGGAATGGCTCTTTTGTGATTTGGTTCTTGCAAGGGGCAATGACCGGCTCGGTAGTTGGCGGGAGGAATAACAAGGAACCTCTTTGGAGCCTTGTGGAGGACTATTTGCTTTTTAGCAGCTTGACTCGCCTTGGTTTTGGCGGGAAGAGCAGGGATGGGGGAAGAAGAGAAAGAGAAGAAGAAGGTCTCTCAAAGCCGGGGCATGACGGAAGTTTAGAACTAGAAGATCAAGTGATCTGGGTTCCATGTACGGTGGTGCTGAGCGTTCAGGCCATCGTTAGATAGTAGCGTCACAAAGTGCAAATGGAAGTTGGTTGATCCCCCCTTTATAACAGGTCATGGAGGTTGATTGGTCTCATTGCTTGTGTGGCTTCTCGGCTGGACTGTTGAGCGAGTTGTGTGTCGTTGCCATCTACGACACCTTGAAGTCGGTTACCAGCGGGACACACGACCCAGCTACCTATGCTGGCATGCCTACAAGGCTCCGCAGGAACTCGGTTAGTGCTTGTTTACATGAAACTGTGACTTTTATGAAGCCGTTCGTCTTTCGAGGTCTGTGATTCGCAGCAGATAAAGAAATACGCCGACAGGAAGAGTATTGTATGTATGTACAGCCGGTCGAGCCCTGCAAACAAGCTGAGAGCGAGAGAGAGAGAGGATGTGAGTGAGGGGTTAATCTATATGCCCGAACAACGCGACCTGCCTTGTAGGTGCCGCCTTGAAATGCCTAATGCTACCCTGTATATATAACTTGGTATAAGGTAGTAACTGCTTTCTACCATATCGTTGCATTACAAGCCAGGAAGTTGTTGGTTCGACAAGACAACTCTAGGATATCCCGAATGCATGTTTCATTCTTGGGAGATTGTTAGGAGGCGTTTGTTGGTCAGCAGCGGATTGACTTTTCGGAGGAATCCAGGGCCTGGCGTTGCCGTGGTCGGACATGGCTTGGAGGGGGAGCTATTCCCAACTGGAAGAGCAGATACCTTATCTGACCACTTAGGTACAAAGAAGGCACTGCAGTTCCCTTCCGGGATACTGGTTTGCACTCTCGGGCCTTTCAGGCGAGAGGTTTTATCATTCGAGGGTTTCTTATCAGTTTCCGTCGTTTTGGTTTTGTATGTACATAATATGGTCTGGTGTCAAGTGACACAGCTCGGGGTTGCTGTGCGGTGTATGCAGGGCATCATCCATGTTTGATTGGAACCAGACGTCTTGCGCACTTCCGTCTCCGTCTCCATCATTTGCCCCATGCCTGTCCATCTGTATCTGTATGCTCTCCGGATGACTTTAATTTAGTTGCTCCCCAGGTTTGTTATCTGTCAGCTACCTCCCTTGTTGGTTTTTCGTTCATCCCTACCTGGTACATGCGTGTAAGCATGTAAAAAACGCCCGCGACGAGCCGATGAAGCCATCACGCCCTGGAGATACTTATCCATCCAATGTCCGTACAGCTTCCTCCATTCAGTAGTAGCTGTTTTATATCATGCATCATCATCGCGATAGCCTATCTGTTTGTTGAATGCGGGGGGCCTGTCACAACCCAAGGGATGACGTCTGCACCCCTCCTCCTCCTCCTCCTCTCGTCCCTTGCGCCAAACAAACTCAGCTGGGCAGCCCCCTTTGGCGGAACTTCGCGGGCGTTGTTGGTCGGGGGTGGCATCTTTTTATCTCTTGGACGGGATGTGCTCCCAACATGCATACATATATGTACTCACGTCTAACTGCTCCCTCGGTTTCTTATTCTTGTCCTTTCATTCACTGTATTTTTCTTTACTACGTTACATGTCAGTATAGACAGCGTTTACTTCTTCATTTATTATCAAAGGATACCATCAAGAATCCCATTCTGCGTTGCATCCCGCCAAAATAGAGATTCGCTTACACGCGTGCCCAATCAACATCCCTGCGTTTACTCGAGCGGCCCAAACCATGGCAACGACGACTTTCAACGATCTCTTTCCAGAGATTGTCCTGAGCATCATGGAAAAGCTGCCCGATGTAGAATCGTTAAAGTCCCTCGTCCGTGTGAACAAGAGGATACACAGCATCTTCACCACTCACAGAAGAGGAGTCGTGCTTCACACCGTCCTGGAAAACGAACTGGGCGAGGACCTCTTCGTCCACGCCCTCGTCACATGCCACGTCGAGAAGGTGCCCGTCATGCTGCCAGCCTTTCCCGAGCTCACCGTGGACAGCATCCGCGGCCATGTGAACCGGCTGCGCCAGGTCCGGGACGACGCCGCGGCGCTGCAGGAGACGCTTCCCGAGCCGTCGTCCTTTCACCCCAGAGACACGGCCACCCGGATCACGCTGCGGGATGCGGACAGGATGTCTCATCTGTGGAGCAAGATCTCGGAGCTGACCGACGTCTTTCTGGAGGACTGCCTCGTGGGAGAGAGCCTCCACTTCTACCCCATGCAGGACTCGCTTCGGCGCCGGCCGGCGACGGTGGCCGAGAGGAGGAGGGTAGGACACGCGCTGTACCTCTTCCACATCCTGAGCATCTTCTGCAAGAAGCTGTATCTGGACGTGGAGCGGACGCCGCAGGGCGAGATTGACACCGTCAGGCTTACTGATAGCTTGGAGAAGCTCAAGGTCCTGCAGCTGATGCTCGTGCTCCGGTTCATGGCGCCGTGGGAGCTGTATCAGCTTATTTCCCTGCAGGCGTGGGTTCGAAGGGCGCTGCATGATTTAGGTGAGTTGTTGCACTCTATACCTGTCCCAGTCCATATGTCGACTCATATCTTCCCTTTTCCCACAGAAGATGACTGCTATGTAAGCGAGCGGGTGATGCCGTATGTCCTTGTTCAGGGGCTGGATCGCCTGCACCGGTGCATATGTGGGAGCGCGGGAGACGACAAGGTGCTGCGTACTTCTGTGCTCGCGATGAAGAAGGAGGCCAGCAAGCACAAAGCCCACGGCTTTGGCATGATCCTCTCGCGGGGGGAGAGGAGCAGCTGGGCGCGGAAGCCGCGAGAGTTTGAGAGGTACAGGCCCTTTTGGGGATCCAGAGACAGAGGGGGCTATCGAATATGGCGCCAGTTCGAGAGCCCGCGGTGGCTGCACGCGAGCATCGACCCGACGATGCCCGTTGCGTACGACATCATGGGCATCACGCAGGGCATGCTGGACATTTGGTCCGCCTCGCTGTGGGATCCGGCGCGGTGGTACGAGATCCGGCGGTCGATGAGGGACAACATGTTCCCGGACCCGTGGGGGAAGATTATGTGCCACTGGGACTCGTATATGGTTGGGTGGCGGAGCGCGCTGGAGCCGGGGATGCTGCCTGGCGTGAAGAGCGAGGCGAGGCTGAGGGTGTTTTTGCGGTGGATCAGGGGGGTGTTGAGGTTGAATCAGGGGTGATTTCGCGGGCGTTTTGGTGCTGACTTGTCACATTCTTGGAGTTTTTTTCCTTTTTCTCTTCTTCCTCCCCCGTTTTTATATCGGTCTTTCTTCTTCTTCTTTTGATTCTTGCATGATTCCCTTTTGTTATGCTATTTGATTTCTTCCGTGCTCTTTTCTCCTGTTGCCTGGGTCAAGGAATAATCCTGGTCGTCTATACCTACTAATGAAGAATGTATATACATGGTAATCACTGGCCTCTTCTCTATACTGAAAGGGGATGAGTTACGTTTTCCACTCATAGACAAACTAGAATCAGGTTCATTGGAGTTCTCTTCATGCATTATTTCAAACATGAACTGCCCTCTGGCATCAGACGCTTTTCTCCCAAAGGCGGTGATGACAACTGCCGGGCAGCTGGCAGTTGACAGGAAAGCGGACGCAGTTGTTCCTTCTTCCGCGAGCTGAATCTCGTCACGTCATGCGCTTGACGCGTTTCAAGTGTCTCGCGTCGTTCTTTCTACTTCTTTCTACATTCCCTCGTTTCAATTTGTTTTCTACAGCTTCAAGGGTCCCCTCATTACCACACATTCGTTCCACCAGGAGGTCGGCGATCGAGCCCAGAGAGGCTTCAAGCACATGCATCGTTGTCTTCATCATTACTATCATCATCTTCATCACCGTCATCGTTTCATTGCGTGTGGTTACAGTTACTCTCAGGGAGTGCCTCCTTCCGGCTCCTCTTCCGAGTTGCTTCTCTTTGAGTTTCGTGGCGGCTCGGCCCCCCCTATTTCACCATGTTCTACAGTCATGAGAGTAAGCTTTGATAGCTTCAAAATTTAATACGGTCATGGAACGTCTCTAACAATCCATATAGTCCTCAACAACACCCAATATGGAGTCGCTACCATATGGTAAGCACTCAACCGCTCAACTGCAGAACTGGCGTTCCACTGACCACCATCACTATCCAGGCTGGTTGCCACTGTTGGTAAAGGGAACCAAAAGAGGCTGACCAAGAAGGCGATCCAAGAGGTCAATGTTCCCAAGGCGTGCGAAAAGATCTTGGACCCGGGAGCCCCCCTCGCCCTCCGCCTCCAGGGGAACCTGCTCTACGGAGTCTCCCGCGTGTTCGCTCACCAGTGCGCCTATGTCCTCACCGACGCGGAAAAGACTCAGTCTGATATGGTGACTTTCTTTCGCATCATCCAGACCAGCGAGACCGATCCACGAGCTGGAAAGACAAAGTAAGACGGAAAAGGCATGCTCATGACAAGAGTCCAAGGCTAACGTATTTGATCAAGGCGCCAGAACATCATGCTGGAGGACGATCCTGGCTTCGACCCCTTGGCTGCACTGCCAAACTTTGACTTGCTGCGATGGGACAAGGACCTGGTGCTGTATCCAAGCCAGGGCTCGGCGAGCAAATTTTCCCAGATGACACCGCTCGGCACTGCGAGCCAAGGCAGCTCCTCGCCGCGCTACCCTCCTGCACTGATCAACCTCCAGTTGCCGCCTTCATCGCAGTCTGCTGCAAGTGGCCGCATTCCCTCAGACTTTGGCAACCTCAGCCCTCTGTTTGGCAAGTCAATTCACCTCCCTGACGACATGGGTGAATTCCAGCCCTTTGGCGAGGATGAATTCCCGTGCATCGCAGGATTCGGTCTCGACTTCGACGGAGAAGGCAATCTCATTGGCCTTTTGGACGCGGAGCAGGAGCTACCTCCTCTTCCCGTCGCAGCAAGCCCTGTGGTTGGCCTTGGACTTCAACGAGTACCGAAAGAGAACCGAGGAATCATCGTGGGGGAAGAAGAGAACCTGTTGGACTTTGGTGACGACGCACAGCAAATGGTGGAAGCGATCCAGTCCGTTGAAGGAAATCAACCTATCGAGGCCCAGCAGCAGGTAGCCGAGACAGCAGAAGGAGAAGCTGCCCAAGCATCCGCCAGGATGGCACGATCCCGTCGGCCTGGCCTTCATACTATGCTGGACACGCAAATCGCCATTTCAAATTCGGAGATGAGGAATTGGAGCAGGAACAGTGGAAATCATTCCGCCTTGAATCTCAAGCAACAGAGAACAACGACTACTCCCGCCCAGGCAAAAAAGAATGCAATGGCACTCCTCTATGAGTATGGCGTTGCTCATGTCGGAGCATACCACCAGAAAGCCGGCTTGGCTCACCCTCTGGCCACCGAGTTTGCTGGCATCTCGTTGAAGGCTCGTCTTCAAGGACAGGAACCAGACGAGTTTGAGCAGACTGAGCCCACAAAGCGAGGTCGACGCCGCAAATCAGACGAAGCATTCGAGGGCGAACAAGAAGGCGGCGATCGAAACACAAGGCCACGAACGACTGAGGATGTGGAGCTTGGACGAGGCGAAAATCACAATACTGACGATGATGCACACATCATGTTTGATGATAACTCAGTTCCTGAGATTGGAATGGAGGCGGCACCGCCAATGGAAGATCGTCACTCTTCTTCGGTGATGCCATGGAGTCGACCTGGCTCTGCTGTCCCTGGTTCATCTGTCCGAGGAAGCGCACAGAAGTCAAAGGTTGCTCCAAGCCCTCTCTTCAATCGTGGAAGCGCGCTGGGTGGAATTGACCGCCATAGCGACCCTGCCGAGCCGCTTCTTGGAATGGACGACTTTGGTTCTCAAGACTCGTCTTTCCAGATGGGTGGACCCGTTGGTCCTCTTGATTTTGATCAAGTCAACAACACTCAGGTGTCAGCGCAGGGCCTCGACGTAACCAGTCAGAACTTTCTGGGTTACGTGACAGAGCAGGCTGAAAAGACTGGAGTCACTCACAGTCGAGATCCGCGAAACCGCCGCTGGATCGACTTTGAGGAGCTGGCCGATCCCAGCACCCATACCAAGGCCATTGCCGCTCAGGCGTTTCTTCATGTCCTGTCCTTGGCGACAAAGAATATCATTTCGGTTCGCCAAGATGGAGCGGCAGCCATGCAACCATTTGGAACACTTCGAATTGGAATCAAGCCCGTCAGTGAGGGCGTGTACGCGGAGTCTGATGATGAGCTTGCTTGATTTGGGGGCCTTTGAGGCAGCAACGGTTCAGGAGTTTGGGGTTTGAACGCCTTAGAGGGCACGCGACCACGCGAATAGGGGATTTGATACGTTTTGATTTTTCAGGGGATGCCTTTCATTTGGCACACGGCGTTTGGGACAACTGGCATCTATCTTGGCATGGGAATGGATCATTGAAAAACCGGCAGCTTATTCCAAACAGCCGAGGCTGGACTTGATTTTCCTGATATCTCAGTTATTTCTTTGTTTTCATCTTTCTAATGATGCGGCTTTGGTGGTCGGAAGGATTTTCACCAAAGATTTGTGGACGAAAAGGGGATACGGATAAAGATGCGGACGTCTACTGCAATTTACTTTCACGGTTCGAGACGCGAACATTTTCACGGTGGATTGGTATGGTCTCAAGCAGGGTTTCAAGGAGGATCTAGAAGCAGCCAGTCACTCAGATAGCCATCACAGAGCATAGGGCCGTTCAGGGACATATAATCGTTCAGTTGATGCGTTCTTTATCTATTCAATTATCAAACTCATCTTCTGCATCGGCGCCTTCCCGGTCTGTGAATACCATGTACTCTGCAGCCTCCTCATCCGTCACATCGGGCATGACCAGTTCCCAAGCTTTCCGCACGGGATCTAGTACAGAGTCGTTGAAGGCAAGGTCCAGAGGTAGCAGAGAAAACACGGCAGACTGCTCATCAATGTCTACAGATGGGGTATCATAGCCGGATTGTTCATAATACAGTTGGTAGAGCGGCTTGGGAGAAGAAGCCTGGCCTTGCACTGCCAGCGATGCCAGCAGAGACGAGAGCGCCTGTTCAAGATGGGCTTGAGCATTTGGGCTTGCGAGAGTGCTTAGGTATAGTACGCCTGTGACCAGGAAACAAGCGTTAGCAAACTATCGCCTGTAAAAAGTGTGCAAGAGAATAACAAGTGCCAATGAAAATGTGTGTGTGTTATCAGGTTGTCAGAGGAAGTTATCGTCAATGGGATTCAGCCAATGTAGATAAGTATTCGTTTTTCGTTTTATCATCATAACACAGAATAATGACAGGAAGGAGTGGGGGAAAAAATAGAAATCAGATGAAACTTACATTGTCCACGGGGGCATTCGCCTGTGTCACTCGAATGAGCCATGGCGTAGATGGGATACTCTGTCAATGCGCCATCCTCGCCAAAGCGCGTCCCAGCGGGAATCGCGACCACGGCAACGGCTGGTGTCGGACCCTCGGACACGGCCTCAAAGAGCGAGGGCAGGTCTGAGTTGACAATGGCCGTGAGCCTGCTCAGACGGCGGCTTTCGCGCGCCGGCTGGCCCAGCCCTTTGACCAGGGTCTTTGACTTGATGGGCATGTCGTTGGACAGGACAATGTCCAGGGCCTCGGGCATTTCGGCCGCGGAGGAGGCTTTCTGGACGTCCTTGACGCCAACGCCGAGCATGTAGACAGCGCCGCCGACGGCACCGGCGCGGCAGCCCACTTGGGCAATCTCAGAGAGGCCGCCCCATTTGGGGTACACCGCCGCGAACCCGGGGCCAAAGACGCCCATGGACGTGACATGGCGGTGGATGGCGGCCAGGCCAGCTTCCGTTGTGATCTTGCCGTCGAGACTGAGGGTCAGGGTGATGATGTATGCCTGCAAGTCGGCGTCGAGCTTGAACTCGGCCGCAAGGAAACTCGCCAGCGAGTCGCCTGCGTGCGGCTTCCACACGTCCGTCTGCGGCTCCGAAGTGTAGTCCAGCACGAACTTGAGGAACTTCATGAGCCCCCGCTTCGCCTTGACGGAAATCGTCGTGTTGGCAAAGACGTCTTCCCGGGTGGACGGTATGCGGTGGAGGCTGGGGGCTGAACCCGGGTCTGTGGATGAGGAGGGCTGGAAGATGTAGAACGAGCCGACGGCGAGGAACTCGAGCTGCCGGAAGGCTTTGGACGACACCAGCTTGGAGAGCAGCTCCGAGCGCGTGTGGATCAGCTGAGGAGCCAGGGCGAGGCTGTATCCTCTCGACGACGACAAGCTTTCGGCGTCGTCGGAGCGAGTCACCTTTGCGGCTGCAAAAACGCCATCCCCGTCGCCGGATTGCCGCCTCGCCGCCCACTCGTCAACCTCTTGCAGGCTCAGGACAGCCTCAGCCTCGCCATAGTACTCGTTGGAATCGACGTGGAGGATGTTCTTGCCAGATCGCGACAGGGCACTTTTTTCACGACACACCGAGGGCTGGTCAGTCAGTCTTTTTTTTTTTTGCAGGCAGATTGAAGAAACAAGAAGGCACAGGCAGAAGGGCGGGCCAGGCCAGGCCGAATGGAATCCGAAGCTTACAGGGCGAGAAGGGATTGCTGGAGCCCCGTGCCGCTGATCACTACATCCCACTTTGTGTCTGAGAGGGATTCCATTGGTTCTGCTTGAGGGGAGATGATGGGAGGGAGAAGAGAAGAGGAGAGAGAGAGAGAGACGAGACGAGATGAAGAAAAAATAGCAGGTTTGTTTTTTTAGAGGGCTTGAAGGCTGTTGGCAAGGCTCAAGCGAGGTGGGGAGGTGGATTAGCTAAGTCGGGTGGCCTGTGCGTGCTCTAAATTGTGTGAGCTTCTCAATTTTCCGAGCTTTTTTTTCTCCTCTCTTTTTTCCCCTTCTCTCTTTAACATAGTAACCGCTTGTCGAATTTCTCACGTTATGTCTTGTGTACTTTATGTATGTGGCATCGCGGGTTTCTTCGACTTGAGCGGTAGAGAGAGTCGTCTGCCGGTATCTACTGCCCTAGAATAAAGTCTGAAAGGGTGGTTCGAATGGTTGACACATGCCTGCTTTGATCCATGAGGTTTTTTGGACTTGATGCCATGATCATGTCTCCTAAACTTGAAACAATCGTGGTATTATGATACAACTAGATTCAAAGCCGATTGCCAGTAATTGCTGATGCAAAATCCTCCCACCGCTTACTCGCCCAGTCGAGAAAGTCCTTGGACCCGAGTAGCTTCGCCGTCATGGCCGTGCCTCCGTGCTTCGAGATGGACAGTATTCTCCTTGAACCGCTTGCGCAGTCCACCACAATCGTGACCGTCTCGTTGCATAATGACTCCTCGAGGGTATCTGGGTCAGCCAGCAGCCAGAACTTGCCATCCGGAGCCTGGTCCTTCGTCTCCTTGCCTGTGAAGATGACCGCCGTGCAGGCGATCGGTATGCTTCCCACCGTGAGAGGCCTGGGGTCTTTCCTAGAGCACAAGATCATCTCTCGGTCGGGGTCGTAGCGAGCCCGAGGCAGCTTGGTGTCGCGCAGAGCGGCCACGGTAGCAGCCCAAGCCGCATCAAACGGGTTGCCGTCAAAGGAGATGAAGAAGATGTCGATGTAGAGCACCCAGTAGGCTGCCACGTACTCCTCCCCTTCGGTCCCCTCCGTATTACCCTCCTCTTCGTCACCTGGGATCGGAGCTTCGGCCGGTCGTTTATGCCATATCCGCAGGTCCTCGGCGCGCAGCAGCTTGGAGCTGTGTAGAAGAGAGTAGATCCTGGTGCTCAGTGTTTGGGCGAGCGTTGTGGGCGGACCGCCGGGCAAGAATTGTGGCGCAGATCCGGTGGCCAGTTCAATGTTCGGAACCAAGAGGTCATAGTCGGATAGCTCTGTCTGTGTGTTGGATGCGCGGTAGTTGGGGATGTGCTCTGTCAGGATTGTTTCGCCCCGGATGCCGCAGATGACGGTGGTGTCTCCTGTTCGCACCAGAGCGCTTCCGTGGGCATGTGATAGACTCGACAGGTTCACCGTCGGCTTCCGAACTTCGAATGGGGCTCGGCCATTGCTTCGCGTCGGTGCGGCAGAGTCGCTGGAGGGTTCGAGGTTTGCGAGGAGATACGGATGAGGAGAGAGCTTGGCAAAGGTAGAGCGAGACAGGCCCGCTTCAGCTGCCATTATGGCGATTTGTCGGGAGTATTCGGCGTCGAATGGTGAGTATTATTAAAGAGAGACTGCAAAAGTAGAACAATGGGGTGCAGGTTGAGCCAAGTGCATCAGATTCATCGAACGTTATCGGGGGTGCTTCTTTGTGCCGCCGTGCTCAAACAAGAGTTGGGAAAGAAAACTTGACTCCTCAGCCTTGCGGGTGGAGAAGTTGTACTAATGTACGGCCAATGGAGCGTGGGCGGGTCGCAAGGCTGAGTGACGAGATTCCATCTGTTACCAAGGGGAGGCCTCGAAAACGTGAGAGATGAAAAAGACAGGGACAGGAATCGATGCCGTCGTTGCCGATTACTTCATGCTGTATGGAGTTAGTGGTCTGATGATTATCAGATTGACGCGTCTCTCCAGATACGAATCATCTTCAATCGGCAGAGCAGTCCTGGTAAAGGCCATTCGGACTCATAGTCTGGCGACCGATTATCACCACAAGCGTCATGCCTGCAACGCCGCCATGGCTAGTTGGCGGAGTCTCTACGGATTGCAGATGCAAGGAGACCGGATCTGATGATTCTGATGATTTTGCCATGTACGGAGCATAGCCGTGTGGACAAGGCTGCCAGGGGAAGCATTCGCCAAAAGCTGGCCCGAATTCCGGGCCACAAGCCGCAAGCAAGGGGAAGCAGCAGCAGAAGCGACCAGACGCCACCATCGACAACCATCAGAGCTGATCCCTCAATGATTGCCTTATTCAGTGCTCCTCGTCGTGAGATTAGTATCAGCACCTTGGCGAGCTCTTCCCCCGTCCCTCATTTGCTCCAACCGTCGAGCCAACCCGCGAATCACACGCCTTCTTTTGCCGCCCACGTCCAAGGCACTCAAAGCCCCCAGTGCCGCCCGTCGAATCACAGTGCAGAGCGCATAAGGTGCACTAGATGGACTAGATTCGTCACCAACAGCCCCCAACCGCCGATTCTCACTTGCCCGGACGGCCCTCGATCGGGAGCTGCTGCAGCTCTTGAGTGGCCCAATGCAGAAACCAGAGCTTGCCACCATCTGCAGAGTCTGCACTAGAGCTCACGACCGACCCTCAAGGTGTTTGCAGCCGTGGAACGTCGTCCATGCGGCGGGGATCGCTCTGGCGTTCTGACCAGCAGCGGAGATGTCGCTTCTGGTTTCTCGGGATCTATTACTACTTCACCTGGACGACGCCGTTGCTGCCACCTATGGAGCCCATGTCAGCAAAAGCTGGAGACCGCTGGAGACCACCAACCGGCTTCTGGCTACGAGTACCGGCCACTGACCGGATCACCGGCTGCTTGCCTTGAATTGTTCTGCATGCCGATGGACGAGGGACATGAATCGAGTCTCTCGCTAGCTTCCGCCGCTGCTCAAGCTCATGCAGGCAAAAGAGGGAAAAAACCCTTGCTCTCTCGTCCATCAACCGTCTGCCGAGCGAGAAAGCAGCCCGCCCCGCCCGCTAGCAATCTCGAGATACTATCGCCATTCCCTGGTTGGAGGCACGCCAAGGCTGGATTGCGGCAAGTTGACCTGCATGCCGCCGGTTCATCACGTCGCCTGTCACACAGCGCCGCGCCAATTCGTCCCTCGGCGTGCGCAATTCCCCGGATGTGCAACCCCCGGCTCTCAAGCGGCCAATCTCGCGACCTGGCCAGCCGCTGGGGTTCCTGGTGCTCCCCATCAACCGTTGGATTCACACGAACCCGATCCCGTCTTTGTCGACGTTGGCCGGACGGCTGTTCTGGATCAGGTCAAAGAATCGTCGCGACCACGATTCCAACGCCCCGCCCGCATGGCACTTTGGCATGTCGCCAACGCCCGATGGTCGTTCGTATCGACAGTGTACGGGTATCCCGCGCTTGTCACCCAGGCTCTCGCAGCCGTCCCTGGTCCATCGTGGGTGTGATCCACCGGCTTAAACATCCCTGTGTCACTCGCTCCGTACCGACTGCAGGGAGTCAAACGAAGCTGTACATGCTTGCACAGGGTCATGTCTGTCTGTGCTTTATATCCTCACGGGCCGCCGCATTTCGCCCCCCCACCGCTCATCAGTCGTTGATCAAGCTTCGCCATCCCACTGCCCGGCTCCTTCGTTTATTATCAGTGGCCGTGATTCTATCGAGAAGTCTGGTACTGCTCGTTATGATCCCGGAGCGCGCTGCTGCTTCATTGGCACTCACTTCATAGCAGCAGGTCCTCCTGATCGGCGGGCTGTAAGCGCTTTGGCTGCAATGCGATAGAAGCATCCATTCGCTATCCTTGGCCCAGGTTGAAACCGCAGGCTTATTCCATTACCTACGTCCTACAGTACGCAAGTTTTGGGGGTGCTACGCAGTACCACGCCCGTACCCCGTACTCTCGCTCGTTGTGCTTCGTGCCTCGTCCACACCGTTTGCTCAGGCGCGGCTGAAGCAGCTGCACTCGATTTCGACTGGTCATCATGGCGCCCAGTATGCAGGAGGAGCTCACCACCCAAGCCACGCGAAGCGTTTCCGACGTCGTCAAGCGGTTGCTGATTCCCTTGACTCCTACAAGCCCGCCGGGCCTTGTCCAGGCGAATACAGTTGACCCGTGGTCCAAGGCCGGCAAATACGCTCTCGGTTGGACCTATTTCGCAGCAGCACTCTCGGGCTGTGTCATCTTGGTTCGCATCTGGCATTTCTGGCAGGACAAGATTCGGCAAGCCATCTACAAACAACAAGTCGAGACGCACTATCGGGACACGTACAATGTCGACGCCAACTTCGTCCAGGCGGCCATTCGCACCGGGACGGCCCAGGAGTTCTTCCCCGACGGCGATCCCATGGGCGAAAAGTTCCGTCCGAAAGCACACTTCTCGTCCATCGGCTTCGTCAACGACACATTAGCCCTGTTTCGATGGCTCTTCTATCGATCTGTTCCCGATATTGTCATTGGCAAGCATCGATTTACCTTCTCCTCACTTGCGGTTCTGGCCACGACTTTTGTGGCCCTTGCCTTTGTCACCATATATACCTTCCTCCAACAACCGCTCTACTGGGAGAGCATTCGCTTTGGAGCGCCTCCCGTCGCGATCCGGGCCGGCATGCTCTCTGTGGCGTTGACGCCCTGGATTGTCGCGACGAGCATGAAGACGAATATCCTGACCATGCTGCTCGGCATTGGGCCGGAGCGACTGAATGTCTTCCACCGATGGCTCAGCTACCTTTGTCTATTCCTATCGCTGGTTCACATGATCCCCTTTTACGTACAACCCGTCTGGGATGATAATGGCATGTCGGTATGGGCCTCGACTTTTCCCTCCTCAAGGGGCATAATCTACGGCACGGGAATCGCTTGCATTGTTCCGTTGATCTGGCTTTGTGTGGCCTCGCTGCCGTGGATCCGAAGGGTTGCCTACGAGCTGTTCGTCATCTTCCACGTCCCGGTCGGTATCATCTACGTTGGCATGCTGTTCTGGCACACGAACAACAAACTCCTTACCTGGGACTACCTCTACGTCACCGTGGCCATCTGGGTAGTCTGCAATATTCTGCGAGTTTTTAAGCTGAACTGGGCATGGCCTGGGCGACTATCTTTTATGGTTGGCGACGAGGCGGCCATCACCTTAATGGCTGAGAATGCCATCAAAGTCACCATTCCCACGCAGATGCGATGGAAGCCTGGCCAATACGTCTATCTCCGAATTCCTGGCATCTCATTATTCGATAACCACCCGTTCACCATTTCATCTCTATGCAGCGAAGACTTTCCATCCGAATACGGAGAGAACTATCGGGATTGCATTCTCCTTTTCAAGGCCTACGGCGGCTTTACGCGCAAGGTCCTGGACACTGCCATTGAGAAGGGCCCGTTCCACACATACCGCGCCTTTCTGGATGGGCCATACGGCGGCATGAGGCGCGATCTGGCCGCCTTCGACACGTGCATCCTCATTGCCGGCGGAAGTGGCATCACGTCACTGATATCTCAGCTCCTCAACCTGGTCAAGCGAATGCGTGATGGAAAGGCCATCACCAGAAAGGTCGTCGTCGTTTGGGCAATGAAGAAGATTGAGGACATGGATTGGTTCAAAGAAGAGCTGCGCATCTGTCGCGAATCAGCACCTCCAGAGAGCGTCCGCTGCAGGTTCTTTGTGACTTCAGCGGTGCGGAACCGGCCAGGGCAGCAGATGACGGCCCCCATCAACGGGAACAGCGCGCGAGCCCTGAGTCACAAGTTTCACGATAAACTGGATGGCTTCGTGGCAGGCATTGCCTCGAAGCGCAACTCGGCCCTCATCCATGCCGAGGCGCAGGGTGACCCGGACCGAGAGCGCGAGCTTCGCGCCGAGAACGAGGACCGCATCACAGCCCTTCCACAACAAAAGTACTTGCAACCTCACCAATACCCACCACCTCCGCCTCGTTTCCCATCTCGCGAGTCGACGATGACGGCAACCACGTCGGACGATGGCTTGGGCAATCTCAACGAGAATGGCTATCCCGAGGATAAGAAGGAGGCAGATGTGTCACCACAGGAGCAAGAGCCTGTCCCCATCATGGTTCCCGAACTTGCCCATCTGTACAACTCTGGCGTTCCTGCTGGAGCAACGGCAACTAGCGGCTTTGGCCAGCAGCAGCAGGCAGGATTCGACTTTGGATTCCCCCAGACTCCCACCGAGTTCCAGAAGAACCTGATGCGATCTGCGTTCCCCGTGCCGCACCAGATCGAAGACGGTTGGACGGTCACGTACGGCCGGCCCCATCTTGGACACATGCTCAAGGAATGGGCCACGGGCGGGCCCGAGGGCAGAGGCATCCTGGGCCGAAGGACAGCCGTGTTCGTCTGCGGCCCCCCGAGCATGAGAGTGGGCGTGGCCAACACGGTGGCGAAGCTGCAGGCGGAGATTTGGGGCGACGACGAGCTGGAGGAGATCTTTTTGCACGCAGAAAACTATGCCCTCTAGAGAGGGGCATGTTATGCGTGTGAGTGAGTGAGTGCGTGTACTTGTAGAGACTGTAATGATGATGACGGTGAGGGTGGAGGAGGATCACGATTTGATGTATATTTGTTCAAGTTTACGAAATGGCTGTAAGGGCCCCGAGATACCACGTATATAGCAGCATGCACATATTTTCGTTATATCCTGACTTTAGCAGCGTCAAGCAACAATTTTCATGCATATCACCTGGTCCTCCACGATAAACAAGTGAATCAGAGCATGGACCAGTCAGATCATATCTGGGGCGGAGACAGAGGTAAGCAGGTACTAAGTACGTAGGTGCACGAAGCCGCTCTAGGCTGTTGGCGGGCAAACAGATTTGGTTGATGACTAGTAATCTGGGGATCTGCGGTTCGAGTGGCTATGTAGATGATGAGGCTATTTTCATTCGATAAGGTGATGTTGATTTGGGTAGTTTGACGGCTGATGTGTTTGCGTACCTACCTATGGCTTGATTGTGTGCAAGGCAAGATAAGTTTGGTACCTGTCTTGACAGAGAATGGACAATGCTCCCCAATGTACACGTTCACTTATACGGGCATCAAAGAAACCCATGAAGCCAAAACAAAGCCACAGAATTCCCCCCCAGTTCCTGAACAAACCAAGGCAAAACTATCCCTTCTGAAAAGATGATGTGCTCTATTTCTAAGCTGCCTCCAGAACCTTGATGGCATGCGGAAAGAGTTTCGGCGCGGTGCCAAACGGACTTGACTGTACCCTTCCACGCACCTTGATGGTTCGCTGGTGCACCTCTAAACTGACGATCCTGTATAAAACGCAGAACAGAACCTACCAGGTAACCTACAGACAAACATCAAATTTTCCTTTACAGAACCCTTTTGTCCTTCTTCAATTCCTTGAGTTGACTCTTTGTGCGCCTCAACATCTTTTCTCCCTTTAGAAACATAATCTAGAAAGGCCGTTGCAGCAGCAGAACACAGATCCCTCATCTTCATATATCCTACCTACCTAACATCGGCACACCAGTTCTGTACACACATTCGCTCTCTGCGAAACGGAAAAGCGAGAGAGAAAAAAAAAAGGAAAAAACTAGAAAGCACCACCATCATCATTATCATGTGCGACGCAGACGACATGACGATCAAGAAGATGGAAAAGGGATGGGCGATTGCGACGCGGTGCTCGGAGGAGCGGCTGCGCAGGGTCCACGGCTGGGACGAGGAGCAGCTCGGGGATGCGGTCCGGAGGGGCCTGGTGCTGCTGGAGACGGTGTGCGTGTTTGTGCATGGATGCATCAAGTCGGGGCAGTTCAAGTATGTGTCAACCGCTTTTGGAGATGATGAGAAAGAGAGAGATTTGCTGACTTGGGAGTACTTAGATTGCCGGTCGAGTTCTGGAAGATCTTGCACTTTGAGTATGGCATCGTTGTTTATCCTTCGGCGCTGACGGAGTGCATGGCGCCGTCGGGGCTGGGGACGAGTCAGACGTTTGCGGAGATTTACAGCTCACATATTGGTCAGTCTTTTCTCTTCATCTTCACCTTGTACCATATTCGGCATACTGATTTGGAGAACTATAGTCATGCTGTGGGAGCGCGATTCCGACTGTCCGCCTCGGTGTCCGTTTGAGTTTCTCACAGAACCCTTGCCGTTATACGAGCAGTGAGAGAGACAGAATCGAGATACCAACTTTTCGTGCGCGGTTTTACTTGGTTTGCGGGAAAGGGGGGGTGTTTCTGGGGGTTGTTTTAACAAAGATGGCGGAATGGAATCATAACTTGGCCTGTTTTTGATTTAGATGACAGCAGCAGCATTGACAGCAAAATCATCATCAAAACTCTCATGAATGCACCTTTTGCCCGACGGCCCCATCCCGATTCGCCCTCCAGACGCCCTCCTCGCCCTCAAACTCCTCCCTCTTCCACACCTCGACGCGCGACTTGCACGCCTCGAGGGCCTCCTCGCCGGCCCTCCACGCGGCCTGCCTGTGCGGCGCCGAGACGGCGATGAGGATGCTCTCCTCGCCGATGGGCACCGTGCCGAGGCGGTGGATCATGGAGATGCCCTTGAGGCCGTGCTTGGCTTGGACGTCCTTGCAGATGGAGAGCATGGTGCGGAGGGCGAGCTTGTTGTAGGACGTATATTGGAGTTCCTTGACGGGCTTTCCGGCGAAGTTGTCTCTTGTTGTTCCTGTGCCATTTTGTTAGCTCAGTTTCGATTTAGAGAAGATGATGATGGGATATCATCTGAGGAGTTGCAAGTTGGGGGAGGGGGGAACTCAGACCTGCAAACAAGACAATGGCGCCGGCTGCGGGGCTGCGGACTCGGTCTATGGCTTGTTGGATGTCGAGATGGTCGTGTGTGAGGGCGGCGTAGCAGCCTTGTTCGGAGAGGTGCCAGATGGCGTTTGTATCGTCATCTTGTGTGTCTGTCATGGCTGTTTGCTTTGGAGAGCTGTAGATGGGGAGTGAGATGCCCAATGAAGAGATGATGCAATTATTCAGACGAAGATTGGCTGTTACAAGATCAGATGGATGATAATAAATATTGACTGAATATATGAAGAAACTATCAGTCAAGAAGAAGGAAAACTGAACAATACTGGGCTTTATCGAAAGTATATGACATGAAGAAGAGGAGGAGGATCAATCATCTCGTTGTCTACAATGATCTGGAGCGGCGTCAAAGAGGTACTTGTTCCGCGGCAGCCTTTTGCGCCGGGTTCTGTGTACATCCGTATCCGTATAAGCCCCCTCATCACAGCTGGCTGAGTCAGCCACCAGCTTCTTCCAGCTGCTAACTTTATTCTCTGCCAGGAATTCATTCATTGGTGGTGGAGCTTCTCTTTAAATGTTGCAGCATCCCACCAATTTCTTTGTCCTCGCCTTGCATGTTGACGAAGCCATCGCCAACCCTCTTTTCCTCGTCTTTCCTCTCTCTCAATAGACTCTACAGATCGCGCCTGACTGGCGTCTGTCGTTATGCGCGACGACCATCACGCACGATCCCCAGACCGGGGCCGAGGTCGTGACTCCATCCGCCACCGACCGAGAGACTTCCACCACGACGACTACCAACAATCGCGGCAGGGTAAAGACACGGCCCGCGCATGCATGGGAGACTGAGAGAGGCCCAGTTCTCTCCGCTCCAGCTCCAGGACCTTTTTGAGCTGCTGAAGTGAGCTTGACGGCTAACTTGCCCACGGGACAACGAGGCTATTCACAGTCTCCTTCCAGGGACGACGGCATGTACGCCAACGCGTGGGACCGGCGCGACAGTCACCATCGCCCCCGGCCGCCTCGCCCGTCTCCCCCCTTTGGCGCCGATCGAGCGCCGGACTACCGAGATGCTCATGACGCGCGCCCGCGGCCGAATCTGAGCCCTCGGGACTGGAGTCGTGACAACCAAGGCAGAATGTATAACGATGACTATCACCGTGGACGCCATGAACACCAGGCCAGAGACAACGACTATGCGTCCTCCTCCTCGTATCGCGATAGGAGATACCCGTCGCGATCACCGCCCCCGGATTATTACAGCAGGAGTCGTTCCCGAAGCCCCCCGCGAGAGGGCGGCGGCCGATTAGGAGACGCTGGGCTGCCTAGTGATACTGTGATATTCGAAGGACTGCCCGTCAGGGTAGACGGAGTCGAGGTCCGTATTGCCGGAAGTGGTGGATTGAGAGAAAAGAACGTATAGGGGAGGACTGTGTTTCTGACGTGAGCTATACATTCAGCTGCGGGAGAGCATTATCCGCGATTGCATATCCGACGACTACTCTGTCGTCGATGTCCGGTTGACGTACGCCAAAGGTCTGTGTTCTCTGAGATGGCATTGCCCTGTACGCATCAGCTTCCTACTGACACTTGGCAAAGGCAAACGCCGAGCGTTCATTCAGTTCGAGGACGTTGATCATGCAACTGCTTTCGTCAACGAACATTTCCCAAAGGTCCTCTTCACACTGCCTCACACGACTGACGAGGTCCCAGATGGCAAGTGCAGTGCCTACATTCACTTTGCCCATCGCAGAGCGGATGGAGATACGCGCGCCGGCGGCCAATGGGTATGCCTGCCTGTAAGTCCTCCTTGATACCACCTGAGGGAGGAGGGATGACAACTGACGAACGCGCAGTGCGGCTTTGAAAATTACTCTTCTCGCACAAAGTGCAAACGCTGTGGCTCGTCGCCTTTATGTACGCTCAAGGCATTCCTTTACCCTACCTCTCCACGGCTGATAAACTAACTCTTACTTGTAGCCTCTGCGATGCGAGTCAGCTTGAATCCCGCTGCTGACGCCGCCGATGCGCCTACCCAGATCTTGGTAGTGTATCCTCTCATGGCCTACGTCACCGAGGAAATGTTTGCTGCGGATATGAAGCGCTTGGAGCTTGCGAAGCCGGATCCAGCCAGCCAGAAGCTGGCGCCAGGCTCGAAGCTTCAGTCGACCGCCCCAGCCGATCGAGCTGCCCGGACTGGCGCACGTCCGGGGTCTCTCCATCGCGTATTTCTGATGCGCGATTCCGTCACGGATGAGTCGGTCAAATACGGCTTTGCTGAGTTTTGGACTCTGCAGGATGCCGTGGATGCCATGGCCAAAATCAAGCTGCTGCCATCTTTCAGCGTTGCCGCCGCTCCCGTTATCGTGTCTCACATCCACCTGGGGGTCTTTGTACCGGAGGAGCGCGAGATCACGCCCGAGATGGAGAGGTTCTCCTTCAGCCCACTATTTAATCCGACTCTCCGCGTCCGATACCGCGATTTGCGAGCCTATCCAAGCCAGAAGATTTTGGCATCTGAGCCTCCAGGAAGTGCCAGCGCAGCCGGAGAGCAAAAGGGAGGCGACCAGGGCGGTAACAACAAGAAACCCAAGAAGAGAAAGGCAGATGATCCCTTGGGTGCTACTGCCAAAAAGGCGGTCCCTGCAATGGCTGGCCACATGGCATTGTGGCAGAAGAAGCACGAAGAGATTCATACGAATGAGTCTGGCACGACGGCTGCTAAGCAGCTGCCAGTCAAGGACCCGAAAGAAGCCCCGATCAAATTTGCCTTTAAAGGGGCATCCGCGTATGCCCCAGGCGCTCAAGCAAACTCAGCATCACCCCCAGCTCAACCAGCACAGCCAGCACCTCCCGCACCTTCTTCCGCACCGCCGCCTCTTCCTCCTCCAGAGAAGCAAAACGGCGACAAGATGCCTGCAGCCAAGCCTGACGTGCAGGCCAAAGACGAAAAGCCAATCACTCCATACGCGGACCGAGAAAAGCTCCAATGTCTTCTCTGCATGCGCAAGTTCAAGTCTCTTGATGAGCTAAGTCGTCATGGAAGCTCGCAGCTTCATGCGGAGAAGCTGCAAGATGAGCAGTCGGTCAAGAGCGCGCTCGAGAGGCTAAGCAAAAGAGGCATCCCCCTACCGACACAAACCGAAGCAGGCGACGATGCCTCCCATGCCACGGCACCCCAATATCGCGACAGGGCCAAGGAACGCCGCGAGCAGTGGAACCAGCCAAAGAAGCCACTCCCCGTTGTCGCAGATAAATCCGCCCCAGGACCTCCGAAGGATCAGGGCAAAGCCTCATCAGCGCCAGAGAAAGCCCCGGCGCGGTCAAAGGGCGCGGGCATGCTCGCCAAGATGGGCTGGACGTCTGGCAGCGGCCTGGGCGCGAATGCCGAGGGGCGCACCGAGAGCATCGTCACGCACGTGTATCGGCAGGGCGTGGGGCTGGGCGCTGAGGGCGCCAACATGGGCAACGCGCAGGCGATAGGCGAGAGCAGGACGGTCAACAACCGCAAGGACTATGTCGATGCCGTCAACGAGCGGGCGAGGGAGCGCTTCTTTAGCGAATTTGGCGGCGAGAAGAAGGACGGTCAGCAGAACGGGGAGGACAAGGACAATGACGGGGATGGGGGCGAGGAGCCGAAGGAGGTGTGAATATCATTGCGGTTACGGGGGGGATTCTGGAGTTTGGATGGATTGTCTTTTTCTGCGGTATGCATCGCGGCGTTTGAGAGGGATCTTAATACAACACACAAAGAACACATTTACATCAAGGCTCTGTCTAACATCTGAGGATACCTCGAGAATCAACGTCAATGGATGAAAGTGCAGTTTGTTATGCTTCGTTTATTCCTTTTTGCTTGTGCCAGTAAGATTTGTTCGTCTATGTGAAAACTTATAGACCTCGTGTGTGTTCCCATGCATGTAAACCCAAAAGTACAAAGAAGCCGCATCGTCGCTGCAGCATGTTTTCTTAAGGTAAATTTGTCACTCAACATTATGTCTCATATTCATTAGTCGCCGTCAATTGTCAACGCAAACATTGCCTCGCCAGTTCGTCAAATACAGCTAGCCACCTCATAAATTGAACCAACATCATCATGAAGAAATGTCCCTCTATAGCGCACTCATCATCATGGAAACAGCCATAAACAAGGTGCCTGCCAGAGCAATAGAAACAGTGGGATGGATAGCAACACCGGCGGAATCTAGATGAGTGTCAGAATTGCCAGAATCTCCAGAGTCGCCGGGGTGGGCTGAATTACCTGAATCACTTGAATCATCCGAATCATCAGAGTCGTCGGAGTCGTCGCCCGTGGAAGCAGGGCCGGGAATTGTCTTGGCGCCCGCCTTGAACTCGACAATGGAGCTGCTGGTCGAGTTGAGGGTCGCCTGGGCGATGCCAATCTGCTTGTTCTGCAGGTCGTAGACGACATAAGCGGACCGCAAGAAGGTGTCTCCCAGCAAGACGAACTCGTCGGAATTGATGCCGAAGGTCTTGGTCGAGCTGATGCCGAAAGTGCACACTCCGCTCCAATCGCCGAAGTACTTGCTCAAAGTGGGATCCGACATGAGTTGGTCTGAAGCCGCGGCGAGGTTGTTCAGAACCATTTCGTCAATGGGCACCTTGATCGTCTTGCCCCGGAACTCAAAGTTAAAGGAAGCATCTTTGGTGTTTGCTTTGGCGCAATCAACAAAGGGAACGGCAAGTCCCTGGATGCTGAGGACGTCGTACTTGTCAAAGATTTCCTGTACGACAGCATCTGGGAGAAGAGTGATTGTTGAGCCCGAGTCGAGAACGGCTTTGGCGCTGACGTCGGGGGTATCGACATCGGACGCCGAGAAGCCATCCAGATTGATGGCGTACATGACAATATCCTGGGTCGTGGCAATGGATGGCGGCAGCGACTGAAGGGGCAGAGTAGCGATGCCGCCGTGGAACTTGTCGGTATCGACACCACCAAAGAGAAGGACGCCCTGGCTGGTCTGCAGGTCGTTGAGGTAGAGGCTGAATGCCGGGAATGGAATGACCTTCTGGGATACCAAGTTCTCAACGACGGTGGGATACTTGGTGTCGGAGGCTTCGTTGTCCCGGAATCCCAAGCCGAGGATGCCTGTGCCGCGGACCGACTGCAAGGCTAGGCCAAGCTGCTGGCCCGTGATGTTCGCGTTGTTGATAGTAACAGTATCTTTGAAGTAGTTGCCCCGTATCCTGCGGCCATCAAGGTAGGTGATGTCGAAGACTTCAGTGCTCGACTTATAAGTACTACTCCTCCTTGGGTTGACTACAATGGCACAATGGGTTAGCTGTGGGACTGCAAGCAACGCAAACGATGAGGAGATGCGACCTACACTGTTTGAAACAGTATTCTCCAACCTCCTGCTGGGTGATTTCGTCTGTGCAGAGGTCCGCAGTGACTGAGTTGACCCAGGTATCACTGCTGCCGGTGTCGAGAAGGAAACTCAGCTTCTGGGGCGGCGTGCCAACGCTGAACTGGGCATAGTAGCCGCCTCCAGTGAGGTTGTTGATGGCGTCAAGGCTCACGCTGCCATCGCGACGCAGCAGTGATGGAGTAACATCAGGGCTGAGATTTCGCTTCTCAAAGGGGACAGTGACAACGCCTGCAGAAACCGTGGCGGCGGCAAAGGCGCCCGCCAGGGAGATGTACTGAACGGAGCGCATTGTGCATGCAACTGAAGTAAGACAGGAAAAGACGAGCCCCAACGTTGTGGTGATGACCGAGGGGGGTATCTCTGAGCAGGCAAAGAGCAGACTAACACGCCGTCATCAGCTGCCTTGGTGAAGGAGGCTCAAGTCGCGGTCAGACACGAGCCGACACGGAAATGGATCGGGGCTGCTCAAGCATTTAAGCATAGATTTAGAACGCTGCGGCGACTGCCTGAAAGAGCTGAACGACCATCATCTCGCTGTTCGTCGCCTCATCCCTGCCACTGCATGCGGCTAAGACGACTCGGGGTTGGGAAGCCATGCTTGGCGACCCAGCAGCCAGCAACCCTGTCCTGCGTGTCCGTCCACTCGGGGTGACACACGAAAGGCGGCCCCAAGAGTCTATTTGATCCAATATGCTGCGAGAGGAACAATAGAGCGTCAATGGGCGAGACATGGACACAGGCCCCTTGTTGTGGGATCGGGCCAGGCATCAGAGGCATCAGAAGCGCGGTAGCTTTGCGTCCATGCTTCGCCCTTGAGGGTTGGCGGGCCGCCAGGCGCAACTAATGTCTGCCGTAGATCTGTAGGATGCACGTTGGGCAGCCTGACAGAGCGTTCGATGGAATTCGGCTGCTGGACTGCTGCTGTCGGGGTGATGGAGCATGTTGGCCGCGGCTTGGCTCATGGCTCGACCGATGGAGCAGCGTCGCATGGCTCCCAATCCTGGGGGGCGCTTTCGAATCCTCCTGGAGCTGAAGCGCCACCCGTCGATCTAGAGGCGGCCGACTTTTGTAGGGGCAATTTGCAAAAGAGCCAATGGACGCGATGGCGCCTGGCGGTTCTTGGCTTAGGGGCATGCTTCGCTGCGCCACGGCCCCGGGCCAAGCAAGCCAAGCCAGGAACAGTTTTCCCTTTCTGCCATTTCCATGCCGTCGACGGTGAGTGAGTCAGTGCGTAGTGATTCGAGCTTGTTGGTGTTGGTGATGAAGAAACGAGAGAAAATGAAATGAAGGAATGAAGGAACAGTTGAATGTGGTGTTGCGACTGCTCTTGCCCTGACCTAACGTGTCGGTGTCCGGAATGCGGCATTCCGTACCTTCCCAGCTTCCAGCAGCACGAAGCTGTGGAATCTGCTGCGTCTTACATGCAGTTCTAGTAGCTACCTACAGGAAGGTACTTTCAACAGGCCTTGCCTTAGACATCCTTCAAGATGGGACTTTAATACCTCTTCATGTCACTCCCTCTTGAGCATGATTGAGGCTGGTTCTTTCACATGATGACGATGGAGGCACAAGCATCCCCTCCCTCTTCTTCAGTTGCTATTTTTGAACAGGTGGAAGAGCTGCTTGGCTCCGCTAGCGTTCGTTGTGCAGAAGGAACCGTGGCTGCGGCTGAGATTCTGCCTTGTTGGCGTCCAGTAGGAAGGAGGAGATGGAGACTTGTCATATGCCGGCTTTCGGCAAGTTGAGGCTGAGATGGGCAGTAGTTTGTAGTATGTAGTACGTCTTGTTCACGATAATCACAGCAGCTGTTACATCTTGGTTAACATGCATAGTATAAAGATAATAGGCCATTGAATGAAGCAGGCGAGTAGAGAGAGTACCTTAGATAGGATCAAAAGTGTTTAACTTGCGCAAGACAACGAGTTCAAGCATCGTATTCAAATCGTAGTCTTTGCTCTAGAACTCAAAGGGGAACTGTGACAACGAACAGTAACTTGTGAATCTAAACAGCGACTAGGTGTTGCATCCGTCATTCAAAGATAAATCCATAGCAGTCAAACTCGCGTGTCCGTCTCCATGTAGCAATACTAAACGCCATGTCCAAGGTAAGCAACATAGTACCTTGTGTATCTCCTCCGTTCACAGCTTGGCCCCCCTTTCCGTCTCGTCCTGCTGCAGTCTCACCACGCCCTAGATTCACCTCGTCAGTCAATCATGCACGCTCATCAAACGAGCATAAAAAGGGGATGAAAACAAAAACTCACCTCCTGCATACAACTCGCCAGCAGCGTCCCGTCCTGCGCATAGATCCTCTGCATCACCACCCCCCTCCCGTCGCCGCTCCAGGGGCTCTCCATCTCCGAAAACATCCACTCGTCCGCCCGCACCCGCTTCGGCTCGTGGAAGTAGATGCTGTGGTCGAGGCTGACCATCATGCCCATCCGCGGCCGGTCGACCCAGTCCTCCAGCCGGCCGCCCATGCCCTCGAACTCGAGGAACGCGCGCACCCGCTTCAGCTCCGCCTCGGGCAGCGCCGCCACCTGCTCCGGCGTCATGCCCAGCCGCCACAGCCGGTGAATCCGCGCCACCGTCCCGACAAAGTACTTGTCCGAGATGTACGCCAGCGCGTTGAGGTGCGCCTGGTGGCCCCCCGACGCCGAGATCTTGCCCTTGCAGCGGTGCCACTGCCGCACCCTCATCTGGTCCGGCCTCGCGTCCGGATCCCGCACCCGCAGCATCTCGATCCGCCGGCTCAGGAACGGATCCCCTCCTTGGCCACCATCACTCCCTGCCGCGTCCGGCATCTCCACGCCCTCGGGCAGCGCCGCCGCGTGCCGGATCTGCCTCGCCCCGCCGCTGCCCTCGCGCACGAAGCTGACCGTCGTCGTGAAGATGCACTTGCCCCTCTGCCGCGCCTGCACCGTCCGCGTCGCAAAGGACCGGCCGTCGCGCACCCGCTCGACGTGGTACATGATGGGGATCGTCGCCGAGCCCGCCAGCAGGAAGTAGCAGTGGCACGAGTGCACCAGGAAGTCGTCGCGCACCGTCATCTGCGCCGCCGCCAGGCTCTGCGCGATGACGGCGCCTCCGTAGACGCCGCGCGCGCCCTGGGGGAGCCATAGCGGGCGCGTGTTGGTGAAGATGTCCTGCGGGTAGATGCCCCATCTTAGCCGGGATTCTTCACAAGCTGTGACGGGCTTCAAACGTAGAACATCATTTGGGTTTGTTTGCTTACCTCGCCCAGCACCGCCAGCGGCGTCACCTCGACCGTGTGCTCAATGGGCGCCTTGTTCGGATCAGGCGCCGGGGGCCTGAGCAGCGTTGTCCGCTTGTCCAGCACCTTTTCAGTGCCCTCCAGCTTGGAGTCTTTGTCACTGCCGCTCATTTTCCCTGGCCTCCACTCTTTTGTTCTTCTGACTGGACGCTGTTGATACTCTCAGAGCCGATTGAGATTCATCCCACAATCACTTTTGCCGACTTTCAGAAACAGCTTTGCAAAATCAAAGAAACCAAAGAATCAATCGAAAAAGCAATGGAAAAGGAAATCCAGCGTCCCAGTACGATCATCGAGTCAAGCACACCGAATCAGGGGTCTCACTTGACGTAAGGCAAAAGGGAAAAGGCTCAGAAATGCCTCGGCTCAGCCCTGCCGAAGCTAAATCGTCCGTCCCCATTTCAGCTCACATACAGACCACAGCAAAGACAGAAAAGAACACGATCCATTTCAATGTAATTGCACGGGAAGAATTGAGATTCGAAACTACTCCATGTCATAGGTAATACGGCTGATCCAAGCCACTAAGATGGCCATCTTCACTGAAAGCTTACCGCTTATGCTGAACCGTGTACCAACTTTGGTAGTTTGTTCTGTTCCTGGCCTGATCGCGATAGGGCACCACTGTATCGTCCACAATCAGCACTCTGAATTGCCGAGGCTTGCCTCCATTATTTGCTTCGGCGGCCCGCATGTTGCTCCACGCCAATAAAAGGGGCCCAAACACGTAGATTACGGTTGATACCTAAAAGCCTCTACTGTTTATGCCAAGATGAAGAAGTATTCGATTCAGAATTGATTTGGCGAAGAAAGGCCCGACATGTTTGTTGAACCCTCAAATTGCAGTACACGCATGTGAAAGCGACGTCACAGTCAGCAACTGGCCCGCTCTACTGCCTGTTCGTCCATCTTGAAAACTCCCGGCAATTACATGACAGGCATTCACAGAAAAAGGACATTTAAGGCGGAATGAAAAGAATGAACGAAAGAGAATCTGTTTTAATGTAGTACTAAAATCACATACGAGCTAAATATCCGCATCATTCATCTTCCTCTTCGTCTTCATCTCTCCGTGAGTATCAAACAACACACCAGCAATACACCCAGCTCAATCAACTCAGATCTAGTGCAAAACACATACAATTACATTTTGTCCTCTTCCTTTTCTGGCCCCTCCATCTTTGGCCAAGGACTCATTTGCCAACCACATCATCTATTGGGGAACGTCATCGAATATAGGCTCCAGCCCTTCCCATGCCGCCGCGTAATCGCCATCGGGTCCGGCCTTTTCTCGCTGCTGCCAGTACTTGCCGTTGAACTTCCAGTACTCCTCGCCCGTGATTTCGCACCTCGCCTTGGTAAACCACGCGGGGACAAACTCTTCCCCGGCACTCTCGCGAGCTCGCCGACGGGCTCGCTGGGCCTCCTCCAGCCGGTTCTTCTCTGTGGCCGCAAAGTCGTATTCGCCCTCCTCCATGGCCCGCTGGTCCGGCCGCAGACGTGAATCAGTGGGTGCAATCCACGCCCTCAAGTTGTCGTCGATGTGGTTGAACGTCAGCACAAACGGCGTCAGGTTAAAGGGGATGCCCGCTGGTCTCTCGTTGGCTTGCCAGATGAGATACGCTCGGTTGGGGTCCGCGATGCTGCCTCGGTGAACAACGTCCTTGTTCTTCGTCGAGGGCTCGTCAACGGCAGCCTCGTAGCCGGGCGTCAGACGGGCATAGAGTCTCGAGTTCCACCGTCCGCCGAGGCTGACCCGCACCTGGCCCGAGGCATCCACAATCTTGCCGACGATCTGATACGCACTCGAAGCCTTCCAGCCCCGGGCCTTGAACTCAACGTGGGCCACTTCTCCCGTGGTCCAGTTCTTGATCTCCATGGGGCCGTAGTTGTCCACCGTGGGGTTACCAGTGATGATGCCAATGACCGAGGATGTCACCTTCTTCCATGTGTACAGGTCCTCCTTGCCACCAGCGGTGGGTCGGAGCCTGAGGAACCACGTGCCAAGGGGATTGATATCAAACGACTTGCCGTAGAACTTGGACTTGACATGCGATTCGCCCCAGTACGTCCAGTTTGGCGACTCGGCCCACGCGGCGCCAATGGGCGGGTGGTGGCTGACTTGCTCAATGAAGAAGCGGTAGTTCTTGTCCGGGCGAACGTACTCGAACGTTTCGCCGAGCAGCGGGTTGAACGGCTTGGCCACGCGGCCAATGGTGGACGCGTACTCGCTGGCAGCGAATGCCGCCACGTACATGAGTCTTTCGATCGAGTCTGACCGTTCGGCTGCGAGGTCAAGAAGGTCCGCGTATTCCATGTCCTCGCCGCAACGGTACAGCAGAGACGTCGGCTCGTTGAATGACACAGGCAGCGTCATCCTCGTCATGTCTTTGCCAATCATCGACTTGAGAATGCCCTGTTGCTCGTTGTTAGCTCACCCGCACGCTTGTCAGACGAGAGAAGGTTTTGCAACCTACCCAGAGAGAAATCTTTGGCCGATCATCGTTCTCCATCTTCAGCTTGTGGCGAATTCCGTTCTCATATCCCTTGAAGGAGCTGCTGATGTCGATGCCCGAGATGACCACGTCCTTCTTCTCCTGCTTGGTGTCGCTGGGGGGGAGCTCTGTCACCTCGACGTCGCCGGAGTCTATGGCATCAAAGAACTCGTCTTCCACGCCAGACTCGCTGTCAGACAACTCGATCTGCGCGAGGGCCGTCTGCTTCCGAGCCAGCGAACGGCTCGTTGCCTTGACAATGGCAGCGGCCTCCTCGACCTCTTCCTGAACCCTCTCCATCGTCGGAGTGACGCTGGCAGACGGTAACCCGCCACCTTCCATGACCTCGCGCAGCGCCTTCTTTGCCAGCTTGCGCTTCATCTCTGATTCACCAACGCGGGCCTCGAGGATTTCCTGCTCACGAGCCACCTGTGCCATGCTTTCCTCCCACATCCGTCGCATGTTCGACTCTCGATCAAGCCGGTACTGCCAAAATGCATCACGGTCTTTGGAGATCCGGAGCAGGTCGCCAACAAGCCCCGTCAGGCTTCGGATGGCAGCGTCGTATGTGGAGAGTGCCTGTGCCACCTTTGTATCCGACAACGTTGTAGCAGGACTACGGGAGAGCTCTGCCATGAGAGCCGAATGAACGCTTGCCATGGTTTCGAGTTGCAGTTTCGCCGATTGCGCCGTAATGTTGAGTGCGTCCTTTGTCGCCTGGGGCTCCTCACGGCCACTCGTCTCCTCGCCATAGTCGTCTTCGTCGTCTCCGTCACCAGCTATTGTCCCAGGGCCAGCGGCGTGTTCGTGGTTGTGTATAGCCTCGGCCTCTGTATAAGTATCCACAAAATCGTCCTCTTCTATGCTGCCTATACTCGTTGCGGTCATGTCTGACTTTTTGACGGATAGCATGGGGCGCGCCTGTAACTGCGTACTGACCCGCCTCAGATCCGTCATGCTCGTGTTCTCGCTGTGGGATTCCTGAACAGAGAGCGCTCCGCTCTGATCGGCTTTGGCGATTCGAAGAAGTTCCGCGTTGCGAGCCGCTTGGCGCTCTTCCTCCCTGGCTTGATCTTTGGTCCACTGGATAGAGTTGTTGAGAGCCCAGAACCATCGCTTGGCTTCGACCTCGTGGTTTGCCTTGAGCGTATACTTGACGGACGACTTGCCGATGATCTCGAACTTGGTCTTCTCATCCGGGCTCATGTGCAGCTGGGCGATCTTCATGTTGATGGCGCCGCGACATGCTGAACCGGCGTCATCCTGGTGCTTATAATAGCTGAGCACGCCATCCTCGAGTACGAACCAGCGCAATTGGTAGCCCTTGCGATAGTTGGTCCACTTCTTCAAGTAGCCCTTCATCTCGCGAGCCTCACGGCCGGCCAATGGATCAATAGGCCCTCCCACAACGCTTTGCGAGGCCGCGTGTCCTAGGACTGCCTTCTCTTGGATGCCTCTCTGTGCTGCCACAGCGGCCGGCGATTTCTTCAGGATGGCCTTGACGTTGTCGTCGTTGGTTATGGACTGGGGCAGTTTGCCTTTGCGATCGCGACGGAAGGGATCGGCGCCGTGGAGCAACAGTACCTGGATGAGCTGGATGTTCTTCTTCTTCGCCGCCTCGTGGAGAAGCGTGCCTCCGGCCTGGGCAATAGCCGGGTCGCATACGAACTCGGTGCTGTTAATGTCCAGCATTGTCTTGAGCCGCTGCTCCTCCAGCACCTGGGCAAGGGTATCATAGTCGTTTTTGGCAATGAGGTCCTGGATCTGCTGCACTTTGGCGTCGGTGAAGAGGGAGCGCGAGAGCTGAAGCAGCTGGAAGATTTCGGGAGTTCGCGCCAGGTCGATGGGTAGCTTCCCTTGGTTGTTTGCGATGGCATCGTTGATGTCCTTTTGCTCCAGCAGCAGCTTGACTGCCTGCGTCCGGCCGTGCATGGCGGCAATGTGCAGCGGGGTGTTGCCATCCTTGTCCCGAGAGTTGACGTCGAGGCTGCCGAGGCCGTCGGAAAGAACATACTCAATGACGGGGAACTCGGCACATTGCATGGCCAGGTGAAGTATGGTGGTGTCTTCCAGCGCGCCGGTGCTGGCCCCGCCAAGCGACGAGATGCTCGCACGTGGGACGCCGTCGGCTGTCTCTCGGATGGCCTTTGAGATGGACGCCGTGTCCCCGCTTCTCAGGGCCTCGACAACCCTGAATTTACGAACCGACTGCTCGAGGCTGCCGGTCTTGACGTCCGACGTAGGGGAGGAGGATTTTGCGCTTGCGGCGGCCTGGTTATTGGAGGGTGTCCTGCTCAGGACGGCCGACGGCGTCGACAGTCGCGAGCTGTGGCTGCGGGCAGCTGATGTCGCGGCTTTCGGGGGAGATGCATGGCTGCCCGTGGCCGAGAGTCGGCCGTCTTCCGATCCTGATTCGTCTTCGCGAGTGTCTTTTCGGCGCAGCAGCGACAGCGCGGCGGCGGACTTGGACCGCTTGTGGTGGTTGCTGTAGCCACATCGCGAGTTAGCCAGCTCACCCGCATCAAATCTTATCAATCAGTTGTGGACAGCGCAGCGCAGCCCCCAGACCAGACTGAACAAAGAAAGACGGCGCGGGGGTGAGGACGGTGGAAACATCAAAGTTGTTGCAGACAACCAGACGAGGCAACGCCTCGAAATCCGAGGATGGCCGACGTACCTCTCGCCCACGTCCGACATGCTGGGCTACATGCAATTGTCCCGCTCGTGTTTCGCTTCGTGGGTTCGTGTTCGTGGTTCGGTTCGAGTTGCGAGTTGCAGGCTGAAGGCAGCCCCCAGCCGCCAGCGCAGAAGCACTATTCCAGCACCTAAGAACAGCGGCGAGAAAAGGGGCTCGGTATCGAATCGTGTAACTGCAAAGAGTGCGTCTCCAGCAAAGGACTGCACGCGAATTGAAGGAGCAAAGTCTAGGAGCAAGGCAGCGTGGAGATTGGAGTGGGGAGAGCAAGTGGCATTTGAGAGATGATGCTGCAGGGGTGGCTGAGTTCGCAAGCTCCCGTCGACTCCAGCGCTTCAGGTGCTGCAGGCTGTCGCTAACACCACTAGGAGAGAGCCTGGAGCGCTAAAGGCTGGCTGGGCTGGAGCCAAGTTCACATAAGGTCGTGACACAGAAGACTCGAAATGACGTTTTCCACTCTAAACGAACTAGCGGGACTGCGGCAGTGGGTGTGCTTAGTCATGTGCCGTGGTTCGCGAGGGTTGGGATGCGCGATATCAGCTTCCTTTCACGGCTTCATGCATCGACTCATGCATGTGTCTGTGATCAGGCTGTTGGCTCTCCAATTCCAGCGTTTGATTGATTACACCCTGGTGATGGAAGGCTCGAGAGTTGCCACGGAACGATGACGAATACATTCGTCCCGGGGGGAGGGGGCATCAACGGCGATAGTCCGAATACACCATTGCCTCAATATGGACAAGTTTTGTGTGTCCAGTTGAAGTCTAACTCGACACTCCTACCCTACGGGAAGCCTTTGATTCAGCGCAGTCAACGTAATGTACCCAGAGCATAGTATAACATCGATTTTCTTATGCCTTCGTAAAGGGCAAATCCAGGCCGTTGCTCTCATGTTGAAAAGTGCCTTGGGTGCCTGTACCTATCCATTGTTCAAGTCCGCACAAACATATACATTTAAGGTACTGACTTCAACCTTCATAGAGGAGAGTTGCACACAAGATGGTCCGACTTGAAAATGAACATCTCGACTACCCTCAAAACTTGGCTGCTTTCAACTCCCATTCAATCCGCATGAACCCATCAAATGTTCATTACTTAGTTGTGACTAAAACATTCGGTGAAATTGCTGTATGAAGCTGTTCGAGCATGTCTTCATGTTCAAAGAGGTTCAACCAGCAATGGGTCAGAGACAAGCCGTACATACTTCATACTTCATATAAGGTAGACCCAAACTACCTCCGTGGTGTAGCTCATGTATCTCGAAGCAGCTCAATCTCAATCACTCAAACATATTCCAGCCGGCAAAACTCTGAAGCACATGTCCTTCCCTCTCACTTCAGCTCCAATGCTTCCCATCGACATCCTCGCCCCGTATCCGGCTGAGATCATCATGTCCATCATAGATTATCTCCCTACAGATCTCGTCTACTTTCGTTTCGTCGTGGAACCCAGGAGGAGCACTAATGAAGCATACACAGAGCAACGACGGCGACTCCGAGACATTCTCATCGAACACAACGTCAGATTCGACAGCATGTCCATCCTGAACCTCGCCATCATGTCCAACGACACAGAGATCGTAAAGCTTGTCCTTGAAGAAGCCGCAGAAAACGCCAAGAAGTCTCCCATCAAGGACACCGTGATCAAGTACGCAACGCGCCCTCTATGGACGAAATGGTTCTCCTGGGCCGTAGGTAAGAACTATCTCGGAATTGCCAGACCGATGCTGCTCGTGGGCGGTATGACAAGCTACATCAATGAAGAAGACAGGTACCTAGACAAGTTGCTGCTGTTGGCGATCGAGAGATGTCGGGGCGCGGACATGGCGGCGCTTTTGCTCGAGAATGGTGCAGATCCAGAATTTTATGAGAACGGCGACACTCCTCTGCATCTTGCCGCGAAGAGAAACAACAAGGAGGTCATCAAAATACTCATTCTTCAATATAGTGCTGATCCAAACTACAGAGGAGCAGGAGGTGACACTCCGCTCATGGAGGCGACTATCCACAGGGACGTGGACACGGTCAAGCTCTTCCTCCAGTCGCCGCGCCTCAACCTCAACCAACAAAATCACTGGGGAGAGACTGCCCTCCACAAGATCATCTCAAAAGGAAGGCCGGATATCGCAGAGCTGATGCTCACATGGGATGGCATTGAAACCGATCAACGGGGCTTCAAGGGACACACGCCGCTGATGGTGTGCCTACTGAAAATGGCCGGGGCCGCCGACATGAGTCCGTACATCCCGCTGTTCAAGAAGCTACTGATTCGCGAGGGCATCGATATGGAGACTTTCCGGAGAGGCTATGCAACCATTGTGTCGGAGCGTCTTGAGGATACGCACCCCGACTTTCTGCTGGAATTGCTGGAGAAGATGGGTTTCGGTATACTGACGGTCGAACGCAGCTACTTCCCCCATGACCACAGGCAAAGGGCTACACATGACAGTACGCCAACAGCAAATGAAAACAACCGGGTCTGGTATCCCGTGATGGTCCCTACCGGGCGTTCTTCAGGCGGAGTATTTGGAGGAGGAGAAAGTGTCTACCGATACTTTATCTGCACGCAGATGGGTTACATTCGCTACACGATTAGCTTAGGGAGACAATGAACCAACCGATGAGACGTTTGGAGAGTTGATCGTAAATATAGCAATGACGTTTGCTTTCATCCTGCGTATTACAAGTCCATGATTATTAGAGCGGAGATTGAGTGCGTATTCCGAGTCTCACCACGTGTCTGACTGGAACCCTCAGTAATTTGAGTTCACCTCAACGCCCTGTGGCGCCCAACTTTCCATCATCTCGTTCCAGATCTTTGCCTGAAGCTTCTCTCCCTTGGCCTGTGAATATAGTCCCATATTAGCCAAGAATTCTCAACAGCATTCCCGCGTAGGGAAAAGTTACGTTCACATATATTGGGGCTCTTTCTTACTCTGCAATTTTGTTCTTGTGGTACCAAAACCCATGGCTTTCTGGACCTAGTCCGCTTGCAACAGCGAGCGTCCGAGAGCCTCCTTCCGCCGTCATGCAAATCGTCGCCTGGATAAGAGCAAGCCCGCTGCGCTGGGCTGCCGAGTCGATCCCCGTGCCCGATCCGACTTACACGCTCACGGGCACGAGCAATTCACCACGATGTCTGGTTCGCCGTTAGGCGAGACGGCAAGCATTGCAAGCTCTCAAACTGCGTAAATGACAATAAGTTTGGAAAATGCAGTATGTGTCGGCCAATTCTCCAAAGCTCTCCTCATTGTTCAGTGCTTCCAGGCAGTTTGGAGCATCCTGCCAGGGCGCTACCGGAACCCTTCATGTCCCCCGGAAGCAACAATACTTAATCGTGGTTTCCAGTCTGGAGCAAGACGATGTCGATTGATGAAAGCTCGCTTGTTGTTCGATCTGCAAGGCTTCGTTTCAATGATGCTCTCGAACAACTATTGACCTGTGTGCTTGCTCTCTCTGTCTGCTCGAAATGGACCTCAAAGATATGTGTCAGTCTCCATCGCCAGTCTTCATCCTCTGTCGAGACCTAGTATCTTTATGTACACTCCAACCGACCAAACTGTGCTGTCAAACATCTGCATCTCAAGCTGGCAGGACATAATGACAGAGTTCATCATGATATATAAATGTCTTTCCCTGTCAGTCTCCATTCCCCAGAAAGGGGAATCTTCGTCAGCAGCTCTGGTCCACCCACAGCCCGTTTCACCCTCGTCTGAAGCAAGACACACCCAAGAATATCCCCCAGTCTAAGCCCAAAGAGGCGAAAGCGCAGTCATCAGGCTGCATTAGCGCCGGTCTCTCGCCGCCCCACCGGCTTTCCCAATTCGGTCACGCCCAGTCAGCAGGAGACATTCAAAGACAAACTGATGACCGTCCACCTCCAGATTCATCCCTCCTCCTATCTATCGAAATCCTCCTTGGCGCTGGGTTTTCCTTGTGAACAGAGGAATTACATTGGATACTTCTCGTACTCTTGTACATATTGTTACAAATTGCAGCTGTGAAACGATGGCAACTTTTCAGAGATTCCGTCTAGTGCCCTTGCGGGACGAGGTGAGTTTGTTTGTCAACATGAACCTCGGTGGATCATCTTGGCTCTCGACAAGGTTGGCAGAAGAGCTGAATCAGGAGTGATCCAACAGAAGCTTGATGAAAAAGACGACTGGTCAGGGCTGAAGGATGCCAAGGAGAGAAGGAAGAGACAAAACAGGATCAACCAGAGGGCTGCTCGTAGGAAATACCCCGTCCCCGGTCCCTCTTTTATATGATTGTTCTTCTTCTTGGTTATTCTTGTACACGATATAACCGAACTCACTAACCGGTCGCTCTCAATCTAGGCCGTCGGCAGAGGTTGAACCTCGTTCAGGAGCACGAATCAAAGTCAACGGCCGTACTACCACATCCAGGCGCACCGGCGTCTGCTCCTACTACTGGATGCCAGCGGCAGAAGCACGTGTACCCTTCCGATCAAGTCTACTTCCCTCTCACCCCCGACCACAAGCTGCTCTACGTCATCGTCCTCAACGTCTCCCGGGCTGTCATCACAAACTACTTCATCCTATGTAGCATCACGCCTATAGCGGCTAGCATGTGTGACAGCCGCCGCGTCTTTGCGCTTAGCGACCTGGCCCTGGCGCCTCAGAACCTCGATGGCACTCCTGCTATCCCTCCGTCGTTTACTCCCACGGAGCTGCAGCAGGTAGTTCCCCACCCCGGCTGGATCGACCTCCTTCCGTCACCTCAGCTGCGGGACAACCTCATTTTGGCAATAGAGGAGTTTAACGTTGATGAAGAAGACCTGCTGGCAGATCTGATTGGGGACATCTTCGAAGCCATCGGTTGTGTGTACGACGACGAATCAACGTCATCGTCGAGCAGCGGGTCGGAAGATGGCAAGGAAGTCGGTGAAAGACCACTGGGACTGACTCCAGAGCAAGAGTATACCCTAAGGACTTACACACCCCCGTGCGCTGCCGAAACCGGCATCCTCTCATGGTCGGATCCATGGGAGATCACCGGCTGGGAGTTTACGGAGAAGTTCATCACAAAATGGGGCTTCCTGCTTCAAGGGTGTCCAGATGTGGTGGCTGCTGCCAATAACTGGAGGGTTCTGCGAGGAGAGGATCCTCTTGTCGTGGAGCTCTAGGAGCAGGAAGTTGAAAATGAAGGTATTAAGATGGTGTAGGGGGGATCTTGCTTACCACGTGTTTGCGAATAATCAGGAGTTTATGGCGAATGTGAAGATGTGACACAAGATGGGCAGAACAACAACCTGGCAACAGCAACGATAGAGCTTTCTCTTCTCCTTTTGCCTTATTAGATTTAGCGTTTGGGGTACATAGAAATACAGCACTTTCAGTATAGCAAACCTGGGCCCGCGAATTCAATCTATCTGCACGCTCCAACACCTCTTCTATCATTCACAACCATTTCAAACGACTGGCAAAATGATACGCAACGAGAGCAAAAAAAGATGCCCACTATCAGAGTCGAACTGATCACCTTGTCATGTCAAGTAGTTACTAGTGACACGCTATACCGCTTAGCCAAGCGGGCATTGGGGATGAGGCTCGTAAGAGCTGTTGGAGATGCACGAGTCAATACACGTCTATAAAGTCATCACTAAGAGCAAAGTCCCAACCTCTCGTCGGATCCCCCAAGACTTGAAGTGGGTTACTCCGTACATGACCCTCAAACCTTGCTGTCACACGAACTGATCTACAAACGCCCTCTAGAAGCGGGGCGTATCAAGCGACAAAAAGCAACATGGTACATAAGCGAGCGCAAATCAATAGCACATCATGGTGGGAATTCGGGAGCGGTCCGAGGACATGCCATGGCGCTCCAGAGGTGGAAAAAAAATCCGGCGCCACGCCAATGGCATTTTGGTGAACCCACGTGTTCCCACACTTGTGGTGGTTCGAGAGTTCTTGCTGCAGGAGTTTGGAGAAATTACTGATGGCAGTTGCTTTTGTGCATCAGACGTCTTTCCTGCGGGCACCAATGATGGATGGTGTCGAGGGAGTGCAGGCTTGAAGCGGTTGCAGCCGTTTGATCTGAGAAGGATGGAGCGATGATACCAGCTTCTTGGGTCAGGGTTGAAGGCAATTATCGTTGTCTTCTGAGAACAAGATAGCATCCAGGACCACCGGGTTTCTAGATATTACGCAAATCATTGGAGAGAAGAGAGAGGGTTAGAGAAGCGCTTCTAGCTTGGGTTGAGAATCGAACGACTCAGACAGCTTTGCCAATTGCGGCCAGGAACGGCTTTGGACCCTTTTTCACGTGTCGTTGTCTCCATGTGGCTTGGGGATGCTGTTTCACCGAAGGCTGGCGAAGCGACGACAAACGTCTGTGATGCATCACAGGCAAATGAGGAGCTCAAGTGATACAAAACCTCATCAACCTCTCTCTGAAGCCTCACATGGTTGCTGGCAAATAGATGGCCACCGCGCTTTCTCTCGGTGTTGTTCATCGAGACACGTCAGATTATTAGCGCAGGAATGGCTGAGCTCGGAGGTTTGAGTAGCTCCGATGCAGGGTCCAGAGAGATTTTTCGCAGATCTAAAGTCTAGACCCTTATCCGGTGGGTGGCCAAACAGCTCTCAGTCCTTCCTTCCCAGGGCTGGCGATTGATTACTGTGACAAATCCAAACTCGGTCTAACTCAAAAGCTGTAAAAATCATTGATTATCGTTGCAATCATGGAAACCACGACTGCGAAACGGCTCTTTCTCTGGCCAACTGTGAAATGAATCATGGCTCTCCTCATTTTCTCTCACGCAATTATCTCCTCATTTACATCCCCCTCCTCTTGACAAACCGAAATTTTGGTCGCACCAAACAAGTGCTGTCGTTGAACCAGCATTTTCCATAGGAGCAAACAAATTGCGTGATCAACCCTATCAAGCTACTGCTCTATTATTATCAATCTGTCTTTGGAATCCTGACAGCGGTTATCGGAGTCGCCGTCTCTCAATCTCCTCCCGTCCTTCGTACCTTACCCGAAGTCAATGGATGAGCTGAGGGAATAAGGGAGAAACAACAGGGAACGAAAACGAGAAGCCATCAATATCCTGCGAAGCTCGCAAACATGCAGCCTCTCGCGCCTCTCGCACCAGAAAGCGATGGCAACCAGGCGACCCAGGACATTCCCTTCCGCTCCGTCTCCAAGCATACGCACCGCACCTGGGCGCGCACCTTTTCTTGCATCGCAGATGTCTACGTGCAGCCCCAGTCGCTGCCCGAAATCGAACATGTGGTCAATCTTGCACACAGATATCGCAAGCGAGTCGTGACGGTGGGATGTGGCCACTCGCCTTCCAACATCGCCCTCACCTCGAGCTGGCTGGTCAACCTGGACAAGTACAACAAGATCCTCTCCCTCGACCCCAAGACCGGCGTCGTGGTGATGCAGAGCGGCATCCGCCTGTACACGCTGTGTGAGGAACTTGAGCGCCACGGCTGGGCCATGCCAAACCTGGGCAGCATCAACCAGCAATCCATTGCCGGCGCCATCTCTACAGGAACGCATGGCAGCAGCGTCCGCCACGGCCTCATGTCTGAGGATGTTCTGTCTCTCAAAATCACCCTCGCCAATGGCACCACCCAGGACTGCTCCAGAGACCAAAACTCTGACCTTTTCCAAGCCGCGCTGCTCTCGCTTGGCTCACTGGGCATCATCTCAGAGATCACCTTCCAGGCTGTCCCAGCCTTTGATCTTCGGTGGAAGCAGACCATCGATACAGACCTGAAAGTCTTCGACTCATGGTCCAAGGACTTGTGGACCCAGAGCGAGTTTGTCCGGGTCTGGTGGTTCCCTTATACACGGCGAGCGGTGGTCTGGCAGGCTGATCAGACAACCGAGGAGCACCGCGAGCCTCCCGTGAGCTACTATGATGGGGCCCTCGGCTACTACGTCTATCACAACCTTCTCTACCTTGCGCAGTCTTTCCCTCGCATCCTGCCCTGGGTCGAGTGGTTTGTCTTCGGCATGCAGTATGGGTTTGCCAACGGCTCCACCACGAGTGCTGTCCAGCCAAGCCGCAAAGCGCTGTTGATGAATTGCCTCTACTCCCAGTTTGTCAACGAGTGGGCTATTCCCCTGCACAAGGGGCCCGAGGCACTCCGCAGACTGAGCTCATGGCTCAACCAACTCTCTCCTAGCGACCCGGACTATGTACCGCACAGCATCCCCTTTTCCGCCGAGGGGCTCTATGTCCACGCGCCAGTTGAGGTGCGTGTCAGCGACACAACTCTGACTTCAAACGCCCGACCTCTCCTTGACCCAACTGTCAAGGATGGCCCGACATTGTACCTCAATGCGACTCTGTATCGCCCTTACTTGCGCGATCCACCCTGCCGGGAACGTTACTATCAAGCCTTTGAATGGCTGATGAAGGATATGGGCGGCAAGCCGCATTGGGCCAAGAACTTTGAAACCTTTCGTCCGGAAATTGAACACATGTACGGCGATGACCTCGACAAGTTCAGACAAATCAGAGACGCTGCCGATCCACAAGGTATGTTCCTGGGCCCTTGGCACAGAGACCGCATTCTTGCGAAGGATGCCCGATACGAGCTCGAGGAGGTTGAAGTCCAGAGAACACAGTCCGTCAAGGATGGCATTACAGTTTTCGGCCAAGTCTGAACAGCATGGTGGCCCCCCACACACTTCGTACCTGGAGGCAACTCCACGTTTTGTCGTGGAGCTTTTGAGCAAACATTGTTAGCGTTCATTCGGTATAGCGAAATCATAGATATGGGCGGCACTTGTTTCTTTGGCTGATGTACATATTCCTGTGGGCCGAGGTCATGATTCTATGGAGACATAGTTGAGCAGGCCTGGAGCGAGACTCTTCAACTTGTTATACCCCTGACGCTTGGTTAAGCATCTTGGTTGATAGTTTTAACTCATGCAAGCCAGGCAACATGCTGGGCTCTTGGGAACGGCGATCTCATGCAGGGACTGCCCAATGGACGATGTTGACCGACTGCTTTGCCTTGCGCATTGTCGTCTTTTCGCCGAGTTGTCGTCCGTGGGGGAGACAGAAATACGAGAGGGGCCTTGTCAGAAGTCTACCTATCATTTACCTCAACTTCATCCTAGCGCTGATCCTGGAGAAGCAATTCGCAGCAACTTGGCGGAGCGACCAGCAGGGAACGCCGATTGGACAACTGCTCTATCAGTTGCGCAAGGGTTCTCTCTTCTTCTTTTCACATGCCTATAAACCTTGCCCTGACCTACATGTACCTAGGTAGTGGAAACTACGAGTACTCATCTGTTAATCGAACGGCCCGTCCCATCGCCAGCGCCAGTTGACGCTCGTATAGGAAGCCAATGGGCGATGGTGTTCCTTTTTTTGCTTCCCAGGTGGTCCTCTTCGTCGATCTGCCTATCTCGTAAGGTAGTTACTGTACGGAGTGCTTATTCCCCTTTGCGTATGTGTGTGTTTCCGCTTTCGGGTGAGGCTGGTTTTTGGCTGGGTTTGTACGTTGTAGGTTGTATGTAGGTAACTGATCCTTTCGGCGTAATAGTAATGCTTCTATGCTCTGCGTACCCAGTAGAGTAGGTGATAACTCTGGGGCTGGGATGCTGGCAGTCTGACCAGAGGGGGGGCAAAGCTCTGCTGAGGGAACTTTTTTTTCACCTTGGGTTTTATGCTTTAGCTGCTTACTGGGGTTTTGCCACAATAGGCACGAATCCGCGTTGCTTTTTGCCTTCAAGGCTTCTCTTTTGTCCTTGTCCTTGTCCTTGGAATTGACATTGGGGGGGACCCTTGCTTGAAGGAAGAGGCAAGGCAAGGTATGTTAATTGTCCGGTATTTCGGTTGCAATTCTCCTGAGCCCTGGATGCTTAGGTACTGCTTTTTTCATCTTGTCTTCTTTGGTTGGGTTCATGTTTCTCCGAACGGTATTATCAGTTCAAGGACTCAGGAGGATGTCGATACAATGATGGGTCATTCTGGCGACCATCTCCATTTTGGCAGATAAGTATAGAAGTGAATTGCCTGTTTTGCTTCCGTCTCTATTCCTGTGTTTGCCATTTCCCTCCTTTACACTCTTTCCACTTCCTCATAAGGCACTTCGTAATACTAGTAATATGACCTGCTCTGAATTACCTACATCTACCACCCAATATGGACAACATAGGAACCAAAAAGTTCTCGCCATGTCCTCATTGGCGCGGAGAAACTCTCCTGATAGACAAACAGCAGAAAGGGGGAGGGCGATAGAGAGCGAGGTAGAGGGAGGGCGTGGTTTGGGATGAGCCATCATTCGCCTGGACGTTTGGGGTCCGGAATGGTATTATTCCTTTTGCTTCTTCCCTTTTCCTTTCCGTAATCCGTGCGGTTGGAGAGCCTGGCTTGTAATGTAATGCAGGCATGTACGATTTCGTACTGACTGCTCCTCACACCGGGTACACGCAGCAATGACAGGTAGCATCTTGCGCTTACATACTGCATGTATGCGAATCCTTCCTGAGTGACAGGGCTGATGCAGCATTACTAGATCACTCTCTAGGGAAGATACAGCAGCGGGTACAATCAACAGCCAAGGGTAAAAGAAAATCCCTGTTTGCCCTACCGTTTCGTCTGTGGCCAACGCCGTCCTTTGTAGTTCGTTTCTTTATCATTGTGCCCGGACAATCCATGGAAAAGGCGTCAACATTCGGCACATGCAAAACGGCCTGAACAAGAATTCGGCGTGCAAGTCGAAGCTGGTTACAAACCCGTACTTGTAGGAAGCATGCAATGCATACCTGGCAATCTTAGCTGCGGGATATCGGAACTTCTCCGAGGTTGGACCCCAAGCCTCCAGCCCGACTGCTTCTCTTCTTTATTCCATTCGTTGATGCGCGCCAAAGCGACTGATACTGACTCCTAGATATCAGAGAGCGTGCGTGCCACCGGAATTCCTTGAAAACGGTCATAGGTAGCAGTCCTGGCATAGGTGCTTCCTATGTCAATAGCCAGCGTGGTATACAAAGTGTTGAAAACGACGAACACGTTAGCCCTGTGCTAACTAGATGAGCCTCGTATAAGAGCTGTATCTCGATTCCCGGAACGCAACCTCGTTTGGACCCCGGGCCGGCAAAAAGCCAGGTAGTCTGTGTGTGGTAGAGCCTAAAAGTCTATGCAGTGCCTCGTGATACGAGCCCTTTGCGCTTTAGACCGTGGGGGACGCAAGCAAAGGGGACGAACATTGAGCGAGGGTAAGGATTCCATTCCCATCCACGCTTGCAAGTCGGTGAAGTTGCTGCCGTTAGCCTTGCTGTCTGCTGCATTTTGCCCTGCCTTGACTGCATAGGCTAGGGTTATTCGCGGGGGCGGTCGGGCAAAGGTGGATAACGGAGCTGGATCCAGAAGCGTAACCGTTCTGGTGCTCCGTTTCAGTTGAGTTGTTCCACCTACTAATGGGGTCTTTGGAACTGCTCTAGAGAGCAAAAGAAGGGTCTCGGTGCTCACCAGAGCCGAGGATGGCGGGCGTTATCCTTTGTTCGACCACGTTTGAGATGTCGTCAATACACCGGTGGAAGAAGCACTGGTCAACTCAGATACTGCCTACGAATGGTCACAAATCAGGTTAGACATGACCGAAGAGAAGCAGCTATGACATCCTGGTGTTGTACTTCATAGGCAAGGGTTGCATGCATCGAATAGATGGCGGAATTCGTTCCCTTGCTGCTGCGGAATGCACAGGCGAGGCTAAAAGGACAAAAGGCAAGGTTGCCTGTAATCTCTCTTTTTTATTTGCACAGGATGAGACATGCTAACCGTAGGTGAGATGATGATGACCTTGGAATAGGCCTGGCTTGGTATGGTGAGCGGAAGTGGGTTAGCATGTACTAAATAGTTGACAAGCTCGGAGATTTCGTAGGACGCTGAATACACGTGCTGCGGAGCTGTGTAGTCTCTCAATAGCAAAGCCCCTTGTTGGCAGTAACATAGACGTCTAACAAGTTGACTAGGCAGGAGAACAAAGACATAATTCTTTCATTGACACTTGCTTGGGTTCTTGCGGGAAGTTGTCTGCTCGAGTCGGCGTAGCAGTGGGATAGCGTCAAACCCTACTGCAGCTTTGTGCCACAAGAGTGATATGTGAGCATCGAGGCGGGGACCCGAGAGGCAGTGTATCAGCCAGAGATATGATGAACGATCCATGAATAATCGGACAAAAGACTAACCTTCCGTGAAGCATGTAGCATTGGCTTTTGCATGATGGCGTCCGCGAATGTAGCTATATCCCATAGTGGTAGCAGATATGGAGCGAGGCAGGCTGGAATCGTTGACGGCGTAATACGAATTGCCCCCTGTGATAGAACTGCAGTCATCGACTTGGTCAAACAGAGTCCGCCAATCCAGTCTTCAAGAGCAAGATGCGTGCTCGAGATATCCATGCCAGGGCAAACCAGAGATGACGCATATGCGGGGGAACAGCCTGGATGAGGGGCTAGGCTTTGTTCGATTGCGTTTGCCCGTCCTGTGGTTCGCTGGACTCACTTGCGGGAGCAACAGCGCCGGACGTTCACGTGGGATAACGCCAAAGAGACTGGATCTGTTCTGTAAGATGCCCAAGTAGGTCACGATATCTGTCCGCATCCTTTGACAACCAACTACATAGAGGATATCGTTGGCTATCGCCTGTTCTCTAGGTATGGTCCGTTCGTAAAGAGCTGTGGCCTTGTGTGGGCATAGGCTCCCACATACACAGGAAGGAGCAAAGAATATGGCCACAACTCATGCTCGATTGCAATTTGGGAACACGGAAAGCCGATGCCTTGCAGATGATTGCGAGTGAAGCTGCGGGGTAGGCTGGTAGCGGTGTTGACTGACCTCAACCGCTGCCCCGTTGATCGTTGGTATCAGCATCCCAGATTTGAAATTCGAACGAAGGGCTTCGTAAGTCGGCGTCAGAAGCTCCGGGATCCGGCGTGGCTCGGTTACTTGCGGGTAGGGTTCTAAAAAGAAGCTGGGCTATTCTCCCGGAGAATGGTCCAGGTGGCTGCTGAAATGAAACACTGCAAAAATGACATGGACAGCCATAGCTGTCGGACGCAAGGCCAGATATCGACTGCAGGATGTCCCATGTTCCGTGTTCCGTATCCCGCAGGATTCCACATGTAACGGTGATAACGGCCTGCCGCAAGAGACATCCTTGCGGTTCAAAGGGGGGATCAGCCAGGTGTGGCCGTTCATCGGGGGTAGGAATATTTGAAGGATATGTGCTTTGACAGTCGAATGAGTGCGGCAGATCCAGCCATGCAAGCCAGCCTCTTTGCAGACTCTGGCTGCCACAGACGAAGCCCTACCAAACCGGATAGTATTAAAGACGCTGTTTTTCTTCTTGGGAGCCTCCACATGTCGAGGAACGCTGTTCAGATGTCCGCAGGGTCAGCGGAGCTGGGAGCTTGGCTCCTTTACCACCACTCATTCTGTTAGTGATTCTGAACGTCTGTCAGTGGAGAAGTTGGCAAAATCCCCGGTCAAGAACACCAGGTATGCAACACTGTAGATCAACAAAAGTATGAGCCAAGGAGGAGGACGCCATTGCGATCTGACCCGAGTCTCGACCGCTGCAGCCAGTAGCTTCGGCTCTACCCAGAGTCGGGTGCCAGTAAGTTATGTATGACAGGGGATGCCTTATCCCCGCCTCGACACTGGTTCTGTGTTGAACCCAACACCCCTGGACCGTGATGTTGGTTTGCTGGCCATTCAGTCTTACATGTCTGTGTTGGCTTTCGGAACGTTGCCGGTACTTGTATTGCAAGGCCGTGGGAAATTGAATCCCGGATCCTCCAGTCGTCTCTGGTTGTTTGGCTTTGTGCTGATTTGGGCAAGAAGAGCGTGCCCAACCGCCAGATATCAATCGCAAGGGCAGCGAAAGAGGGCGTTCTCGTGCTCCGTCTCTGCCCAGCCGCGTGAGAAAGTGCTTGAATCCAGAGGTCAGGTCACGATCTCAGGGGCTGAACCTGGGGCATGTCTGCTGCGTACGAGTAAGGTCTGTACATATGTATGTAGGTACAAGCAGGGTCAGGTTGCAGCCGCTGGTAAGTCGGAATCGCGTCCTTGGATCTTCGGAGGTGGGGGTTCCTTGTCTTGTTCACAGCCTGTTCCATAAAGTACCGTGCCTGTTAGCACTTTGTATCGTATACTTTGCACCCATTTTGATGGTCATCTCGCTCTTTATCGACTGGGGGATCGCTCGTGGTGGATGCCTTGATCTGCGTCGTCAGTTGGCCGCTCTGGCTTGACATCCATTGCAGCAACGAGGATTCGACCCAGGCAGTACATACGTGCTGCCGCCCCTGCAACTTGGTGCAGGGACTCTTTGCTAGACGAGGGCCTTGCGTTTAAAATTAACCTCAGAAGGCGTGGGAGACCTGTCCAGCAGCACGGGACGGCCTGCCAGGTGGCTTGCCTTAGTGCTCTCTCGCCAACAGGGGCCCTGCCGCTACATCGCGGAAAAGCGTTGCCGGTGCAGATGCTAGTTGTGGTGCCAAGCAGCGCTGTGCATGCAGGCACTGAAACCTCTGAGGTCGCTTGTCGCGCCTTGCAGCTCCGGGGCGCCTGCGATGGGTTGTGCTTGGAGGTTGAAGTTTGTGCGCAGTCAGCAAGACGTCCTCGATGCCAAGAACTTATGACATGACAGGCTCAGGACAAAGTTTAGAGGAGGTAGGTAGGCACCTGCTAGGTCCTTCCTCACTAACTTAGCCTTTTGGTTCACCTCGTAAACTGCAGGTGCTTTCGGAGCGTCATGGCAGTTGGGAAACATGGAAGGCGCTCTGTGCCTTACTCGTGTAAAGTACTTCTTCGTACAGAGAAAGTACCTTGCCTGGAGGAATCGTCGAATGGCTATGAGTGAAGTACCTACATGACACATGCTGGAGACAGGTATAGTATTAGGGTGTGAGGCGGCAAGTGGGTATGCTTTCAGGTGTGAGTCCGGGGAAGGAAGCACTGGGCAGTCAACGGCAGCCTTATCTGCTAACCCTGGAGCTTTGATACTGTTGGAGTCCATCCATCAGGCAAGCCCAGACTCCCGCACTGTATGAAAACGGCAGCCAAGTGTTTCCATGCAAGCCAGCTTACCGTATACTGTTTTTGGACCGTCTTTCTCGGCGTAACTGAACGTACACCAGTTGCACAAGATACCACTGCCTTGTAAGGAGTGAAAAGGCAAGGCGCGCTTACATGGAATTATTGAGCATAAACCTCAGGGTATCATGTCCTCATTATCAACATGAATCGCACCTTTCAATGCTGACAAGGCTTTGACTCCTTGTCGGCTTATTGCTTCCATGGGTTACAATTTACCGACGTCCAGTGTAGAATCGCAGGCTGGACTCGTCACAGCTTCAAGATCTTTTATACAGGAACGTCGTGCCCTTGGGTAGGTATGCTTCAAGTAGCTTCCGGGTCGTGCCCGGTCTAGCGAGGTCATCATCGGCTCGGTTCTCCCTAGAGCTGGCCACTCAGCCGCCACACCCCCGGTTGACAGGCGTTGGGCTATGGGTGAGGAGGGATTGGCTATGAGGCGATGCCACTATATTAGTTGCTGAGCATCCGGCGCCCATTGCTAGTGGCCAAATGCCATATGTTGCTGTAGGGGGCAGACGTGCGTTGAAGTGCGCAGCAGGAGCGCTGTCATGTGTAAGGCATTTGAACCCCCCATTAGCACCAAGTGAGAAAGCCACTATTAGAGGACATTTCGAAGCCACCGCTGGCCTCCCTGATGACCATCTTCAACGGCCGAATGGACGAATAGAGGTGGCCTTGAGATGGATGGCTAATATTCAGCTTCAACGTTACGTTGTCACTCGGACTCTCGTCCTGCCCTGATACAGAGGACGGAGCCTGACATCTATGGTGCCTTTTTAAGGTATGTGCGCGTATCAGGTACATACGTGACGTACCTATTCAACACCTGCACCTGAGGTTGGGAACTGGGTTTGATCCTGCTTGTGACGGAGTGCCCGGAGCGATCCTCGACTCTATCGCAGGCCGCCCTTTGCCATTTCTGGAGTTTCATACGTGTTACTAACTACCTAGGTGCTGTCCTGAGGTACCAAAAGATAAAGATGCCTTTCCTTAGTAACCTATCTATTTTGATGCTTTAGTGGCAGCCCGTGGCCATCTAGGCAATGCCACTGCGTGCTCAGCCCTTCCGCGCCGTCTCTGCTCCGGCCCTGTGTTGGGAGGTTAGGAATCTAAAGCAACATGCATATATAGTCTGCCATGTTGCATGCTGTTGGGCCTGAGGTTCTCAATATGGTCGCAATTTCAGCACCTGGTGTCTCAGATCAATAGACATGGAGTAAGTAGACGATCATGGAGACTCTTGGCCACTGCATTGAGTCTTCGAGGCGAATTCTGGTTAGTTTACCGACCATAAGTGGAGGGTGTGGAGGAGAGAACGTGAAATCTTGGAGACAACAGGCTTTGGCTTGGTGAGGGCCTCTCGCCTTTCCCGCATCCATTTGAGGCGGCTTTCTGATACCCACGCCGTCCCATCTTCCCTTTGGCCATCTATCCACATGTACGTATGTCTGTCTGTTCTTGGGGGAAGGTAATGTCTGGAGTGAATATATGTCCGGATTCAAATCGTAGACTTCGCACTGTCCTAATCTTCGTGGAGGCATGCACGGGTCTCTACATATCGGCCTGACAGTCGTACGTGCGCAGATGTTATATATATAAGATAGCCATCCATGAAGACACAGACACCGACACAGAGCAACACACGCCCACACACACACATGCACGGCGATGGCTTCACCTTCACCACCCACCAGCTTCTTGAGACAAAAAGGCGCACCAACGGACAGAGGTCCATGCGCTCGGGACAACCGTTTTCGACAGCGGCCCCAGCTCCGTTTCGACGGTTTCAAACCCCACAATTAGGCGCCAGCCTGGGGTATTTGCAGCGGCGCACGCTAGGCGGTTAGTGGCGTCTGCAGGCTCCAGTTTCGCCCACTGCAACCGCTGCACTGCAGAGGTACAGACCAGGTAGCTGGCAAAGGCAGGGAACATGGAACTGAGCAACTGGTTGATGGAGCCGTTGAGCACCCAGGAGATATATAATTTGGAATGATCGTACTTGTCCGTTTTTCAATTGCGAAGTCGATAGAGACCGACGTGTAATTTGTCGAGTCTCAGCCTGGAGCAATGCTGGCTATATGTGCATGTAGGAAATGTTCGTACGTGCTCACAGGGGCCTTGCAGCAGCAGCCCGTTGCAGACGCACAGCTTCAGGTTGTGTGCCACCAGAGTCGAAGACCCTCTGTCCTAACTGTCCGATCTGGTCCCAAGCCCGAACTCTCCAAGGACGGGTCGGCCGTTGCTGCTATCGATATTTCAGTCATCCAGAGACAAGGCTTCGTTTTCAATGTCGGTATTAAACGTACGGACATGCACTGCCTTCCTACCTACCTAGGCAGTAGTAGGAAGACTTACACTGTAGATTCTTCACTACCTACCCAGCAATGAGTACTTATAACAGGAAAGGAGCACTGCAGCAGTGGAAGTGACGGATTTCATTACACGATTGCCCAAGTAAAAGACATCATATGCGTAACGAGGCCTGAGGACTAGGGAAGGGGAATTGAATCCATCCGTCTGCATTAGCCCGCCTCTCCAGTACAGCAGAGATACTCCCGCCCTACACACGCCCATCACATATGAGAGGGGGCCACTGAACTTTGCGGCCGCCCACGAGGCCTGCCATTGATCCAAGGCCTGCCAGGCTCATGGCTGCAGAAACGGAAGAGGGAGCGCCGCAGTACCGACAACCGAGCCCGCCGTACCTCGTCGCGTACCTCTCGCCGTACCTGTACCTGTACTCGTACGCAACCACCGCCGGCCTGGGTAGGGTTTCTGGTAGGATGGAACTTCAACGTTCGTCCGAAAACGGCACCGCGCACGCCCAGCTTCGTGCATTCACGTTCTGGCGGACGCAGACGCAGCCCCCGGCCGGACCAGGCGTCGCGTCAGCACCGGTGCCAACCTTGGAGTACCCCCGTCTGTACCGGTACCACAAGGCGACCTTACCGATACGCGGCAAGTACGGAGAGCCTGCTGACCCACGCCTTGTGGCTTCCTAGATCCGCCTGCCCTGTCGTGTTCTTGCCCGTCTTTGCTTGTCCCACCTTCCCAACCTTGCGTTGCTCGGCTTGGCTTCATCTGCCAGCAGTTCCTTCTCTCTGTTGAGTTTCCCCAGCAAATAGTGCCTACTTAGTACAAGTAGGTAGCCGTAAGAAAGCGGTTGTCTTTTTTTTCCTGTTTGGCCTTTTCATCTGCTCTCTTACAGGGCACAGCTTTTTATCCCACCTTGTATACCACACCATCTCCATTTTCGCCGTCATCTTCACCTCTCCTCCCTCTATTGCTCTCCTCGCCTCACTCGCTCCTGTCCACGATATCCTGTTGAAACCTCGCCTCGCATCGACCTGGTCCAGACTCTCACACCATCATCTCGGACTCTGGCTGCTGGAGAGTCAATCCGCCTTGAAGCTTCCGGCAGCCCAGCATTCCAGCCGTGTGCGCACAGCTGCAACAGCGCTTTCTTGACCCCCTGTGTGCAGATACGGCACTGTTGTTGTATCAGAGCATTAGGCCCGTGAAATGACCAGCAATTGGCCCTTCGATCTGCTGCTTGCCTCCATTTCTAATCAGAGAGAATCGCTTGTTCTCTTTGGTCTGTAGGCCACCTCCCGAGCATGTCGGACGGCCGGGCCGGCATGCAGCGCCAGTTCCGCAACTCGCATCGCCAGAGCTTCGACCAAGCGCCCCAGCTGTTTGCCCGACAAGAGCCTCCTGAAAGCGGGCAACGCCAGATGCCCTCCGACGACATTATGGGTGCTAACCCTCACTTCAGTGATTTCAACTTCCCCTTCTCCGCCATCCCCGACCTCCACATGCCCGACCAGCCCGCCATCAATAACAACCAGGCGGACCCATTCTCACAGCACCAGCCCGCCGCCATCGGCCCAGTCCCGTCGCCGCATACCGTGAATGCCATGAGCGGGATCACGAGGCAGTCGTTCGTACCGATGCACGATCAGCAGATGCCGAGCGTAGAGCTGGCCAACGGCTCCCTGGCGGAGAAAACGACTCCGGCCTCCAACTCGATAACCGATGACGGAAATGACGACTTCGGCACCTCGAACCAGAATCGCGGTGACGGTACAGACCTGGGGGGCAAAACGAAGAGCGATCCGTCCTTGGCACCTCCGGCCTGGAGTGAGCTGAAAACCAAGGCTGGCAAGGACCGGAAACGCTTGCCGCTTGCCTGCATCGCCTGTCGGCGCAAGAAGATACGTTGCTCTGGCGAAAAGCCCGCCTGCAAACACTGCATGAGATCACGCATCCCGTGCGTCTACAAGGTTACCACCCGAAAAGCCGCTCCGCGTACCGACTACATGGCCATGCTCGACAAGCGACTTAAGCGCATGGAGGAGCGCATCATCAAGATATTGCCGAAAGCCGATCAAGATACAATATCATCCATCCCTCGCGCCGTTGTCAAGCCCGCCATCCCTGGTACCAGCACAATGGCGTCTGGTAAGGCTGTCGCCAAGAAGCGCAACGTCGACGAAGCCTTTGGCCGAGATCTCGAGGCCTGGGCCAAAGCACCCAGACCCAAGCTACCGGAGGACAATTTGGCCGACACGCCAGAATCTCGCGAAGCTGCGGAAAACGAGCTGCTGCGCGAGGGCAGGGAGGCACTCCCCCCTAAAGACGTCCAGGAGCATCTTGCCGAGGTCTACTTCGACAACGTCTACGGCCAATGTTACCATCTCCTTCATAAACCAAGCTATATGCGCAAACTAAAGTACGACACGTTGTTGTGGGGGGCAATGGCTCACGCCGCATCTCCCCCTTGAGCCTCCGCCCTCGCGCTCAACTACGCGATTATGACAACGGCTAACATTGGCTCCATTAGGAACGATACCCTTCCGCCGGTGCTCGTCCTCTCTGTGTGTGCCATTGCAGCGCGCTTCACCTCCAGCCCAAAGTTCAACTCGGCCACCAAGCAGTTCATGCGTGGAGAGGAATGGGCTTCTCATGCCAGGGAAATCTGCACCAAACGATACGACTGGCCGAATATCACGATACTGACTTGTCTTCTCATATTGGGAATGCACGAATTCGGGACGTGTCACGGCGGCCGCGCGTGGGCACTGGGCGGGCAGGCTATTCGAATGGCATTTGCTCTCCATCTGCATAGAGACCTGGAGTATGATCCTCAGTCGCGCAACAAGAAGATCAAGCTAAGTTTCATTGACCGCGAAATCCGTCGCCGTGTCATGTGGGCCTGCTTCATCATGGATCGCTTCAACTCGTCTGGGACAGACCGGCCCGTGTTCATCAAAGAAGAGTCCATCAAGATACCCTTACCCGTCGCCGAGAAATACTTCCAGTTCGATATACCGGTGCGTACCGAATATCTCGACGGCAGCCTCCCCCCGGCTTGTGAGCCAACCAAGCAAGGCCATCTGGACACGCCGCGCGACAACATGGGGGCCTCTGCCTACATCATCCGATGCGTCTCCATCTGGGGCCGAATCGTCACATACCTGAACCAGGGCGGCAGAGAGCAGGATCCTTATCCGATGTGGAATGAAAGCTCTGAGTATGCGAAGCTGGTGAGAGCCACCGAGGAGCTGTTGCGCAGTCTTCCCGAAAACTTGCAGTGTACCCGCGAGGCTCTCGAGATCCACCGAGCAGAGAGCACCGCGAAGTATCTCCTTTACCTGCACATGGCCATCCAGCAAAACTTCATCTTCCTGTACCAAGCTGCAGTTTCCTTTTCCAAGGAGCGAGTCGATGAGGAGGCGCCCGATGACTTCGTCTCGCAGGCCAACGCCAAGACCTTTGCGGCCGCTAACAAGATATCAGACCTCATCAGGGATGCGGAAGAGGTTCAGTGCAGTATAGCGACGCCTTTTGCCGGGTACTGCGCCTTCTCTTCAGCAACCATTCACATCAGTGGCATCTTCTCCGGAAACCCGGCGGTGAAGGCTACATCAGAGGCCAATTCTAGCGTCAACGTGAAGTTTCTGCGTAGCATGATGAAGTACTGGGGCATGTTCCACTGGATGGTAGAGAATATCCGCATCCAGTTTCGCAATGCCCTCGACGCCGCCCGCGCTGGCGGCCCGAGTGATGGCAGCACCGCGTCGTCACCGATATTGCAATATTCCGACTGGTTCAACCGCTATCCCCACGGAGTCTCGGACACGGATTATATGGATCCCGCCATGTATAGGAAGAAGGAGCGGGGAGAGGATGGCGTTCTGGAACAGAAGCCAGAGCTGCAGTCAATCGAAGAGTTCTTCATGGCTGTTGGACCGGTTATGAGTGAAAAGGACGGATCACGACCCGGGCCGTCTAAGCGGAAAGCCCCCTTGAAGAAGCCAGCCGTGTCGACCACGGGCGACGCGGAGCAGCAGAAGACTAGTGAGCAACAATCGGCGGCGTTGAGCGGGCAGCGTCTTCACGAGCAGATGAGGCTTGCCATGCAACGCCAGCAACAGCAGCAGCAGCAACATCAACAGCAACAGCAGCAACAGCATGCTCGACAACCACCCAGGTTTTCGGACGCGCTGGGAATACATGCTACCAATCCATCCGCCTTCAACCCTCTCACCGTATCGCAGCCTCAAAGCTCAACATACCCTAACATGCCATCCATCAGCCCCGCCACCGGCGCACAATATGCCCAAAGCATGCCCTTGCAGAACTTCTTTTCTACAGATCTGCTTACCATGAACCTGGAGCAGCCCAACGGCATGATGGATTCGCTGGGAAAGCAGCTCTCCTACAACGAATTCTCCATGGGTGCTGGAGGCGTTGTGATGAACGGATCTGGCGGCTGGGGAAACATGTCTGGGAGCAACCCGCAGGCTACTTCTCAAGTCCACAATCAGCAAAGCATGAAGGCTGGCAGCATGAGCAGCGACCATGCACACGCCCAGGATCAGATGGACAGCAATGGCCTGAACCCATACCTTGGCCCAGATGCGTCTCCCGGATGGTTTCTCTCGCTGGAGGCAGGCCAGGATATGGGATTCGGCAGCGTAGATCCTTTTGCAAACCTATTCGGCAGCGACGGAGGAATGCTCATGGCCGACCACCAAGGTGGCGTATAACTGATGATGCTCCCACTGTGGCATAGCAGCTATGTGCCTGGAGCAGCCAGATGTACGCTTTCGATGACGCTTCACGATCTGAGGTTTTGGCTGGAGACATGAAGAGCTCAAACAGACCTCTGGGACGCGTCACCTCTTTACGGGAGAGGAACTACACCCAGGCGCCATTTGCGGCGTGGTCCTGCGTTTGCTATTTGTGCTATGCTTTGTTTGCTTTTCCTTTCTTTAGGCGGCTGGGAGCTACTGCTGTCTGTATCACTGACCACGAAATGTTGGACTATGGATGGAAACAAGGAGCATTTGGATGGAAAATGGCGCTTCAGGACGACGGATATTGGATCAAACGGACATCTATCCATATATACCCAGGGGAAAAGACATGGTTCGTTACGGCAAAAGGCACTCGACGGGCGAAACCTGCCTTGGGACATTTGTTATGTTTTTATTTGATGTAACCCTATTATTTTGTTCATCTACGAAGAAAAGGGAGCGAGTGTTGGTATGCTGAAGCGCCACCTTGCGCAGACGGAAGAGATGATTGAGCCGGCGTGCCCCTTTCCTTGTGTGTATCTATCTGCTCAAAGACAACAAACAAGACTCCCTCACCGCTGTGCTAAGAACAAAGAAGCCAATCGACAGTGTCATTCTCTCTCTCGCCTTTCCATGTTCAAATATATCTATTCCAAAAAACGCTATAACGTCTTCGTTGTTGATTTCTGTCTTGTCGTCATTCATGTCGTGATTCTCATTCCCTTTCTCATTGAAAGTCATGTGCCATTTTCCCATTCCCCCCCCCCTTGGGTGATGTGGTATCCTTATTCCATTCCTTTACCCAAACCCACACTTTGTCCAATGCCATTTCTCCCAGTTACCTCATCACAATTGTCCAAGAAGTCGCCCATTTCACTCCTTTCTAATATAAACAGGAATTCCGTACAAAACCACCGCCGCGCCATTAAGATACTTGAAGCGACACGCACTTCTAGCCCTCGCTACCGCCTCGGCGAGCGAAGCATGATCAGAAGACGAAGAAGAAGCAGGAGCATTATCAAGCCCCATCACTTGTTCCACCTCCTCGGCAGAGCTCTTAGCCCTGTCCTTCCCCTTGCTAGACGACAATGACGACGATGAGATATCAAAGGTGCCCCTGGCAAAGAGCCCCCATTCCTCAAACGCCCTGCCGGCGAACCGATCAATGTCGCGATCCGTCACGTCCCACAGCGTGCCGACGACGGCCGGACACCCGGCCATCATGTAGTTCCACACGGGACCATAGCACTCAAACTCGCCCGCGTCGGTGAGGGCCGCGGAGCTGCAGCCCATGAGGAACGTCGCCGGCCTGCACTTGTCCAGGCGGCGGATCGTCTTGCCGCGGATATACTGAGCGCCGCTGCCGTGGCCAAAGTACACCATGATCTCAGCCGTGGACAGCGCTTGCTCGAATTCGGATTCCTTGGGCGCCTTGTTGGTGATGCCGGTCCACGAGGCAAGGCTTGAGAAAGCCGGCTGGAAGAAGGTTTGGGTGTTGGTCAGGTCAGACGACGGATTGAGGATGTACGTGCCAGCCTTTGCCGACACGAAGTGGCCTTGCGATGCATTGGCCGGACCTCCTCCACCAGCCTCCTCAATGAGCTGACGAAGACAGGCGAGCGACGGCACTCGAGACACCGAGAGGCCATCCATGCAGGGCAGCGACTCCCAAGGGAACGCATGCAGCAGCTTGTCGAGAACAAGCACCGTGTGCGTGCCCTCCTCCCTCTCTGAAGAGCCGGCCGCGGCATTGTGATATCCGCGCAGAGCATCGTACGTCCCCAGAACCATGCTGTCGAAATCAATCTCGTCGTAAGCATTTCGCTCGCCGTGAAACTGTAGGATATCCACGACAAAGTAAAGCAGGTCGTTCATCGCCTCGTCAAAGTCTGTGTCGGGATCAGTCGGGTTGCCGAGGCCAATGAACAGGTCGAGGATTCGGGGATCCAAGGTGACCGTCTCTGCCTTGATCGTCGTCTTCTTGCCCCGGCTCTTGTTCCGAGAAGGCAGAGTCCTGTCCAGCATTTGGTGGAAATCTCGCTGGAAGCGTGCCAGCAGGTCTGCCTGTTTGCGATGCTGCGAGAATATGCCCTTGAACCCTCCCAGCCAAGTTGTCTCGATGGTGACCAAGAGCTTCTTCAGTCGAGAGTCGAGAGCCTGTCGCTCCGCCCACCAAGCACCTCGCTCTCCCTTCGCAGTAAAATCTCGCGCAGAGTGGCTGCTTTCGTTGGCCAGCTTGATCAGCTCCAGCAGCTCCTCGCGGCCGTGTTCAAAGTTGAAAACCTCGGAATCGGCATCTCGAGAGTTGGCTCGCTCCAAGGGTAAGCGTAAGATGAATGGACCCTGGCCTGCTTGGAATTTAGTGATACAGAGATCATGGCGGTTATCGCTCAGGGAAACAGAGATGACGCTCCACTTCTCCGGGATCAAGTCGACGTAGTTCTCCTGAAAGTTGGCCATGTCGGCCATTGCCTCAGCCGTGGGCGGCCTGTGGACTGAGGTCGCAATCCGGATAGGGGCCGCATCGTGATTGAGCCCAGCCAGCGTCTGCTGCTCTCGCTGCCAGGTGACATTTCGAGCCATGTCAACAGCGATCGTGCCCAAGCTTGGCTCAGAAAGAGACTTGCACGAAGCCAGTGTGGCTGACAGGAAGATGACGGTGCTCTGGAGCAGCGTAGAGATGCGACGAACCATGCTGCTGTCGGCACTCGAAAGGGCAGAGGCGTGAGCTTCGATGAGAACCTCCTGTGCTTGTCTCAACGCATCGGCAAAGGCAGGAGAGCTGAGGTCTCTTTCAGGCTTGAGTAGCGACTGCTTTACGGGAGATGACAGAACCATCGCAGAGACAGCCGGGAAGGAAATGGTTGAATCCTGCATGACAGAAAAGACGGGATCGGAAGTCATCTGCTCCATGCTGTGGCCAATCAATGACACCGCTGTCAGGACCTGCTCTTGAGACAGCACACTGACAAGTTTGGGAAGATCTTTCAGTTGTTCCAGCGCTTGCAGAGCCGATTTCCAGTCTTTCTGATGAATCAGGCCTAGAGTGCGTGACATGATGATGGCGGCGTGGAGGGAGGCGTAATATATGTCCTTGGATAGCTGCACAGTATTTTCTAAAGGAGAAGCTTTCGCCTTGACCGAGCGCTTTGGGCCCTCAAAGGCAGCAGCTGCTTTTGCCCTTGTCGCTCTCGTGGACCTTGTCGTCCTGGTTGAGGCAACAGGGGGTTCCTCATCGCCATTGCAGCCAGACTCGTTCACGGCCGTGCTCAGGAGACGGGCAGTCTCCTCAGCGATCTTCAGGTACCCGGCAGCTTTCTCGTCTTCTCCAATCTCCCAATAGAATTCTCCGAGTTGACGAGCAAACCGCACGCGGGCGGAACAGATATCGCGTGGTAGCTGCTCCTCTGCATCCTTGAAAGTGGCCAGCGCTTTGGGCAGCTTCCCGGCCCTGAGGTAGACCGAGCCGGTCCAGATGGCCACTTGTGACTTGTAGAGGGAGGATTGAGTGCTCTCTGCAATCTTCCAAGCAGACTCGGCATAGTATATCGTCTCTTGGAACATGCCAATATGAGCGTACACTGACGAGATGTGCAAGAGGCTTCGAATTAGTGGGCTGGCCAGAGCCCAGAACCGAGGGCCGGATGCTTTACCCCTTGAAGTAGTCAAGTCTGTGATGCTAGTGTTCAAGTCTGACAGGCTCGTATCTGCTGCATTCTTTGGGCCGCTCCCCATCGCTGCTTCGAGTTTGGTCCAATCGTGAGTGAGTAGTCGAACGCTTGTTTTGACGTATAATAGTGCGTCTTGCAGCTGCCCAGCTTGGAGAGTAGCAATAGATTGCAGCAATGCGGTGATGGACATGACCATTGAAGCCTGAGACTTGCTCTGAGCCCACGAAGAATAGGGGGCGTTGCAGATCTCGCTGGCCTTGGACAAGTAGTTGAGCCTGCGATGTGTTAGCTTCTCCTTGTTCTTTGTATTTCGAGGTGGCATCCGGCAAAACTTACGCAGTCTCCATCTCGCCAATACCGGTGTGATACTCTGCTTGCGAGAGGTAGAACTCGGCTTGGACTTGTCGCGACAGGCCATCGTAGCGGCTGATAAGCTCTTGAGTTTCCTCCAGGGTCTTGAGGGCCTGAGGGAAGAGCCCAATATGTACGTATTGCGCTGCCAAATGACTATGGCTGAGAACCAATCTGTCGCCGTTGGCGTCAGTGGATCCAACAAAGACCCTGGATACGGCGATGGTAAGCTCCGAAATGGCAAGCTGGAGACGTGCCTCTCCCCTGAGACCTGCAAGCTGGTGTAATGACTGCAGGTGGTCCAGGAGGCCCTGAGGGTCGTCGATTATTGTCAACAGCTCGTCTTGCGTCTGGCAAGCTCCAACCATGGACTTCCAGGAGTCAATCGCCTGACTGAGCAGCGTAGGCATGGTTTCATCTACACGTATCAGAGCAGATATGGAAAAGCAATAGGCCTTCAGATGGGGCACAAATCGGACCAGTGCGGCGTCTCCCGCCTTGTCTCCGGTCTCGACACACTCCAACGTCTCCTCAGCCAGAGGAAGGATTTGGGCCAGCTGCTCCTCCTCGCCGAGGTTCTGATAGCAGAGATGCAGCAACACACGGAGGCGGCGTAGTGGATGCTTGTCTAGGGTGTAAAGGCGAAGCAGCGCAGCGACTCCCGCATCGTGAAGCCCGAGAGGCGTCGAGGAACCAGAGAGATTGAGATATATCAGATGCTCCAAGACTGCGGCACGCTCAGCCTCTGGCAGGGGAAACGTCCACTCGTTCCATGAGCTGTCAAACCTGGACAAGGAGCGTAGAGTGCGTGACATGAGCGATACCCTCTCGTTGATGGCCCACGCTGTGCTTGGAGGCTGAGCAGAGAGCGCTTCAGCAACATCGCTCAATGCGCCCTTCTCGGCTATGTTGGAACAGATGGCACGCAACGCCTGTATGGCATCATCGGTCCTGCCGGAGGACTTACACATATCAGCAAATACCTCCAGCTTTGTTGAAAGCTGCGCCTTCTCCTTCTCGGCTTCGGTGCAGTTCTTAACCACGTCGATCGAGCGATGCAAGGCTTGCAGGAGGTGCTTATTCTCGCCTTTGGATCGATCCGATTTCTTTCGAAGCTGAGAAAAATAGAGGAAGTAAAGGCTGGAGAGCTTGACGGAGTAGCCGCCGAGACTGTCCAATCTATTGGTGGACAGGGTAGAGGCAGTCATGCACTCGAGAAGCGAGACGCAGTGCTGGAGGACATCATCGACTGCTTGCCATTCCATGGAATCGGACTGGATGTCGCATTTGAGGACCATCAGCGTAGCATCCAGAGTCTGGCCTATGGATTGTGCAACCTGTTGTCGTCGCTGATCAAACTGAAGGACCTGCTTCGACGGTGCGTCTTTGCCAGGCGGCAGTCCTATCCATCGGCGCACAAACCGCGGATATTTCAGGACGTACGTCTTGAGGTGGCTTATCAGGACTTTCGGAACGGTGCTTTCGGCTGCTTTCGGCCCCAAGCACGTCATGAGGAGGCCGACGACTGAACGCCTTGCGAGAGACAGGCTCTCGAGAAGCTCATCCAGCTCTGCAATTGTTCCGCTGAGGCTACCGTCTAAGCCTTCAACGACTTCGCAGAGCAGAGGCTCGACCGTTTGATCCAGATCGGACTTCTTCAGTGCCACGGCAAGGAGGCGCGCAGACACGGAGCATCTGAGAACAGATGACTCCTGTCCGGCAGTGAGCGAGCTCTTCACTTCCAGGAACCAGCGGTGGGCTTCGGTATATCGGCGCTCAGCCTGGGCTATGGACCCTAGAGTTTGGTGTATTGATGCCAGAGGCGAGTTAAATGATGTTGCTGGACGATATTGGTGGGCATGAATAAGCTGCATGATGGCGTCGTATGCTTCGGACACTCTTTCGTAGATGGAGCCGTCGTCTGATCTCTGGCGACGTGTGTAAGCTCTTATGCAGCGCGAGAAGGGCGAAAGCACGTCGTTGTCAATCTTGCCCTGATGACCGGCCAGTTTCCACCATTTGAGCTGGATCCGGAAAGCTAGAGATTGCAGTTCGAAAGCAGCTCTGGGAGATGGACTCAGCCGGGGCTCGGTAGCTACAGCATCTTCCTGGCTAGAAATGCTGGGCGCAAGCGACAGGAGAATTTGGGACAAGGAGGCCATCTGGCGCGCCGCCTTTGCGGCTTCCTTGGCTCCGTCTTTGGCGAGGGCGGACAGGAGGTTGAACGGAGACGAGGCGTACGAATCGGCGAGGTAGGGGAGAATGGCTTCGATGTGAGAGGGCTTTTTGGTCGCGGCGACCAGCTTCAGAACCTGCATCTGGTAGCCCGTGATGGTGGCCAGGCTCTGTCTTGTGATGGAGCCCTGGAGGTTGAGTAAATCGGCGATTGCCGATGTCGTCGTCGCGCTCTCGGACCCTGACCTGGCATTGCTTGACTGCTTCCCAGTGATGGTAGTATCCAATCTTCGCTTCAGCACTCTCAGCTCCTTGAGAGCTTGGTCGTGCATCCCCAAAGCCAGCAGCTTCCCTGCCAACGCCGACATGCCCGTCTCCAGCTGAAAGTCGGCCTCATCGGGCTTCGTTGGGCCCTTGATGCTTCGGAGCGCAGAAAATGCAAGTCGCGCGCACTCTACTGTGGCAAGGCATCCCGTCGATTGGGCTGGCGCTTGTGACTTCGTGTTGATCGCTTCGATGTTGGAGGACGCAGCAAGGCGATTGAGCGCTCGAGGCTGCACGGGGGACAGCGGTGCCGAGGAGGATCTCCGAATCGACTGCATGCCCGCTGCTTCTCGAAGGTCGCCGGATGGTTGTTTCGACGGCGTAGGCAAAGGCTGAGGCTTCGCGGCCTCGGACAGCGTCTTGAGGGTGACATTGATGATGTGGGTGGCCAAAGCAGCCCTCTCACGCGCACTCAGCGTCTCGCTCTGGGAGCTCGAGGTTTCTCTTCCGGCACCGCTCTTAGTTTTCGTCGTGGCTCCAGCCTTTGTGGATCGTGAGGCGGCGGGCTTTGGTCTCGGCGGTTGCGATTCGGATTCTGGCAGCAGGAGTTCTTTGAGCGTTACGACTGTTGCCGGCGTGCAGCTCGATATCGACGCAACAGCCGCCTTGACGGCGTCGACTTTTGCCTGTGATGAAGCCATGTGCACTATTCTCCTCCGCCCGGATCGTGTTAATCATACCGTGCCAATGTGCCAAAATCCAAACCCAAAAGAGGCGGAGCCATCCGGCGCGAAGCTGCTTATACAAATGAGTGTGAAGGCTATTTCGTGCTGTGCTGTTGCATGTAATCAATCAATGGGCCTGATTGTGTTGGTGAGCAAGGATGCGAGTTGAAGCTCGAGCGGCTAAAAATCGGAAGTTGTCAAGGGCAACAGACCGGCATCGGACAAGCGCCGCTCCGGAGCTGCGAGCCGAACCAGGCACGGAGTACTTTGTACATACATCCGCCGGATTTCAGAAAACCTCCCACCACATGCGAGCGTGCATGTTTCAGAGAGCTTCAGCATCAACTCCAACACCCACGAGACACCAGACAAGAGCGCGAGAAATGGCGGCTCAACGGCTTCTGCTGCACGCCGGAAGGCAGACCATGGCTGCCATTGGCACCAACAGCATCGCTGCCAGCAGCTTTGCCGCCAAAAGCTTTGCGCATGCGAAACTCGGGCTGCGATTTTCGAGCACGGCACCGTACACCATCGTCGAAGGATCGTTCTGGAAGTCTCTCATTCCTAAGCCGATGCGCAAGGAGAATCGCAACAAGGTCAAGGCGAAGGCGAAGAAGGACTGGAACCCGGCGACGTACTTCATCGTCATGTTCCTCTTCATCGGCTCCATGTCGATTCAGATGATTGCGCTGCGCAACCAGACGGAGCGATACATGCGGCAGTCGTCGCTGAGACTCGCCCAACTTCGAGAAGTGGTGCAGCGCATACAGAATGGAGAGGACGTGGATGTCGAAAAGGTTCTCGGCACGGGCGATCCCCAGAAGGAGACGGAGTGGGAAGAAAGTGAGTGATTCACGGCAACGGTGATATCGATGCAAGACAGTTCCGTGACTGACATTGATGCCAGTGCTGCAAGCGATTGAGCGCGACGAAGCATCCCGGAGCTCCGAGAAGCAGCCCAAGCAGAAGCCGACGGAACCCCGGCCCAAGGCTACAAGCCAATCTCTCAGCGCTCAGCAGCCGCAGTCGGAATCCCCCGCTCCGGTAAAGACGAAGACGGCCACTTTCGGAAATTTCTTCTGAATGGTTTTTATGGTGCAGCGCTGATTTTATCTACAATGTCTATGAGAGCATATCTTTGAAGAGCGATGAGTTTTCCCGCTCGTGATTCCCAAGCGGGGCATCGATGGGCAGCGAGCCTGATGATGCTAGCCTCTGGCGAAGCTGAGATACAAGAGCTGGGAGGACATCGTCAGTCGACACCTCAACGCGGACAGCCAATTCGCCGGCTTGGTTAGGATCAACGTCGGCGAAGAACTGGTCTTCTCCTCTGACGCCACCCATATTGACGATGGCAATGGGCATGCCCCTATCCTTGGCTCTCTTGGCCAACCTCCACGCCGAATAGGTGGCAAGCGAAGTGCCCAGGACGAGAAGTCTCCCGGCGCTGTCGATGGCATTCTCGGCCGCAGTTCGAACCTGGTTGGGAATGTTTTCCCCAAACATGACAACATTCGGCTTCAACACCCCCGCGGAGCTCGGCAAAATCCATGCCCCGTCGCTGTCGACCCTTACTGTGTGTCTGAAGCCCTCTGCCTTGATCGGCGGATCGGCCAGACATCGAGGGCAGGGAGGGTATCTAAAAGTGGTATACGGTGCATCAGGAAAGTCAACATCACCATCCGGGTTGACCTTTAAGCCTCTGAACTTCTTCTCGTCCGGATCTTCAGTATCGAGAGCTCCCGATGCCAGCGCCTCCTGGAGAAGCTCCGCCCAGCGAGGGTTCAGCCGCGCCAATTGATGCTGAAACTCGTCGCGGGGATACTCGGTGCGGCAGGTAGTGCAGGAGGTTGATCTCAGATAGCCATGGAGTTCGAGGGAAGGGATATGGGGATGGGCTCTCGGGTGGAAGGAATCGACATTCTGCGTGATGACGGCGCTGATCAAGCCCAAGTCTCCCAAGTCTCTAATAGCATAATGGCCAGCATTCGGCTTTGCCTTGAGGAGGCTTGTCCAGCCGAGAAAGCTCCTGGCCCAGTACCTCTTGCGGGCCTCGTGATTCTGTACAAACTCGTTGTAGTAGATGGGGCGGTACGTCTTGTTGACGCGGTACGTGCCATTGGGCCCGCGGTAGTCGGCCAGGCCAGAAGCCACGGACAGCCCGGCGCCTGTGAGGACGACGGTCGAGGAGGGCAGCGAGTTGGGCGGCGGGGCGGCGAAGAAGTTGTGCAGGGCGGCGAGGGCGCCTTGGAGGGAATGGGCCGAGGCCGGGATGATTCTGGGCGACGGGAGGATGTCAGTGTAGGGGATTCGCATCAGCGGTTTGCGCATTGGAAGAGGAGAGATGCCACAGCCGGCATCAGCGTCAGCGTGGCTCAGTTGGACAGGCGAGGCTTCCGTGTTGATATTATATGGTACTGTAGGCAGTTGCTGACACAATTCTTGAATGAGGCTGGAGAAATAATTCAGTAGCCATTTGATGTGATCAAGTTCTCGATGAATCGTTGATTATCTAAACAGATTCCGTCCGATCTTGGCGCCACTCCCACGCTGCTCCGGTCAGGCGCATCCGATCATGGCGGGCATGTGCTGACAAAGAGCCGACGCACGATTACATCAACCAGCCCCGGGATCGACATCCTCAGGGCACCTGCAGTGTCCGAGCACCAAGCCCAATTGCCCTGTGCAGTGCCTTCAGGGGACCAGCGCCCTGTCTACAGCACCCACAGCGCCCTGACTCCGCCCTATATCTCTGGGTGCCTCAGCACGTTTCAGGCTTCCATTCCCGCAAGGCTCCAGCTCCAGTGGCCTGATGCGGCGAGCTCGGTCTCCGGCCTACGGACCCGGCCAGTTCGCCCGCCTCTTGTTCAACCTTGTTTTCGCGCATCATCTCCATTCTCTCTTCCCCTTCGGCCGCATCGCAATGCAGCGCAAGAGACAGAGCGGAACAGCCGTGCTCTCCATGTCTGCGTCCAGCCCGCCGATAGACCCGTAGAGCGCTTTTGTTTCTGCCCTCGCCCTTCTCTGGCCCAACCCCTGGAGCGGGTGA
>NW_020194712.1:288399-384742 GCF_003025115.1 Trichoderma citrinoviride | reverse complement strand
CAGCACAAGCACGAACACGACTCCGACCACGACTCCGATTCGAGCCACGAGCATCATCTCGAGCACGATGACGATCATGGCCATGATCACGGCCACGGCCACAGCCACGGGCTCTTTGGCCATCACCACCACCACGACAACACGTTTCTGACGTCGGGCGACAAAAACGACCCCGGCGTGCGCATCACCCGCATCGGTCTGATCAGCAACCTCGCCATGGCCATTGCCAAATTCATCGGCGGCTGGGCCTTCAACTCCAAGGCCATGATTGCCGACGGCTGGCACAGCATCGCCGACCTGGCCTCGGACATCCTGACGCTGGCGACGGTCTCGTGGAGCCTCAAGGGCCCGACCGAGCGCTTCCCGCTGGGCTTCGGCAAGGTCGAGAGCCTGGGCGCGCTGGGCGTGTCGAGCATGCTGCTTGTCGGCGGTTTCTACATGGGCTTTGAGAGTGCCGTGTCGCTGTACGGCCATTGGAACCCCGAGGCCGCGCACGAGATGTTGGAGCACGTTGCGCATGGCCACAGCCACAGCCACTCGCACAGTCACGCAGATCTGGGCATCCCCAGCTTACACGCAGCTTGGCTGGCGGGAGGCACCATTCTGGTCAAAGAATGGCTCTACCAAGCCAGTACGTCTTGACTTGTTCTCGCTGCTGCTCCTTCTGATGCATCTTTGTTTTGCTGACATGTGTTTTCACAGCCATGAAGATTGCGCGCGAGCGCAAGTCGTCCGTCCTCGCCTCCAACGCCGTCCACCACCGCATCGACAGCCTGACGGGCATTGTGACGCTCATTGCTATTGTCGGCGCCAACGTCATTGAAAACGCCGCGTGGCTGGATCCCGTCGGCGGCCTCTTCATCTCCGCCATGGTCCTCCACGCCGGCCTGGGCAACACCAAGTCTGCCTTCCTCGAGCTGATAGACCAGAGTCTGGACGACGAGGTCAAGGCAGCGATTCGCAAGCAAGCGCACCGGGCAATCGCCAACGTGAGCGAAGGCCACCAGGCGGAGCTGCGCGACATCACGGGGACCAAGTCGGGACCCAACTTTCTGGTAGACCTGGAGATGGCGGTGCCCGGCGCATGGACGGTGGATGACGTGAAAGACCTGGAGGATGCGGTGCGCACGCTTGTGGGAGGCAAAGTGCGTGGAGTGAAGCGAGTCCGGGTGCGCTTCGTATCGCGAGATGCAGAGGTCAACAAGAGGTTCGACGAGTTCATCCCGGGCAGCGCGCGGTCAAGTGTGTCGGAAGCATCTGAGCAGGAGGAAGAGGAGCATCACCATGACCACGGACACAAGCATTAGAGATGGCCGCTACCATTTCCATTTGTGTTTAAAAAATCCTAGACTGGGGTACTGGATAGGTAGCACTAGACATTTAACATTTATACACGGCATCTGTATTCCTCTGTACGACTACTCCATCTGTCATGATATACAAGCATTGCCGCCAAGGCCCGAAAGCCCCGGCTCCGTCCGTTTGCTGTCTTGTTCCGGTCTTCCGGGCGACGTTCCGGATCCGCAGGGTCGCGGCCGTCTTTTTATCTGTGATGCGACATGGGAGCCTCAATGTTTGACTAAATCAATCGCAAATCATCAAGCTCAGGATACTAGTATCTGCCTCAGTACATGTACTGCATACCTTTGGGCCACAGCCAAAACATGGCATTGTTGGCCGTCTCGAGAAGTAACAGGGACACCGGCCCTATTTAGCCTAAATGCAGTTGAAGAGAGCGAACCCCTCTATCCACTTCCGCTCGCATGACGCTCAAGCCTCGAGAAGATGGACCTCTTTGACCGGCAAACAATATTCACTCTTGACTTTGGGGAATGTAGACGAAAACGTGGCTCAAGCTCAAGGCACGAGGTGTGGCTAAATTCCCACATGGCCCTCGTGCAAATCCTTACTCCTTGTACTTTAGCCTAATCCATGCTTCTCTGATAGTGAGAAACCCATACTGACGGGATGATGAGGAGGAGGAACTGGAGCCCTTTTCTTAAGCGTACAAGCTACTACCTGAATTCTCCACATGAGGCGCCGTGATGGCCATATGCGTGCCAATAAGGGTCGCTTTCCGGGTGGTGTAACGATTACGTCGATGGCCCTTTTATACGCGGCATCGTCATTCACCTTCATTCTGACACGGCTGATTCCCAAGTCTTGATTTGCATGTGAGTTGAGGTTTCCTTCCCGAGGATCTGGGCTTTGATTGGCATGTATTTGTTGAGACTGATAGAAGAAGCTCTCTTTCGGTGACCAAGATCTGTACTTGTTGCATCTACCTTTAGAAACGGCTTGCAGACGCATCTCGAGAGCAGCTTGGACAAAGTACAGTACCGGGCTCGAACACGCATCAACTCTGCCATCATGAGTGAGGAAAAGGGGCCCCTTTACCTGGGCTTTGACCTCTCAACCCAGCAACTCAAAGGTGCGTCAAACCATATGGAACCTGTACCCTGACATCTAAATCACCATAATCCATGCAATATAGCCCGCAGTATGAAGCCTCCCAACTAACACAAAATCCGCAAGCCATCGTGGTCAACACAAACCTCAAATCCATAGCCGAAGCCAAGGTCGACTTCGACCAGGACTTTGGCCGCCAATACGGCATCCAAAAGGGCGTCCACGTGCGCGAGGCCACCGGCGAGGTCTTCGCCCCCGTCGCCCTATGGCTCGAGTCCCTCGACCTCGTCCTGGAGCGGCTCGCCAAGGCCATGCACCCGCTGCCCATGAGCAGCATCCGCGGCATCAGCGGCTCCGGCCAGCAGCACGGCGCCGTCTTCTGGAACGCGAGCGCCGAGGAGCTGCTGCGCGGGCTGGACGCCGCCAAGGGGTCGCTGGTCGAGCAGCTGAGGGGGGCGCTGGCGCATGAGTTTGCGCCCAACTGGCAGGATCACAGCACGCAGGAGGAGTTGGTCGCTTTTGATGCCGAGCTGGGCGACAGGGAGAAGCTGGCCGAGGTCACGGGCAGCGGTGCCCATCATGCAAGTTCCCCTTCCCCCTTCCCCCTTTCTTGATATCATGATATACTAACGTGAGCTTGTTCTTCATTCGCAGAGATTCACCGGCCTCCAAATCATGCGCATCAGGCGCGTCCTGCCCCAAGTCTACGCAAGCGCAAAGCGCATCTCCCTCGTCTCCTCCTGGCTCGCCTCCGTCCTCATGGGCTCCATCGCGCCCCTCGACGTCAGCGACGTCTGCGGCATGAACCTCTGGGACATCCCCCGCCAGGCCTGGAGCGAGCGGCTCCTCGCCCTCTCCGCGGGAGGCCCCGACGGCGCGGCCGACCTGCGGCGGAAGCTCGGCGAGCCGCGCATGGACGGCGGCGGCTCCATGGGCGGCATCTCGGCGTACTACGTGTCCAAGTACGGCTTCAGCCCGGAGTGCCAGATCACTCCCTTCACGGGCGACAACCCTGCGACGATCCTTGCGCTGCCCCTGAGACCGCTCGACGCCATTGTTTCGCTGGGCACGTCGACGACGTTCCTCATGAACACGCCTGCCTACAAGCCGGACGGCTCGTACCACTTCTTCAACCATCCCACCACGCCCGGCAACTACATGTTCATGCTCTGCTACAAGAACGGAGGCCTCGCGCGCGAAAAGGTCCGCGACACCCTCCCCAAGCCCGAGGGCGGCGCCACGGGCTGGGAGACGTTCAACCAGGCCCTCCTGGACTCGAAGCCGCTGGGCATCAACGACGACGGCGACGGCAACGACCGCGCCAAGCTCGGGCTGTACTTTTACCTCCGGGAGACGGTGCCCAACATCCGCGCGGGAACGTGGCGCTTCACGTGCAAGCAGGACGGCAGCGACCTGCAGGAGGCGCGCGAGGCCTGGCCCAAGGAGGCCGACGCCCGCGCCATCGTCGAGTCGCAGGCCCTCTCCATGCGCCTGCGCTCGCAGAAGCTCGTCCACAGCCCGCGCGACGGGCTCCCCGCGCAGCCGCGGCGCATCTACCTCGTCGGCGGCGGGTCGCTGAACCTGGCCATCACGCGCGTGCTCGGCGAGGGGCTCGGCGGCGCCGACGGCGTGTACAAGCTCGACGTGGGCGGCAACGCGTGCGCCCTGGGCGGCGCGTACAAGGCGCTGTGGGCGCTGGAGCGCGGCGACGGCGAGACGTTTGACGAGCTGATTGGGAAGCGGTGGAAGGAGGAGGGGTCCATTGAGAAGGTGGACGTTGGGTATCGCGAGGGGACGTACGAGCGGTATGGAAAGGTGCTGGGGGCGTTTGAGGAGATGGAGAGGAGGTTGCTTGCCGAGGAGGAGCACTGACAGGGCTGTTATGCACTCTGGATAGACGGAGTGATCTGTGAGATTCATCATGATGATGGCGTCTAATGTCTTCTAGTAGAAAGAATATAGAAATATAGAGAAAAAAAAAAAAAAAAAAAACACCATGCAAGTCGCTAATAATCCTGAGTACTGCCCGGGACCCCGATGGTTCCCCCCTTTTTATCGAACATACTTGCTCATGAACCGTCTATGGAAATCAGACCGTAACATGTCCTAAGAAGAGAAAAAGCCGTCAGTAACTCATCCCCCTTGATGAAAACGAAACCGAGAGACATAAAGGGGAACTCACATTCACAAACTCCTTCTTCTTATTCTTGTCCTCCGTCCCCCTGGCCTGGTTCTTGAACACAACGTCATCGTCCCATCGGCGCTTCATTGTGAAATCCTGCTTGTTCAGGAGGGGGTTACCGAGTGCAATGTCTCGTTCTCGGGCTTCCTGCTCTTCTCTCGCTCGCTCTTCTTCCTATAATGAATTAGTCAGCCCCAACGTTCCCAAGGCATAGGTAGGATCAAGAGAAACACGCAGCAAGCATACCTCTTTCTTCTTCTTCTCTTCACGCTCTCTCCGCACTCTTTCCAATTCTCGCTGCAGCTCCGCATCCTCATCATCCTCGCTATCATCGTCCTCATCACTATCTTCCTCCTCCTCACTATCATCATCCGCATCGATATCCCTACTCTCCTCCAGTATCCTCCTCCGTTTCGCCTCCTGATCTTCTTCTCCCTCCTCCTCGCCATTGTTCGCAGACTGCGACCTCTTCTCCCCTCGACGAACGGCCGTCACCTCCGCGTCGTCATCGTCATCCTCGTCGTCCTCGGGGGCCAAGACGCCGCTGTTGTGCCTCTTCTTCTTGAAGTGGGCTGCCTCGGCGGCGAGAAGCTCCGCGGCGAGGTCGCGCGCAGGCTCGTCGTCGGCGTCGCCGCCCTGGCCGGCTTTTCGGTACTTGAGCTGGGTGTGGGCTGGGAGGAGGCGTTGGTGGTAGGCTGGGCCGCGCAGGGCCTCTTTGCCACGGGCCTGAGCATCGCGGTTAGCAATGAATAAGATCGATTCCCTTCAGGGGTTTCGTACAGGATCAAAGGTAGGTCTATGGGCGGTGGTCATCTTGGTGGGTAATTAGCATTAAAGGACGCTGTGAACAGGCAAGATGGAAAAAGCGATTGATTGTAGTAGTAGTAGATTGGGGAAGAGAATCCAAAAGCTGGTCGCGTTTCGTCACTTCAGTCAAAGTCGCGGCAGCAAGCCCGAAAACAGGCAACTTTAGGCACACCGCCCGGCAGAATTTTTCAGTTGGCGCTCCCGCATCTCAGTGAGAGCTTCAAAGGTATCATCACGAATAACTTTTGAAGGTATCAAAACAAAACAAACTGCTTCATTTTTTTTTTTTTTATAATAATTCATTTACACGATAACCAATCGTCATGCCTCGCGAAGCAGAGCCGTCATTAAGCGAGCGGACATTTACCCTCCAGGCAATCAGCGAGGGACTGCGATTAGATGGTCGAAAACTCGATGAGTTTAGACGCCTGGAGCTGAGTTTCGGGGATGAGTATGGCGTGGCAGATGTCAAGCTGGGGAAAACAAGGCAAGTTCAATTGGATCAGATTCGTGGTGATGGAATCACAATCGCTAACACGATGATGCTTCAGGGTACTGGCCAAGGTATCAGCAGAGGTCACAGTCCCGTTCCCAGACCGGCCCTTTGACGGCATCTTCCAAATCACCTCAGAGCTCGGCCCCATGGTCGCCCCCTCATACGAAGTCAACCGGCCAACCGAGACCGAGGTCCTCCTGGCCAGGCTGCTCGAGAAGACGATCCGGAGATCGGGCGCCCTGGACACGGAGTCGCTCTGCCTGGTGGCCGGCCAAAAGTGCTGGTCCGTCCGGGTCGACCTGCACGTGCTCTCCGCCGACGGCAACCTCATCGACAGCGCGTGCTTCGCCGTCGTCGCCGCGCTGCGGCACTTCCGCAAGCCGGACACGAGCATCGAGGGCGAGACGCTGACCGTCTACACGCCCGCGGAGCGCGAGCCCGTGCCGCTGAGCTGGCTGCACTCGCCGTTCTGCGCGACGTTTGACTTTTTCGGCGACGAGGGCGACATCGTCGTTGTGGACACGACCTGGTTGGAGGAGCAGCTGCGGGTGGCCAGCTGCACGTTCAGCCTCAACAAGCACGGCGAGATTTGCCAAATCTCCAAGCTCGGCGGCAGGCCCATAGAGGCTACGCTGGTGATACAGTGCGCGCAGATGGCGCTGGCCAAGGTCAAGGAGTTTACGGATCTGCTGGATGCGAAGCTGGCGGAGGATGCGAAGAGGAGAGATAAAGGCGGTTTGATGGCTGAGCTGTCTGCGGAGAATGAGAGATGAAGGAGAGATACCCCCAAGAAGGGTGAATAGATCTATGTTCATGAAGAAGAAGAAGACAGGTGCATATTAAAAACACAGCAAAATAGAAAAAGCACAATGCTTGCATGATACCCCAGCATGGAGCTCCCCCGATGAGCTAAATGACCAGAAAGAACGGTTACGCTGATAGATTACACTCAGCTTTTTCGTCGCTTGAAACGTGAAGCCGTGATGGCTACCAGATAATGAAAAGCACGACGACCAGATATCTACCAAAAACGCCTCAGAACACCCCTAGAGACACTCCTTTGCTCCCCGTAAATCTTCCCACATTATTCTTCCCAATGCAAAGGGATCCTCTGCTACCTCATGACGGGCGGCCGCGACTCCTTGTTCCACTGGACCCTCGAGCGCACCCAGTCGATGGCCTCGCGCACGCCCTCGCCCGTCAGCGCGCTCATGGCGAGCACGCGCGAGTCGCGGATGGCGGCGCCCTTCTCGCCCTCCATGACGCGCTTGACGAGCCCCTCCTTGATGCGGATGGTCTCGACGCAGTCCTCCCGGTCCTGCTTGTTGGCGAGGATGAGCAGCGGCACGCCCTCGGTCTCGGAGTGCTGCAGCACGTCCTCGAGGACGAGGCGGCACTCGTCGAGGCGGCCGGTGTTGTCGTGGGAGAGGTCGCCGTCGCCAATGTCGGTGCTGTCGATGATGAAGACGATGGCGTGGCAGCTGGCGTAGTAGCTCTGCCACAGCTTGCGCAGCGAGTGCTGGCCGCCCACGTCCCACAGCTTGAGGTACATGTCGGGCAGGGTTATCGTCGACACGTTCTGGCCGACGGTCGGCACCGTCTTGAGCTTGGGCTCGGGGGCGTTGGGGAGGTACATGGACTTGACCTGCTCGTGGAAGGTTGTCTTGCCGGCATTGTCGAGGCCGAGGAGGATGACGGAATACTCTGCGTTGTCGGACTTGTGTAAGCTGGGATGCCGCGATGACGATAGGGGAGGGATGAGGGGAGAGGACGGGATCAAGGGCAGCTCTCACCTTCTTTGCTTGTTGCGAGGAGATAGAGGCCCTTGGCAAGGTGGTACATTGTTGGGGGTGGAAGATCTACAGGTATATCGCGATCATACCATTGGTGTTGTTTCGATTATGTAGACGTCAAGCAAGGAGTCGTGAGTCGAAGTACCGAGAAGCGGTAAGGCTGTGTAGACATTAAGTTGAGGTTGAGTTTGGACAAGATGGAGATGCAGATCATGGTCCGTCAGCAGTTCAACGCCCGTGATTGCGAGCCGCGCCGGAGAGCGTCTCCGCCCCGCGTCGAACCCCGAACAGCCCCGCCAACGCTGAGAGAGCAACGAGATACTCCGTAGTCTAGATGATACTGCAGGAATATAGATAAAGATATATATGATCTCGCACACGCATGGATACCGTACAAGTAGACTACTTTCTTTCTCATAACGTCGTATGTCTTGGCATTGCGTACCTGATGCTCGCCGAATTTGATCAAGCAACCCCTATAAACCTTGCTCTTGGTTGATCAGAAGTACATGTACCAACGTCCTTCGGGATTCACGTCTTCACCACGTCTCTGCCTGTATAAGGTATGCTCTCTTACTGGAATTCGTTCAGCACACGTCCACAGTAGGCAAGTAAGTATACCTCGTATTCAATGCCGATTCCACTGCAAGTTCCGCCCTCCGTCTTGGCCCTGATGGCTGCAACACCCAAAGTCGACGGGATTCAATGCTGCAGGCTGGTACCACCATCCCTTTGTTGATGCTACTAGTAGAGGGCATGATTTGCTGTTCAGAGCTCTATTCCGCCTGCATCGCATTTCCGACGTGTCCAATTCCTTGCGATTGCGTCCGGAAACATGAGCTTGAACCCGTTAGTATTATTGCCGGCCATTCCCCAAGTACACACCAAGGACCTCCTTCAATTCCATCGGCGTCGTCATCACGGGCCTCTGCAGCGATCCACTGGCCCGCGCCAATTACAGGGCTTAGAGCGCTGTCGCATCGCCAAGGTACTCCTAGCAGACAGTGGAGGACAACCTAACCTGAAAGGCAGGCACCTGCACAACATCTACTCAGTACTGCAACAGCCAACCGCCAACGTCGAACCTGCAACATACTGCGCTTCACTCTTCACTCTTCACACAGTCCTCGGCCAAACCCAACGGCCACCCCGAGCAGGACACACAACTCCAACCCTCTCCCGCAGTTCGCATCAACCCGACCAGCTGTCGCGACTTCTATACACCTGATCCGCGGTTCCATGCCCGCATCGTCTCGCTTGCGCCGCAAGCCTCGCGCATGCTCCACCGTCCGACCAACCTCAACTCCCTCGATCGTGTCCACATCCAGCCTCGAGATCGCATATCATGGCCTCCACGGCCGCCGCAGAGCTGGCCAAGCTGGGCTTCAGCCTGTTACGTATGTTTGCGACAGCAATCCCGCGCAGTGGACCGTTGTGCTAACCTCGACGCTTAGGGCGAGCGAACGATGAGGAGGATCCCGAAGGTAACGATTGCCCGCGACGATGACGGCGAGGAGCTATACGAACAAGACCACAGCCGGGGGGGTCAATACCAAGTCACAAGGAACAGAAATGCTGACGAATGAAAATGCTCAGAGGGCGACTCTGCGGAAAAGGAATTCTTCGCAGCATGGGCGCTCTTCATCTCCATCATGCTGCTCATCATCGCCTTCTTCACCAGCTACATGCTCCAGCAGAAGAAGGTGACTGCGATCCACGAGACAGTCATCTCCATCTTTGCAGGTATACCTCAACCGCGCCTCATTTCACGCCCGAGACGTGCGCTAACATTGCCCGCGCTACAGGCATGGTTGTCGGCCTCATCCTGCTCATCACCTCGGGCGACTCCATCCGAAACCTCATCAGCTTCGACTACCAGATCTTCTTCAACCTGCTGCTCCCCCCCATCATCCTGTCATCCGGATACGAGCTGCACCAGGCCAACTTCTTCCGCAACATCGGCACGATCCTGACGTTTGCCTTCGCCGGCACCTTTCTCTCCGCCGTCGTCATAGGGCTGATCCTGTGGATCTTCAACCTGGTCCCTGGATCCCTGGAATTGACGCTGGTTGATGCCATCTCCGTTGGCGCAACGCTCTCCGCCACCGATCCCGTCACCATCCTGGCCATCTTCAACACGTACAAGGTCGACCCCAAGCTGTACACCATCATCTTTGGCGAATCGATCCTCAACGACGCCATCGCCATTGTCATTTTCGAAACCGCGCAAAAGTACAACAAGGGCGAGGCCAACTACGGCATCATCAGCTTCTTCGAGGGTACCGGCATCTTCTTGCTCGTCTTCTTTGGCAGTTTGCTCATCGGTGTCATCGTCGGCGTCGGCACCGCTCTTCTGCTCAAGTTTACCTATGTGCGAAGATTCCCCAAAATTGAAAGCTGTCTGATTATTTTGATTGCCTACGCTACTTACTTCTTTTCCCATGGTCTTCACATGTCTGGTAAGATTGCCCAGCTGCGTGTTACCAGTAAACATCCTGACCATCTGTCCGTCTAGGTATCGTGTCGCTCTTGTTCTGCGGCATCACACTCAAGCATTATGCCTATTTCAACATGTCGAGACGTACCCAGCTCACCACCAAGTACATCTTCCAAGTCATGTCGCAGCTCTCTGAAAACTTCATCTTCATCTACCTGGGCCTGGCGCTCTTCACAGACAATGCTCTGCAGTTTGAGCCGCCCCTCATCATTGTCACCATCTGCGCCGTGTGCGCTGCTCGATGGGTCGCCGTCTTTCCCCTTTCCAGGGCCATCAACTGGTTTATCCGCTACCGCGCGAGGAGGAGAGGACTGGAGGTTGGCGACGAGCTCCCCTACAACTACCAAGCCATGCTGTTCTGGGCTGGTCTTCGCGGTGCCGTCGGTGTGGCCCTGGCAGCCCTTCTCACGGGCGAAAACTCGTACGCGCTTAGGGCTACCGTCTTGGTTGTTGTGGTCTTGACAGTCATCATCTTTGGCGGGACGACTGCCCGTATGCTGGAGATCCTCGGTATCCGCACCGGGGTGGTGGAAGAAATCGATAGTGACGACGAGTTTGACATTGAGTCCTTCGGCACCGGCCTTCATGTTAAGCGCTCCGGCTCTGCCATTGGCTACAACCCTCGCCGCAACGGCACCGTCGCCCTCAACAACCTCAGCGCTCCCAGAGACGGTTCCGCAGCCTACGTGTCCGGCACCTCGTCTCCCCACACGGGCGTTAGGCCGAGCAGCGTCAGCCGCAAGAACTCCCTCCGCAACCCTACCGAGACGGAGCGCGCCGATCTGCTGCGCGGCGCCAATGAGGACTCCGACATTGGCAGCGACATTGACATCTCAGACTTGCCGCCCCCTGCGAACCGCCGCTCGCCCCGGGCGCCCGTCAGTCCGAACCCACCGGCGGCGGAGGGAAGCGCCTTCATGAGCCCGGCCGAGCCGTCGACGTCGTCGACACCGATCACGTCGGCGACGGGGGCCATACGGCAGCTGCTCTCTACAGAGGACCCAGCGAGCTTGTTCAAGCAGCTGGACGAGGACTTTATCAAGCCGCATCTATTACTTCATGGGGATGGAGGGAGAGGAGGGGGATCAGGGGCTGTGTAAAAGAAGAAAATTGGTAAAACTATATTTCTAGACGGAAACTTTTCATCTTTTTATCATTACAACATTTCTCGAGATTTCCAGTTTGTTGTGTATTACTTATCTGTGTTCCTGTATGTTTGGTTATGGGAAGTATATGATGTTACCTACCTATGCATATCATACCCCCCTTGGCGTTTTGGCTTTTCAAACGTAAGGTGACAATAGAATGGACGAGATTTGATTCTTGCCCTTTATTTCTTCATCGCTCATGGTTCACGATTGCATAAATGATCAACATATCGTCACAGGAAATGAGGCACATCCTATGTTTGACAAACATGATCAGGGCACCCTCAGGTCAAAACCCCCAGATCTCGGTTCTTCTTCATTTCATTCGTACATACCAAACATCCCACCAGCCCTCCAACCCCTCCCTCCTCCGATCCACGGTTGCCATGCTGTCTTCTTTTTGAGAGAATGGCGAATATGCTATGTACAGTAATTTCTTTACAATTCAACGATTCCCGCCGCCCCCTTTGCCCGTGTCCCGCTTTACCAAGTAGTAGTAGGTAGTAGTAGTAGTAGAGTACCTTTTAAAAAGCAAAAGCACACCGAATCGGTATCCCCTTTTTTTCTTGTTTTCGCTCCTTTTCCCCCTCACCTGCCTGCCTGCCTGTCAATCGCAAAATAGAGTCGGTAATAAGAGGGCAGGGGAAGACAGATTCCCGGCAGCGATCCCTTTTCCCCCTGTTCTAGCAATAAGAGAGGAGACGGAACGAAAAAGAGCTCCGTGGAAAGAGCAAAACTCTTTTGCCAAAGCCAACATTAGAAGAGATAGAAGGGTAGTTAGAGACGCGAATAGGAAATCAAGAGAGCATCTAACGTAAATGTAAATTGCACCGGCCGAAATCCCCTTTACCCCCCTTTCCCGCTGAACACCTCCCGTTTTTTCCTTGACAAGAACCGTCTGAAACGCAATAGACGGAAAAGACGGCGGAAAAGCCATGAATAGCACTGAAATAAGGAAAAGGTGTATACATCACGACCCAGGAACACCAAGTCGTCATTTTCCTGCAGAAGGCGTTGCGCTTCCGCTGGCCTGGCGCTGAACGGGTGCGGGACTTGCAGCAGGGGGATGCGACGGTATCTGAGGCGAGGCTTGAGCTTGCGACTGCGACTGGACTTGCTGTGCCTGGGCCTGTGCCTGAGCTTGTGCCTGAGCTTGTGCCTGAGCTTGTGCCTGAGCCTGAAGCTGGGGTTGGGGTTGAGCTTGCTGTGGCGGTTGCGGCTGAGGCTTTTGCTGCTGCTGATGCTGCTGTTGGAGGTGCTGCTGCACTTGGGCCGGAGACTGTTGCGGTGCCTGGGCTTGTTGTTGTTGAGCCTGCTGTGCTTGAGGCACCTGCTGGGGTCGCTGTTGGGGGTGCTGCTGCTGCTGCTGTTGCTGCTGCGGAGTGGGCGTTGGGGTAGGCGTAGGCGTATGCTGTTGATGCTGTACCTGGTGCTGCTGAGCCGCCTGAGCTTGAGCTTGGGCCTGGGCTTGAGCCTGCGCCTGTGCTTGGGCCTGCTGCTGCTGTCTAAGTAGAGCGGCATATTGGTGCGGGCTGGCGGTAGCGGTAATGCTGGTAGCAATACCCGTCTGTCCACCAGCAGCAGCGCTCATGGCATTCTGACGCTGCTGCATCATCGCTCTAGTCAGATGTTCGGTAGCAAGGTGTCGAAGCTGCTCCGGTGAAAGGTTGGGATTCTTGCTCCTGAACTGTGCTTCCAACGAGTTGATCTGTACAGCAATGGTGGGAGGAATCTGGGCCGGCAGTCGAGGCGGGCCAGGCGACGTGCCGTTGGCAAGAGTGGGCATGTGTAGACCGTTCGCAGCAGCCGAAGTGTGGCCGTTCGTTGCATTGAAGGAAGCCATCATGGCCTGAGCATTATTCATAAAAGTCTGCTGGCTAATGGCGGGCACTCCATTCCGCATGGCCGGCGATGAGCCTTGCTGTGCTTGAGGAACAGGCGTTCCTACAACGGCACCCTGTTGCTGCGCGTGCTGCATCTGAACTGCTCGCTGCTGCTCCGAGATGCGCTGGACGCGCATCAGCATGCTGGCATCAGGCTGCTGGCCGGGCATCTGCATCCTGTGCTGGGCCTGCATGGCCTGCAGAGCCTGCAGCTGAGCCTGCGGGATGCCGTTCATTTGCGCCGGGGGAGCGAGATTACCGCCCATCTGAGCTTGCACACCGAGGGCGTCCATGCCGTTGGCAGGAGCCTGCATGGGCATGCGCGCGCGGCCCTGTGCCGCCGCCGCCGCCGCCGCTGCTGCAACAGCAAGTTGGTTGGGAACACCGGCTCTGTTGACGCCATTCACGCCGTTGGCGACAGCCGCAGGAAGCCCGGGGGTTTGAACAGCCGGGACCGCTGCACCTGGTGCTGCCGCCATCTGGGCGGATTGAGCTTGGGCTCTGGCTTGAAGAGCGGCCTAGATGAGGACACGTTAGCTATGGTATGTCGGGACAAACGATTACCAGCAACTGATCATTCACGTACCCGTCGCTGAGCTTCCTGCCGCTGGGCGAACTGCGTCATCTTGTTGGCAAGAGCCTGGTCGCGTTCCCATCGCAGCAGACTGTAATCCCTCGGAGTCTTCCCCGGTCGCTGAGCCATCGCGTCACCAACCTTCTTCGCCGCGTTCTGGGCGGCAGAGTGCTGTTGCTTTTGCATCGTCGTCTCTCGTTTCTTGGCAAGCTTCCTCATGGCATCGATGAGCGTCAAATGCTTCTGGTTTCGCCGCCTCTCGACCCTCAAGGGCGTGGACTGCCTTCGCCGTATTGGGGTTACTGCACCTCCCTCCTGAGAAGCCCTCTGCGCCGCCAGCTGATTCTGCTGAGCAATAACACGCTGGGCAGCCTCAATTCTACTGTTGTAGGCTTTGAAATATTGTGTCTTTTGCATATCCGCTGGCAGGCCTTCCAGGTTGATCCACCGTTCGAAACATTCCCACGGTGTTCTCCTCTCCGCTCCCGACGCAAACAGAGATCTTGTAGACAGTAGGTTGGAGATGAGGGACCAGTTGTACGAGTAATCTCGTACCAGGTTGCGAAGCTCGTCGTCTTCAGCCATGGTCCACTGCGACGGGCTGCGACATTCGTAAAAGCTCTGTAGCGGCATGGGATGCTCGGAGGGTGGCCTGAACTGGTGGCCGGCGTGCAGCCGATCGCGAATGTGCTTCGACTCCGGGGCGAAGAGAGCCACCTCGGTGCTTTTTGGCGGGAGCCGGGCATTGTGCGCGAGCGTGTCTGCGTCAAAGGCACTCTCCTTCTCGTCGTCAGATTCCTCGCTAAGGTAATCGTAGCGGCTGCGCTTGCGTGGAGGGCCATCGGACAACAGCTTCATCTCTCCCTCCACGTATTTGCTCAGAGGAAGAGCCGGCCGTCTCCAGTGGGCGTCCGGATCGTACTCGGGCCCCGTGAGGTCGGACCGCGGGACCTTGAGAGGCGCGCCGTATAGCGGTAGCTCCTCCAGCAGCTTATCTGAAGCGGGCGTCCGACGTAGGGCAAACACTACATCGTCCTCCTGTAGAGCAAAAATGGCTGATGGCGCAACCGTTTCCAGGAAGTCGTCGCTGAGATGGTCCAGAATCTGAGGCGAATCTGCGTCTTCCGCAACGAGGTCGGGAGTCGGATGGTTCTCGGCACCGTCTGCATCGGCATCGCCCATCGTCACATCAGCCGTCTTCGGCGGCGGGATATACGCAGCAACTTGCAGTGCCTTGCGCTCCTCGGGAGTCGACTCGACCCATTCGGCACAAGCGTAGGCGATATTCTTGGCGACGGCCATCTTCCATTTTCTCTCTTCTCGGAAATCAGTCCGCATCCATTTCATCTCCTGGAACAAAACATCCAGATGGGATGGCGGACGGGTTGGCTCAGGACACCGCTTGGGCTGCCTCAGCGACCACTTGTCGTGCTGCTGCAGATGGTATACCCTGCGAAGTACTTTGCATGCTTGATGATCCTGGATGGCGAGATAAGCGTCAGGGGTAGCGATGGTCTTGTTCGCGTGGAAGAGGATCTTTTCGATCGGCTGCATCCAATTGGTGGCGCCTGTGAAGTTCTGGATAAAGAGAGGTGTGTAGTAGTCGTCGGATGGCTGGATTGTTTCCTTTTGGCCAGGGACTAGCGTCTTCTCCTCCATCTGCTTGGGTTGTTTGCCGAACAAGACAGTAGAAGCATGACCTTTGGTTTTATCTCTCTTGGCCGTGCTCTTCGGCCTCGGAGGGGGGGATTGGGGCGTTGATGTCATGGGAGTTAGCTGGTTCTGTGGCGTCTTCGTCGTGTTTCGCTCCGTCGTGCTGGTAGGTCGCGGCGTCTCCCCGACTATCTCGGATACGGACTTCAGTCTCATGGCTCCAGACGACACCCTAGTCACCGGTCTCTCTGGAGCCGGTTCCCTCGGTATTGATAGCTTGGTGGCGCCCGGGGATTTGTTAGTAGAAGCTGGAGCCCCAGAGGACCGTTGAGATGCAGGCCCATCGACCTTTTCCGATGCGGTAGCTTGTTGAACTGGATCAATATCCATTCGTTCTGGGGTCTCTTCTTGGCTGTCAGGGACCTCTTTTGTGGCAGGTTGCGAAGATTTAGCGTCTGTTTGAGCGGCTTGCCCATCCATACTTGGCTTACTACCAAGCTCGGCCTCCCGCATGGCGTCCGTGGCACCAGTCTTGACATGGACTTCAGTATGCAGCTTGGGTTCGGGGCTTGCAGCCGCAGCCGTTGATCGAATGGAGTCTTGAAGAAGCTGGTCTTCGTCCACCGTAGCGGTTCTTGAGTCGACTCCATCGTGCCCAGGCTTCGCTTGCTCCGCCTCTGCTCCCCGTCCAACGACATCATCTGCTCCATGACCTTGCTCTTCCTTTTCCTCGTCATCCTGCTCTACCCTCTCGTCATACTGGGGAGCATCGTGTTCAGGGCTCGTATCCGCTGAAACGTCGTGATTCCCAGGGGTCGTCGCACTCGGTGCCGTTGAACCTGGCGAGGAAAGCGCATCCGGGACTTTGGAGAGAGCGTGCGGCACTTTGATAGAAAGCTCCTGGTTGCGTCCAGCCTGGGGCAGTCGGGATTTGTCAACCACGCCGTCATCGTCCACAGCACCCAGGCCTTTCACTGCCCCATCCGTAGCCACGAAGCCGTGTCGCTCCTCTGATGGCGAACCCTTGGTTCCTGGCGGGAAAGAAACCTGCGTCGACCTTCGTTCTGGCGGCACATCCTCGCTGGTCGCTCCATTGGTGAGTTTGTCAGCTTGTTTCGTCTCATCTTTCGCGACCGGAGCGGCGGTTGGAGGCGTAGAGATGGGTTTGGCTGGCGCAAAGGCTGTAGTGACGCCTGCCGTGGGGGCTTCTACACTATTCGTATAATGGGCTGGAGGCGTCGGCGTGGGCTTCGTGGGTTTGGATGATGGCTTGGTGCTTTCCCCGGGGGGCACATGGTTAGACTCATTCGACAGAGCACCAAGAGGTTGCCGTGCTTCGTTCGTCGGGCCAGGCAGAGCTTCCTTTGGTCGAGAAGAGGCGATGGTCGGAGTAGAGGGTGCAGCAGAGTGAGCGGAGAGTTCATGCAATGATTTGGAGATGAGCCGCTTCAGCGTATCGACCGAGAGCAAGGGCCGTGGCGGAATGGCTTGCTCATTTAACGTCTTGCCTCTGCACAAAGGTTAGCCTCGGGGGGGTAAATTGGCACATGGCAGAGATGCAAACAACGCGAAGAACGCGATTGTCCATTTAGAAGGTTTCTGCATTTGCCTCCCGCTTGCACTACGGCTCTTCTGGAGGGTGGAATACGAACTGCAATATCTCGCTGGTCTGCAGGAACTGCCACTCCGCAGCGGTGGTTGCGGGCGCGTCGGGGTTGGCGAAGGCATCCTGCGGTAGGGGATCGACCTGGTTGGTGACGGCGAAGAACTCGCGAAGCTTCCTCTTGCGCGATGTCACGATTGCACTGTCGGGGGTCAGCACGGCAAAAAGCACCTCGTTGGAATCGGAAAAATCCGCTCTTTCGAACGGGCGCGCACTCACTTGAACTCGTGTCGCTTGGAGTGAAGCAGCCTCGATAGATCGGTGTGGCCGACCTCCGTCATAGCATCGGCGGGAGCGACATCCGTTTGCGGGCGAAACGGATGTCGGAGGATGGCCGGGGACGTCGTCTGAGATGAGGCTCGCGATGCACGGCGATGGAAAGGGTCGTGGTGGTGGCTGTTTTGACGGAAGTCTGGTGGCCGCTGAACGTGTCGCTGGTCGATGCGAGGGCGCAAAATCTGTCGGGCGCCAGCGATTCGGGAGGTTTGGCAGGGGGGCAGAGCGCTGGAAGACGGCGGAGGTGCTCTGCTGGCAGCCACTGCGCACTGTATGGGGTGCGCTAGCCGCTAACAGCTGCTTGGCGGGCGTTGGCTGGGCGGTCGCTGGGGCGTCCGCTAGCGGAAGCACTGGAGAGAGAAGCGCCCCGATCGCCTAGTGCACAGTGAGGTTGGGGTTTTCAGGCACGGTACATCACCGCTTCGATGTGCTGTCAATGATGCATCATTCGAACACGCCAAAGACGGTAATGTCACTCGCGGTGTTATTGAGCGTCACTGAATTGGGGCCGTGAATCTATTAGCTGTACCTTCTGATGCTTATTCGATGCGATTTATTCGGTGCATTTGCATATCCGCTGTCTGGATCGATTGAACGATGCCTAGCATCTCCATTGTCTGCAACCTGTTCTTCTGCAGGCCCTCAGTTAGGCGTCAATACAGTTCGCGGTGGAACATACAAGCGGCGGTAGCATAACAATCACAAGAAGAGCAACATGGATGTATCTCTCACCAGCTCTACAGTGAGCGCTACTTTCACTTAGATTCACTTGCAGAACATCCCACTCCATCTTCACAGCCTACTTAATAAGGTACATATCATTATCATTTAACCCTCTAATCTCTGATCTCTTGTCTTTTCCTCTCTGTTTTCCCTCTCCTCTCCCGCTTGCAGCCGGGCCCACCAACTGCAGACAGAAGCGGCTTCCATTTCTCTGCCCGACTGAGTCCAGCCCTTCGAGTGCTGGTAACCAAAAAGATACAAAGCGCCAAGTACTTCGAGAATACACGCTAGCCCCGACTTGGAATTGGTGGTTGTCTGCGCGATGCAATATCTGTAGGTACGTACCTTACCATTTGATCCAAAGCCGTCATTTTCAAGCACAGGCTCGCAAAGGGTAATACAGCCTCACCTTTTTTCCTTCCAACCCTCAACGACACTGCACCACCTCCTCCCCCCCACGCGTTATGTCTGACCAGAAACAAGGTCGCATCGCCATCAAATTTGGCTCAGCCAGCACCCCATCATCGTCATCGTCAGCAAACAAGTCTCGCACAGCAACAAAGCCTTCGTCAAGCCTAGGCAAGCGGCCGCGCCCGCACGCCCTGGGGGGAGGCGACTCCGATGCCTCGGACTCTGAGGACGATGGCCACCATCGGGGCCGGCACGAGGCCATCACGGGCTTCGGGGAAGATGGCGCCGAGACGAAGCGGAAGCGACCGAGGGAGGAGAAGAAGGAGTATGTCATTGCGCGGCAGCCGAACAGGAACTGGAAGGACGAGGTGAAGAGCCAGAGGCAATCCAAGAACCTGCTTCCGGACGAGGCCAGAGCGCAGCAGAAGAACGCCGTTGTTACGGCAGAGACAGAGCCCGCCGATCAGGATACACCGCTCAAATGGGGTCTGACGGTGAAGGAGAAGAAGAGCTCGGTATTAGAAGACAAGATGGATACAGACGCAGGGAACGACGACGAAAGGCAACCACCAAAGCAGGATGACAAAGACGACGCACCCCCAGCAGCAGCGCGAACGGCTGACGAAGAAGCCATGGACGCCCTCCTCGGCAAGACACACAAGGAACAAAAGGTCATCTCAGCACCCGCAACAGAAGACGAGGCCTACCGGCGCGACGTCGAAGCCTCGGGCGCGGTCTCCACGCTCCAGGACTACGAAGACATGCCCGTCGAAGAGTTTGGCGCCGCCCTCCTCCGCGGCATGGGCTGGAACGGGGAACCTAGAGGGCCTCCGGTCAAGCAGGTCAAGAGGCGGCAGAACAGGCTCGGCCTAGGCGCCAAGGAGCTCAAGGAGGAGGAAGACCTCGGCGGGTGGAACCAGAACGGAAAGAAGAAGTCGAGGCCGCGGCTGGCCGATTACCGGAGAGAGGAGAGCAAGCGCAAGGAAGCCCGGGGCCACGAGGACAGCTATAAGCGAGAGAGAGAGCGCGAACGGGATCGCGAGAGGGACAAGTACAGGGACCGAGACCGAGATAGGGATCGCGATTATAGGGATCGGGACAGGGAAAGACATCGGGACAAAGATCGGGACCAAGATAGACACAGAGACCGGAATCGCGACTCTGACCGGCATCATCGACGATGAAAAGGGCCCAATATTCGTCACCCAGTTTGAAAGCACCACATTGGAAGCTATCGACGACGTTTTCTTTGACATACTTGTACTCATCACGACCTTTCTACCAAAATAGGCGACAGGTACACAGACGCTCTAATTTCACATAGAGGCACGGCACACATATAGCTTGGACAAGACAAGCACGATCAATGGAGATTTGCTCCGAAATTTGTAAATTAGAATAACAATGACGCACTGTTTCAGTGGAGATACGAATGGTCGCATGGCCGTCTGATCCGGCAGACTCGAGGCTTTCTCTTCCGCCGCTCCCGTCTTTCTCTCGTCGTCTCATGTCCCATCCTCTTCATGCCTGGTCGAGTATGGAATCACATCTCTACTGCAGCGATATCCGACTCAGCGTGTCCTCCAGAATACTAAGCTGCATCAGAATCTCCTCATCAGCCTCGATCTCCTTCTGCGCAGCCGCCTTCTCCAACGTCCTCGCAGCGTGCAGGAGCGGCTCAACGTAGCGATGCTCAATAGCCGCGGCCATACCGACGGGTGCCAGAGCCTTGTAGTCTTCGCCGAACAGAAACAGTGCGAAGTTGGCAACTTGCAGATGCAGCGGCGCGCTCTGCGCCCAGAACTGGAGCAATGTAGAGGCATCGGCTTGCTTGAGGTGTGACAGATCCGGGAACAAGGTATACTGGACTGCCTCGAGGCATTCCGGGCTGGAAAAGCGACCTTTGGAGCCGGACCTCTTCGCGGCGATGAGCTCTTCCCGGAGCCAAGTGACCGCACATGCTTGCAGAGTTGGGAAGATGCAGCTTTCCAGCATGTCTTCCAGAATAGCCAGTCGGTCCTCTTCTTCGGGATCCGCGTGTAGAATGTAGCCTGCTACAACGGTTGCCGCATTGCGAACCCGAAGGTTGGGATGAAAGGCCGAAATCAGGGTCAAGAGATGGTGGTAGGGCATGAAGCCTGAGGTAGTGGTACCAGCGCCTTTCGGGTTCGATATCGCTTTCCGGCCGTCGAGCCAGATGGCCATTACAATCAGAGCCTCGGTCGTTCCAGGGTTGGCGACGATCTGGGCCTGAGGTTCATCGCCGAGGAAATTTGTTAATAAGGTCTGATGGTCTGGGAGCATGTATTGCGGTATGAGATGCTCATCTGGAAAGCCGCGGTCCGCATCGAAGACGTCGGCAGCAAACATCCAGTAGGCGTGCAGGCATATCAAGCCGCCTGTAGATAGGTAAAGCTGTTCTGGCTGCTGGGGGTCAAAATCGATAGAGAGCGGTTGTCGCCGAACGGGGCCTTCAAGGTACTCCTTTAACTTGAAAGAGGGCAGTTTCGACAATCCGAGGTCACTGGCAAGAGCCTATGAAGCAGTTAGCTCTGAGACCACAGGATCTCTTTCGTTTTATATCCATCCAGATTCTGGGGGCAATACTCACCACCAACTGCCCTACAAGGGCGTCTCTTGCCTGAAGCTCCACCCTCTCCTTGAACGTTTGAATCATCGTCTTCCGCCCAGGCACTATGCGCTCCGGATACGTGTATTCGAGCATCCGTGAAGCCCATTCCAAGCCGTTGGAGTTGACATATGCTTCAATGATGCATGTGATGAAAGATTGAAGCAGGTTGGCGATGAGCTGCGGCTCGTCCTCGTTGAGAATATCTGAGCGCTCCGCCTCGGGGTCCGGCGCCTGTTTCGCCGGGTCGCTGTCCTGGAACGGCGTGTCCAGCATGACGCTCGACTTTCGGGAGGGCAGCGGGGGCCGCGTCTTGCGCGCGAGGGACTGGACCAGCGAGATGACCGCAGCGGTAGAGGCTGCGCTTGTGGCTTCGTAGCACCTCTGTACCGTCTCGAGCGTGGTGTGTAGGAATCGTGACGGAGCCTTGACCTGCAGCCGCTTGAGCAGGATGCCCAGCATGCCACAGAGGGTGACGAAGTGCCTGGTGGCTTTCGTCTCGCCCTTGGTGGTTATGGCTGCAGAATTGCCGTCTTCTTCCTTCTCCTTTTCTTTTCCCTTCTTTTCACTCTCATCTTGCTCTTCTTGCTCCTCTCGTGCTTGTTCTTCTTCATCCTCTTCTTCTCCCGCCGCAGTCGTCTTCTCCATCACCTCGAGCACCTTGAGAATGACCTCTCGCGGGTTTCCTAGACGTGCAATGCTCTCGAGGCATTCCTCGCTGCCCGGGACATCAATCAGCATGTCGACCAGGTCCCAGCCAATCTCGGTGGTGAGCGCAACGTCCTCCAGTATCTCCTGCAGCGCTGGCAGGACCTCTGGGGTCAGGGACTTTTCGACAATGGTCAGATAGGTGGCGGCGTCGGTTGCCGGCGGGCGAGACTCTTGGAGCCGCTTGACAATCTCGTCGGTCGTCGCCATGGTGGGAGGGCGGGTGTCTGTCGCGGCACTGCCTTATATCTGGTATGTAGTTCTGGGGCGATGGCTGAGTACCGTAGCGAGAGACTGGACTGCTGATTGCTCGGTTAGGAAGCAGGCAGATGCAGCAGGTGGACAAAACGAAGGATGGATGGTTTGCAGCCGCAGTGATGGATGGGAGAAGAGGAACCGGATCACAGGATCTGCCCTCCGTCGAAGCTACCGAGTGACCTTCGTTTCATGTTGCCCAGCTTCTGCCCCTCTTCGGCCGGCGAACGCTGTAGACGTCACTGGAACAGGGGGATCAACAGCCAAAGTGGGGAGGCCAAACGAGCCGTGCCTGAGGGGTCAATAGGTAATAATTGAAGACCAGCAAACATATAGTCTAGATGTCTGTATTACTGTAGACTATATGGCTGCTGATCTAGATAGTAGAGAAATTATATACTTTCTGCTATTATGACTCTGTTATATACTTCTCAAGTAGTCTTGTCATTTGCTTTGATTTTTCATAAACAGGGTAGATATATAAGACGAACTAGGTAGATTCGCTTTGTGCTGGACAGACTATTAGGATCCTTACTAGCCGTTCTCTTACGTGATAATAAATAATGCATATGAATAAGCTCGTGAAGAAGGATATTCGAGACTGTAATATTATAATCTAGGATTATTGATTTCGTAACGGCAATGGACAGGGCAGTCAATGGTCCCTCGACTACGAGTGGCAGCTAGAAATAGAATCAAAGATTCTGAAGCCCGGATTGCAGGGTAGATCAACACCACCCAGATCAGCAACCACACGACTCATTTCTCCCTTTTACGATTCAAGATTGCCGAAGAAAATGTCAAAAAGCATTGGACCAAGGACTGTGTCATGAGCCGATCCTGTATCGACACGGCATAGACGGATGTTCTGTCCCACAAGAAAACCACTTATACTGAGAGAGATATCAACCATAGCCCACCGTGTCCAACCCATCTCCAGTAATTCTTCGGCACATACGGAGTAACATAAATATCTCAATAATACTCGCATTTTCAAAGCTCGATTTCACTCATCTCGCTGGCTCTGCACCCACTTCACCCTCCTCTCCGCCCTGTTCCTCGCCCCCCAGTCTCTCCTCGCGCCCTGCTTGCCATCCTCACACGCCAAGAGCTTCCGCTCCTCTTCTCGGACCATTGCCTTTAGACTTGCCTCCCTCTTTGCCTTGTCTCGTGCCTCTGTTTCCGTCTGCTTCTTTTCCTTCCTCGTCTTGCGTCTGGGCTGGCCATTTCCGCTCTGCTCCTTGTTGTTCTTCGACACGTTCTCGACATGAGCCACGGTGCCTACTTCAGCCTCCACTGCCTTTTGCTTTCCATCCTGAGGAGATTCCTTCCGTCTTGCTTCCCCGATGCTCAACTCCTTCAGTGACTGTACCATTGGGCCTTTGGTCCCCTCTGCTTGCTTCCGCTTCCTGTTGCCGCTCCTCTTCGCCTTTTGATTCATCTGATCAGCATCAGTCAGAGTCCCTTTTTGACCCGCCTTCTTCTTGGGACGTCGCCATGCTCTCTTGGCACTCATCCCTACAGCATCATCCTCCTCCTCCTCCCTCTCTTTGAAAGCAGTCCCAAACATCGCCAACCTCTCCCTCTTCACCCAGCTCCTCACAAACCCCGGCCTCTGCAGAAACCGCAACACAATCTCCCTCGCCACCAGCACATCCTCATAAGGATCACGCACCCTCTTCCCCTTCATCGCACCACCACCCGCTCTCATCTCCATCCCAAGAAGCCCCATGCAAAGCCCATCAACCTCCCACTTCTTCGCCTCCAATCCATCCCCATTCGCCCTCTCAGCCTCCGTAAACAAAGCCTCCATAGCCAAAATCTTCGCATCAACAACCCCCCTGTGAAACACCCTCAACAGCGCCAAGTCCCTCCAAATCGCACATCCTACAAAAATCGTCCGCGCACCGACGTACTCGCACAACCTCGTCCTCGCCTCTCGCCATCCCTGCAGACAGTTGTTCCCCTTGACGGCATTCTCAATCGTCCTCGCAGAAACCCCATGGACGTCCGTCTTCCAATCCGATATCTCGCACGGCGGAGCGATGAACGAATCAATCAGCGTCTGGCCGGTCAAGAAGTCAATCACGCAGATGCTCACGGGCTCCGCTCCGCCGTCGGGAGTCTCGGCTGCGTGGCAGGCTATGGCTATGGCTTTTCGTGGTGTGATCCTAGGGTTTCTGGCGGATGTTCGTCGGAAATCTTTGATGTTTTTGGGCCTCTGCTTCTTGTTGACGGTGTCTTGCGGGAGGGGTTCGGTATCAAGGATTACGCCTGAGCGCTGCAGAGTCTCAAGGGAATGGCATTGGAGAGGGAGTTGTGCGTGAAGGGCGGACTGCTGCTCGCTACTGAGTTGAGAAAACATGTTGCCCCTGTATTGCAGCATTGTTGCCGATGGAAGTGAAGATGGAGAAGCCATGCCTCTGCCTGGTCCCTAGTGATAGTAAGTCCGTCTTGTATAACGATGCGTTGCATTTGATCAAGGGATGAACCCCTCACGGCTTGATTACAAGATGTTATGCACGCCGGTTCCGACTCGAGATCTGACTGGACGACAGACTTGCAGCCCTGGGAAATGATTTTTGAGATGTAACGCCAGATGTACTCGTATTCAGCACCGACTTATCGCAAGCCATTTGGCGATGGAGTCAAGGAGGGCAATGGAACGAGTGTTAGTGATGACAGACAATAGACGTGCATATACCTTCCCTCAATATTCGTCCTATTCGTACATCATACCTAGGTCGTGACAGTAATCGCATGAGTAAATACATGACCCTTTTCGCCATATATCCATGACCGCGCCCGAAGGAGACCAATCGCTGCTTGTACTCCGTACACATACTCAACTCCAAGCCATAACGTCCATACCTTTTCCGCTTTATTCCAGAAAGAAGAGAAACAAAAAAAACTTGTAACATCAGACTATTGTACATGCGTTCATATCGCCGCGACAACCGTATCCTACAAAGTGTTTTTATAAAGAGCCAGTGGAGACGTTGGGCTTCGAAATGACATCAACAGAGTGCTTCGGCCATGAAATCTTCTTCTGGCTCTTGTCGTCATAACCGAGACCTATCGCCTCCGCAAGCGGTATTGGGTCATCCAACGGCACCATCCAGGGATGCGAATAACGAGGGGCACTGGTGAATGACACTCGCCGTGTCTTCGGCGGCGCATCAAGCTTGCGCAAATCTTTGGCAATATCCAGCAGCTCCTGGTCGTCATTGGCGATCTGGGCCTTGATAAACGCAATATTGTTCTCAGAGTGCCCCTGCAGCGTCTGCATCACAGGAGTGCGTGGCTCGTAGGGTATATCGTCCAGCTTGGGGGCAAGCTTGGGATCCGGGACTGTAGACGGGTCGAGACGCGCCTCAGAGCCCTTGGAAAGGAGGGTCTGGATATCCAAGCTCTCGCCATGAGGAATAGGAGTCGGGTGGCTGGGGGTGATGCAGTCCATGTCCACCTCCTTGCGAAGGACGCGATCAATGTCGACGGCAGAGAAGAAGGCACAAGACTGGGGGAGGTCGTCGATGCCGACTTGCTGTGCGAACATGGCGCGAGTCCACAGATTTGCTACCTGGAGTGCCATCGCAGTCTTGTATTTATCCTCGTCCTTAACCAGGTACCGAATCTCATCGTGGACGGTAATGGCCAGTCGAGCGCTGAGATTGAAGCGGCGAATCAAGTAGTCCATCGACACGATCAGCAGATGGAGATAGTCGACGCCCGAGGACTGAATAGCCCAGTTGATACGGGAAGGCAGGTAGCTACCCTTGCTCACGAAGCGGCTCATGAGGGCCTGTGTGATGCCTGCTGCCAACACGGGCGTTCGAGCCCAGTCCTGTTCAGCGAATTGCTCCAGCTTGTTGAACACGAATGACTCTGTTCCTCCTCTCCAGAACGGTTGCTTGTTGATGGTCTTGCGAGTGGTCCTGGTGCCTTTGGTGTTGGCATATAGCTTCTTGGCAATCTCCATCGTCTCGCTGTCAGAGAGCTTAGGGTTGAATTGCCGTAGGAGTGTGGCCGCAAACTTCAATCCAGCTCCGTAAATCCGCCCGTAGTTGAACACCTTTGCCTGGTTTCTGCTGATGCCCAAGATAGCCGCCGTTCGCGAATGCAGGTCCGTGCCTGCAGCTTTTGTCCCCTCGAGCGTCATGAAGCCGATGGCATTTCCGCCATGGATTTTGAAGGTCGCATCGCCCACAAGGCTGGCAATCCATAGCTCTTCCGAGTCCACATCAGCACCTACGAAGCAGTAGCCATCCGGTGCCTTGACCATGGACTTTAGTTCAGACCCCACGCGGTTCTTCTTGGCGTTGCTGGCCGTCAGCCAGGTATTCTCAACGGCTCTCCGGGTGATTGTGCCCATGGGAATAACTTGAGGTAGGATGAAGCCTTGGAACTTTTCTCCGGCTTCCCTCGTCTCCGTGACTCCTCCAGTGGCGGCAGAGACGTCGTGTTCCGTGACGACCATCTGCGACGTAATTCGACCGCGTGCACTGATCCAGTATGAGCACGAGGCATTCATTTCCAGCGCTTCTTTCGCATACTCATACTCTGACGATAGAGTGCCGTTTTCGAAATAATTCAGGTATCCCTTTGCCAAAGGATTCGCGCAGCGAGCAGAAGGGCCGTCCTTATGAGGAAGCTTGAAGTATGAGTGCCCCCAATCGTCACGCAGGGTAGGCTCAGAGTCATCGAAAACGACCTCCGTCATTTGCTTCGCCCTGTAAGCGTCCACATCGGCTGGTTTGACTTGAAATACCCAACCGTGCTTGTTGGACCAGATCAACGGATGCCCGTCCCAGGCAAGCTTTAGCAGCAAAGGCGCAATGCGGTTTCGCACCGTCAGGTTAATGACGTTTTTGGTAAAGAGATCTTTATACCACTGCGGTTTACCCGGCATCTTCTGGTTTGCAGCTGGCCTGTCAACCTCACCTTTGCGCTTGGCTTTGACAATTCTGATTGGCTTGGTTGTCCAGTCCAGCTGCCTCAGCCAGGGATCATTTTTCCAACTCTCCTCCGGGTCATCGTTCAACTCCGCGGCCTTTTCTGCCAATCCCTTCAGTCTCTCCTCGACCGATGCAGAGAGCTTATGGTATGTGGCTTCCGCGTTGGCGATGTATGCATTCCAAGACTCGTTGACGGGTAGAATAACAGATGACAGATGTCGAAGGGCGGCGAAGCTGACTGGATGCGGGCAAACATTTAGAAAGCTAGGGAGGACGATCTGGTACACTTTGTGGGTGGTGGACACATCTGCGGCGCAGTATTCGATGAGCTCTTCCAACTTTTCTAGAATCTCCTCGCGGCTCAGCTCCCCGAAGTCATCCCGCGCAGACTTGTCAATGGTGGCATTGAGATGGAACTTGGCGACGTCGCGCAGTGAGTTGATCGAGCTCTTTTCAACCCACAGCTCCTCCTCTTCGTGCATGCTCCGGTTGCTTAGGAGCTCGACAATGCCTTGGTCCGGATCCTGGCTGGCGACCCTCTCTCTCTCCTCGCGATTCTTCTTGAATCTCATCCAGGTCGGGCGCTGCCGTGAGCACATGCCGTTGACGGCAACGTGCATCGACATGGTATCGAGAAACCCGGTCCTGGTCTGCTTGAGGTCGTACTCTTCCAAGATTCTTGCCCTATCATAGCCAATGTGGTGTCCCACAACAATTCGGTCCTTGGCTGGGTCGCCTATTGGTATCAGCTGTCGGTTGTTTTCCGTCTCACCCAACAGCCATGGGGACAACCATGAGTACCAGGCCGTGGGACTAACTGCGCAGGCCATAACTGCGAACGGATGCTCTTTCCACATGGTCTCGACGTCGAAGCACAGCATTTCTTCATCCGGTGCTGCGACCTTCTCGGGTGGCCGCCCATCAGGGTAGTACTTGGTCCATCCGCTCTGTCGCTTCCACCGTTTCGGCTTGAGAGGAATACTTGCGCAAGCAAATTCCTTGGCAAACCGCAGATACGGTTCGGCGCAATCGGTTCCAAGCTTGTGGAAGTGTTCGTCGAGAGTGGCGCCCTTGAGCTCGGGCAGCTCGAAGGCTATAGGGTCGGAATTGTCTGTGTTCTTTCCATAGAGATCATGCCGTGTCAAGTGGTCCCTTGCGAGATTGACCAGTTCTTCAGGAGGCGGGTTGGAGCCCTGGGGGAATATCTGGGTGAAAATATGCTCGCTGAGCTGCTGCACACCAACCTCGTTGTATCGCGCGGTGGAAGGCACTGTTTGAGACAACCGTCAGCTATCAACATCACACGCGCAAACAGTATCGCAAGGCGTCTTACAGGCCAGCGTCTTGGAGTCTTTGGAATCAGCGCTATTGACAACCGTCGCAAGGCATCGCGACTGCGCTTCCCAAGCAATTCGGCGCCCTCGGTGGCGAGCAAGCCGGACGAAGCTCGCCACGGGAGCTCGCTGGAGCTGGCCAGCGGCAGAACAAAGAGCCCTCATAAGCGTTGCTACGACATGAAGGACGGGCGACTGAGCACCAAAAAGCAAGGCTCTGTTTGTTCAAGCTGCGATGGGAGACAAGACAAGACGAAACCAGGGCGGCGGCAAAAGTTGCGATCGAAGCAGCATGTTGGGGAAAAGAATTAATCACCTACCCTTAGGTACTTTAGGTACGCTATTACATATTCCGGGCTCTTTCCCAAGGGCGGAACTGAATTTTAGTGGGGTGGGGCGGATGCTTTCGCAAGGGCGAGCTTATCGGGCCATCAAATGACGTCGGAAGCATTTAGAGTTTCTGGGCGCAAATGCTCTCGTAAATGGTGACTTTCTCGAGAGAATTCGATCCAATGATACTATAGTCAGAGGCATGCTGAAAGTGTCATGAACCAACAGCTGCTGCAAAGATACATGTGCATGTAGTCTAGGGGACTGACAGCTTGTAGTGCTAAATCTTTCATACAGCAAACCCCTTCACAGGGCAACCTATCACGGCTCCGGGCCTCGTCGCGGCAGGCATTAGCAGCTGTCCCTCACCCAACATCGCGCATCGTGCCTCGCCATTGGTCCAGAGTCCCCAATTGGGAAATCTAGGACTTGGAAGCCATCTCAGGGTCTCCAGCCACGGCAAGGCTGAGCCTCGACGACACCAGCAGGGTGATGTAACTGAATATGATGTAAATATTCCATTCAGGTGGAGATTTATCTACAAGACAGCTTCCGAGTCTCAGTCAGAATTATCGTTGAAGCACCCCTTATGACACCCGTTCTCACCATACCTACGTCCACCCGGAACGGCATGAGGTCCACTGAGCGTACAAGATTTCATGCTCTGTCCAGACTCTCCCAATGCACTACAAGTCTTATCAAGGACTTTGGATAATGGTTGCTAATGTGGCACCTTCTATCTCATGGAGCTTGAGAGCCTGGATTTGCCTCTGAGGATTCCTCTCGTCTCCTGCCGCGAGAGTTACTCGGCAGGCCGTGGCCCAGTCACTCGTGGGATCACATCCTGCCCTTATCTGATCGACGGTAAACGCCAAAGACAGCGGTGAATTCACTCGGCGCGCATGAACTTTCTTCTCTGCAGTTCAGTGGAGGATCTTCGAGCGAAACAACTTTAGATACAGAACACACCTGCCTCTGCAACCGTCCGCTTGAACCTTCTCTCACAGCTGTTCAAGGCATCATCCAGGTTCGCCGCCCTCATTCTTCTCATACTCTCCTCCCTTCAAAGCCTAGAGATTCATTGACTTTCTCAGGCAAAACTTCAGGCTTGAGTCTGCATGGTGAGACTCAAGTGGCGACCATGTCGAGGTTCGTCGTGATGAACGAGGCCAGGCAAAGAATGGAGTCTGCAGAGCCCTCGATCACTGCAACCAACCACCCCGGTGGAAAAGCCGGCGCGGCACGCCAGATTCCCTGTGCTACGTGCGTCCGTCGTCTTACGTCCAACCCACCGAGCCAGCACCAGCCTTGTTTCGAGCACCTTGGTGAGTCTACTGGCCTTCCAGTCCTACGTACACATACATGTACTAGGGCTCTCCCAGTGTCAGCTCGTCTCTGGTAATTAATGTATAGCCGCAGGCCGCAGGGCTATAAAGTGCTTTCAATGCTCGTCCAGGAGCAAGAATTGCAACGAGGTATGTCTGGATAGCGACCCTTTTAAGCCGCTGGCTAACTTGATGGTTAGCTTCCACCAAACGCTGTTGCGTTCGGCCGAGAATTTCAGGATGCCACTAGAAGACGCTTTGAGGGAGAGACGGTAAGGCATTAAGGGGATCAAGAGACTGACTTCTTACTGACTTGATAACCGAATCAGGTGGACGACTGGGGAATTCTTGGAGAAAATACCATGCAAGCTATCAACGCGGCCGACAAACGGCCCGTGAAACCTACACGACTCTCAGGTATTGTTCCTACTGAGGAAAACGAAAGCTCAGTTGAGAACGACACGTCGGTGAGTCATCCCCCTAGTGGCTACTCAATGGCGTCACTCTATGAAATGTCTAACTCTAGGAGTATCATCAGAGATGTGGTCAGCCACAGGCGGATTCGGAGCAGCAGCAGCAGCAGCAGCCTTCGATTCAGCCGCCACAGCAGCAACCACAGCCGCTGTGCCAGGAAGAGCTTGCGCAGTCAAACGACCAATTTCCGTCACCGATACGGCATATGGCGTCCCGACAAGACTTGCAGGAACTGAGGGCTCAGATTCTTCACGATGTGAGGCAGGTGCTTGTGGAAAGTCATCAAAATCAACGCCAAGATGACAGTCAGGAGGAAAGGTGTGCACCCCCTGCGCCACCTGCAGCGGAGCCTCCGACTGAGCAGAACATCTTGAATGAGACTGTTCGGGATATCATAGATGCCGCCCAACGCAGTCGTGAAGGGGTTGCGACGATTGTCATCCACTTCCATTGAGTGTGACCCAAGGATGAGAGCATGGCCGGTTCGGTTATTCTGAGTGCCACGGGGCTACGCTTTGGTTTTCGTTGTGTCTATTGACGAAGGACCTGGTTCAGGCATTCGAGATTTCATGTCTATACTACCTATATTGACGAGACGACTATGAAACGAGGTTTTTGTACCTTCCTATGTAGCGAGCAAGTGGGACGAGCCCCTTTTCACGCGTTGAGCGGCTCACTTCCCGCAGGCAACAATATAATCGAGAAATTTTCCTTACGCAACTCTGTCAATTGCCGATTTCCCTGCCCCGTCACCGCAACTAGGTAGTCAAGCTTCTTTTTAAGGGCAGCCAGCCGAATCCCGTGTTCCTTCTGATCACTTAGCGAATCGTGAAGATCGGTGGGAGCTTGAATCCCGCCCCTTTCAGGGGCAACTTTACCCATCCGTCAGGATTGACAGATTCTCCAGGCACCCTCATTCAGACGCTCTGCCTGACAAGGCTGGCTTCCACTGGCCCCCTTTCCCGTGCCGTGTCCCAGTTTCAGCTGTCCTCACATTGTGAGAGATGATGGAGAGGGGAGAGTGGCATTAGGCATCCAACTTTCGGGTTACGGACTGGATGAAGTTCCCTAGTAGGATCGAAAAAAGATGGCTGGAAACATGCACGTTATGTGGTATAACTGAGGAAAATCAAAACAAGGAGAATGAGAATAGACGAGAATATAGTGCTTTTCTGTCATACAATCAATCACTAACGAAGAGAGGCAAAAAGATGATCTCGCCCGGGCTCGAACCGGGGACCTTTTCGGTGGTGTCAACAGATGTTGTTAACGAAATGTCATGACCAACTAGACCACGAAACCATGTGTTCTGGATATCCCAGATGTGATGCCGAGTTTCGGTGTTGTCAGCATTCTTGAACGTTAGGCCGAGTGAGCTGGCATTCATCGCAACACCAAGTCGGAAAGCATCATCGCAGTCAAACACGGAGTTATTGAAGACACCCCGGAGGTAGCGGGAAAGCCAAAAGCCCGGATGGGGCCGTGAAGGATGCAAACCATCGCGTAAAAATCTTCAACGTACTCCGTACGTGTAATTACGCTAAAGCCTGCGAGGCTGAAGCATCGGATATACAAGCGAGCGGCTATCAAAAAAACCGAGGCTGGAGAGCCGATCAGCACACAGAGCGCCTTTTACGCACACTTACTGGTCTCATTGCACTCTCCTCAACGATGTTGCCTTATTGTGCTCATATTGATGTATTTGTGTGCACCTTCAGTTCGCGGACTCGGCTTTGATAAGTTCGTCGGAAGCAGATGAGCCATCATCTCTATGAAGCCGATCCCTCTCCAATGGCCGATGTCCCGTGCTTTGATGCCTGACATGTTCCATTGTTTACGAGTACATGCTCGTACAACCAAGGTTGTTTGATGGGTTCCCACCCGATACGCTCGCAGCAGGGAAAATACGCAACGGCGAGCGAACTGTCCAGCTGGCTCCCCGTGCTTGGATCCCTTCTCCAGGATTCCATGTTCGTCGGGGTTGAGTCATTGTGGTCGAAAAGGATGACGACTTGCATGCGAACCGCCACTCACATACACACATGAAGCACGCCGCAGAGTTGTCTTGTTACGTGCATGCAGTAGTAATCTGCTCTGGTAGGGCGGACTGTACGAGTAGTCCGCCCGCAAGATGGTAAGATGATGCGCGGGGAAGTTTCTAATTTAATCTGTTACCATCCAGGACTCCATCCTTTGCTGCGCATGGCCATGTATCGTCTGGTTTAAGTTTGTTTGGGTCGCCTTTGCCAGACTATTTCCATGTAATATCGGGATTCAGCAAAGGCGGCGGGGTTCGGAATTGCGAGGCGGGAATGATTTGACCTTGCCACTAGTAACCAGAATACTGCAAACGAGAGGAAAGCGAAGCAAAACGGAGCGGAATCCCTCCATTCATGCCTCCTCCTCCTCCGTACGGAGTGCAACTGTAATTGTGCATATCGGAGCCGGCCTGACTAACATTGAGCCGGACGTCGTATCAGATCCGTACGTACTTGGTCGGGTGCGTTGCTCGTCTGCCTGATGACATAGAATGGATGGCAAATGTGACCATTCACTTATCTTTCGGCACATAAACAAGCTTTCTGGTCGATTCGTGATCGTTCCCCTATCCTCGTCTGGTCAGTGGATGGCAGTCAGAAGTAAGGGATGGCGCCCCTCCTATTGGTACTGGCGGTCTGGATTTCGGCTCTCTTGTTGAGTGCGAGGGGTTGTGAGCCATCTCGACGACTGAGCCAGATGACGACCATCCAGAATCAGCGGTTTCTGCTGCGTACGTCAGTAGGTATTGACAATTTCGAAGTTAGAAGGAAGATGAGATGTAGCTCATTGTTTCGTACAAAAGTCCCTCTGGTCATATAACTCGAAATCAGCTGTGCTAACAGCATCTTTTGATGATAGTACAACTACCTATCGCCTGTTGTTCGATCTGGGACCCCTGTGTCAGCTCTCGAATCGGAGACCAGACTGGGAACAAGCCCATTTCCAGAAGCGCCCCCGGGTGGGTGCTGAAATCGTGGCAGCCTCCGGGATTCGGGTTCGGATAGTGGCCCGGCGAGGATGGATGATGCGCAAACGAGGAGTCAGTGCCGATAGCCGCAAACGGCAAGGTACCACAATGTACTGCCTGATAGCACTAGAATCTGGCATGAAAATAGATGGCTGTTGTTGCGACAAATTAATGAGTCAACTAACCAAGGGGGTTGAAGGAAAAGTAACGGGACAATGCGTGCGTTGGTGATGCAGTTTCTTCGCAGAACTTCCATGATTCACCCTGTGACTCGGAGGCTGTTCAGATCGCCGACAGGGAGCAGCCGATGCCCACGAGAGGCCCGTGGTGCGCAACCCGTAGATGCGTGTATGTAACTGTGCTTGAATAGGCAGACATTTGATTGCTGCGATCTGGGCACTTGGACCCGGATGCGCGCTGGGCCGAGGCTCGATGTGCCAGCAGGAGCCAATGTAGTTGTACGTTGTAGATGCTGATACGTCAGAGACCAACAAAGTCAGCAGTCCGTTGGTTATCAAAACAAATCGTCGTAGCAAGCCAGAACGAGAGACATTCATCGCAAAAGGGCTGGTTGCACGGGTGTCACTGTCGATTGATACTTGAGGGTACTTGCACGAATCTCGCAAATCTCGAGATACGCGTACTCGCACCCGTACGAGTACGCTGAGCACTGGGACGGGCCACTGCAGCGCTGTTTGACGGTGTCTGACTGCGGGTGAGGGTGACTGATGCCGTAAGCCTTGGAGAGAGACCTGGAGGCGTGAAAGAGAGACACGGATGAGATGCTGCTACCTGAGATCTACTACTATACAGTTACTGCTCTTCGATATGCCTGCACGCACAGGGTACTTTTGCACATGTGCTACCCCAGTGGCAATCTGAATCGCCAAGTCTCATCTCGTCTGGAGCTGTGAGAGGTCTTAATACTTGCAGCCTCATGCTGTAATTGCACGGTAAGGCGTTGGTACGTACGTTTGCAGAGCCTCACAGCCAATTATAGCCCGTTGCGATCCATGCTGGGCACGGCCGAACCGTTCGGATGGTGCTGGGATTAGCTGTTGACTCCCGCAGGTCAAATTACGAGTACATGCTCAAACAGGCATCAGCTATATGCTTGTAGTACTTCGTACATGCAAAGGATATCGCCGTGAGAGCTGCAGTCGATATCGCATGTCGCACCCGGGCAAATACTCGTATCGTGTCCTGCCGAACATGCAGGGGCTCGCTGTCCCAGGACCAGGAGATCGAGGCCAGACCCCTCACCCAGCTGAGAGCGCAAGCTCTAGAGACCATTGCACAAAGGAGGAACAGGTTTCAACAACGAGAGCCTCCCTCGCTTTTCTTCTTACCAGAGCAGCCAAGCGATGCCGACGCTGCGAGCACCTACAGTCAATCCTCCTAAGTAGCTGGGTATGTATCTGTACCTCTTCCCCCTTTGATCCTAAGCGAAAAGTCGCCCGTACAACTACAAGAGGCTGTTATCGTGCGAGAAGCCCCACCACGAACCGCCTCAACTCCAATATTGGTTTGCTCCTCCTATTTTCCAGCTTCTAGCGCGCAGCCGTTTCAATCTCGCCGGGCCCCAGAGAAACCACCCGCGCTAGGCTTGTCGGGCCCAGCTTGAATCCCGTAGCCCCAGCGCGATGGAGCCGCCACCAGGGGGCCTTTTTTATCTTATTTTATCATTTCATTATTTTTCGCATTTCTCCAGGGCGTTGGCCTCATGTATGTACGAGTATGCAGCTGGAATGCGTGGCATCAATCATATCGCGCGTCTTGTTGTTTGTGTCCGGTCTGTAAACACGGGGCGGTACGTGTATTTCGTATCTGGAAATGATACCTCTCCTCAGGCATCTCTTTGCACTCTGTACTCCGTAACTGTACCTTTGCACCTGGACGCCTGCGCAACGACACCCTCGTTCAAGCGTGCGACAAAGGCTAAGCCTCTTTGGGTAATATACCGTCCAGTGGAAAAGGCAGCAGGCACCGGCTTTCACTCTTCCCGGTTCTGCTTCATTACAAGGTACCGCTACGAGTACAGGCTCTCTCCTGCCCTGTGGAGCCCGTCGCATCGAAGGCTCGAAGGCCTTCCAAGTTCTTATAGTTGCTGCCTCTCGTGCTTTTCTGAATCCGAAGCTTCACTCGACAATCTTCAGGCGCCACGTCACTTCTGGCCTGTCCTTCTTTTCCTTCCAGAAGGGTCTATATATACCGCCATAGTCCCCTCCATCGCCTCTTGCTGCATTCACAGGGATCTTGATTGATTCTCTGCGCTGCTCAGTCTCATTCCGCAGTTCGACATCAACTCACTCTCGTTTTTCGGAGTGACGCGCTGGTCTCATCTCGTTGAGCCACCCCGGCAACCGACTCCGATCATCTTCGCATCCGACATCTGCACATCTCCCCCCCGGCATAACTGGCCTCGCTTCGGAAAGCCACTCCTAGTCTTCGGTTCCCCGCCCGTGGCCGGCGCGGCAATTGAGAGATCATGGCCGCCGACCCGGAAAAGTCGCCCATAGAGGCGCAATCGGCACCGACCTCGAGCCACGGTGCCTCCTCAGACGTCGATGTGACGCTCTCGTCGAGAGACGGCCAGAAGCCGGAGACGCAGGTGGATCTGAAAAAGGTCGACTCCAAGCTGCCGGCTGCGCCTGCTCCCAAGGCTGACGACCTCGACGAGCTGTACGCTCATCTGCCCGCTCACCAGGCCGAGATCCTGAAGCGCCAGGTCTACACCCCCGACATCAAGGCCGGAATCAAGGCCGTCTATCGATATGCTTCCCGAACCGATCTGGCCATCATCTTCGTGTCTGCCATTTGTGCCATTGCTTCTGGTGCCGCCATTCCCATGATGACCATCATCTTCGGTCGGCTCCAGGGCGTTTTCCAGACATACTTCTACAGCGGTGGTGAGATGTCCTACCACCAGTTCGTCAACGAAATGAGCAAGTTTGTCCTCTACTTTGTCTATCTGGCCATCGGAGACTTCGTCGTCACCTACATCACCACTGTTGGCTTCATCTACACTGGTGAGCATATCGCTGCCAAGATTCGTGAGCACTACCTGGAGAGCTGCATGCGCCAAAACATTGGCTTCTTTGACAAGATCGGCGCTGGTGAGGTCACCACCCGCATCACTGCCGATACCAACCTCATCCAGGATGGTATTTCAGAAAAGGTCTCTCTTACCCTCGCCGCTCTGGCTACTTTCTTCACGGCCTTCATCATCGGCTTCATCAACTACTGGAAACTGACCCTTATCCTGTCCTGCACCGTCTTCGCCTTGGTTCTCAATGCCAGTCTCCTTGGTCGTATCATGATTAAGAACAACAAGGCTTCTCTTGAGGCGTTTGCTATGGGCGGCAGCATGGCTGATGAAGTCCTCAGCTCCGTCCGAAACGCCATTGCTTTTGGCACTCAGGATCGCCTTGCCAAGCAGTATGACCAGCATCTTCAAAAGGCTGAGAAGTATGGCTCCCGGGTCAAGGGCGCTATGGGCGTCATGATTGCCGGTATGATGGGAATCTTGTACCTCAACTACGGCTTGGCTTTCTGGCAGGGCAGCAAGTTCCTTGTTGAGGGCATCATCCCCTTGTCCAAGGTTCTGACCATCATGATGTCCATCATGATTGGTGCCTTCCAGCTTGGAAACGTCACCCCTCACATTCAGGCCTTTACCACTGCGCTCGCCGCTGCTGCCAAAATCTTCAACACCATCGATCGAGTCTCCCCGTTGGACCCCACCGAGGATAAGGGTGAAAAGCTTAGTGACCTGCAGGGCAACATTCGCTTGGAAAACGTCGAGCACATTTACCCCTCCCGACCCGAGGTCAAGGTCATGGACGGCGTGACCCTGGATATTCCTGCCGGCAAAACCACTGCTTTAGTCGGTGCTTCTGGATCTGGAAAGAGTACCATTGTGGGCCTGGTCGAGAGATTCTATGACCCTGTTGGAGGCACCGTCTACTTGGATGGCCATGACATTAGCAAGCTCAACCTGAGATGGCTGCGTCAGCAGATGGCCCTCGTCAGCCAGGAACCTACGCTTTTCGGAACGACCATCTATCACAACATCCGCTACGGTTTGATCGGCACTGAGGACGAAAACGCTAGCGAGGAGAAGCAGCGCGAGCTTGTCATCGCCGCCGCCGTCAAGGCCAACGCTCACGACTTCATCACTGCCCTGCCCGAAGGATACGAGACAAACGTTGGTGAACGCGGTTTCCTCTTGTCTGGTGGTCAGAAGCAACGTATCGCAATTGCTCGCGCTGTCGTGTCAAACCCCAAGATCCTGCTGCTGGACGAAGCCACGTCGGCTCTCGACACCAAGTCTGAGGGCGTTGTTCAAGCTGCCTTGGAAGCTGCCTCTCAGGGTCGAACCACCATTACCATTGCCCACCGATTGTCCACCATCAAGGATGCCCACAACATCGTCGTCATGTCCAAGGGAAGCATTGTTGAGCAGGGTACCCACGATGAGCTGCTCGAGAAGAAGGGTGCCTACTACAACCTCGTCTCGGCCCAGAACATTGCTGTCAGCGCGGAAAACACCGAAGAGGATGATGAAATCGCCGAGAAGGAGGAGATGCTCATTCGCAAGCAGACCACCAACAAGGAAGAGTATGAAGCCGACCCCGACGATGACATCGCCGCCAAGCTTGACCGTACAGCTACCCAAAAGTCGGCCTCGAGTATTGCCCTCCAGAAGCGAAAGCAAGAGGAGGAACAAGAATACAGCCTGTGGACTCTTATCAAGGTCATTGCCTCTTTCAACGCCCCCGAGTGGAAGTTGATGCTTATCGGTCTCGTCTTCTCTACCATTTGCGGTGGCGGTAACCCGACTTCTGCAGTCTTCTTCGCCAAGCAGATCGTCACTCTCTCGCAACCCATCACTCCCGAGAACAGGCACCATGTCAAGTCGACTTCCGACTTTTGGAGCTCCATGTACCTGATGCTTGGTATCGTCCAGTTCCTCGCCTTCGCCTCTCAAGGTATCCTGTTTGCTATCTGCTCCGAGCGCCTCGTCCACCGTGTTCGAGACCGTGCTTTCCGCGCCATGCTGCGTCAGGATGTTGCTTTCTTCGACAAGGACGAGAACACGGCTGGTGCTCTGACCTCATTCCTCTCGACTGAGACGACTCACGTTGCTGGTCTTAGTGGCGCCACGCTAGGCACCTTGCTGATGATGAGCACCACTTTGATCACGGCCATTGTCCTGTCAATCTCCATCGGATGGAAGCTCTCGCTCGTCTGTGTCGCCACCATTCCCGTGTTGCTGGGATGCGGCTTTTTCCGCTTCTGGCTGCTTGCTCACTTCCAGCGTCGCTCCAAGGCCGCATACGCCGCGTCCGCCACATTTGCTTCCGAGGCCATTTCTGCCATCAGGACCGTCGCCGCCCTTACCCGCGAACAAGATGTCCTGAGGCAGTACCACGAGTCGCTTGCTGAGCAGCAGAGACGCAGTCTGAGGTCGGTGCTCAAGTCCAGTCTGCTGTACGCTGCTTCTCAGTCGTTCAGCTTCTTGGTCTTTGCGCTGGGCTTCTGGTACGGTGGTACCCTGATCGGAAAGGGCGAATACAACCTGTTCCAGTTCTTCCTCTGCTTCATGGCTGTCGTTTTCGGCGCCCAGTCTGCTGGTTCCATCTTCTCCTTTGCCCCTGACATGGGCAAGGCCCACCACGCTGCCAAGGAGTTGAAGGTCCTGTTCGACCGCAAACCCGCCATTGACACCTGGTCAGAGGAGGGCATGCCGGTGACTGAAGTCGAGGGAAGCATCGAATTCCGCGACGTTCACTTCCGCTACCCGACCCGCCCGGAGCAGCCAGTTCTGCGAGGCCTGAACTTGACCATCCAGCCTGGCCAGTATGTTGCCCTTGTCGGTGCATCAGGCTGCGGAAAGAGTACTACGATTGCTCTCTTGGAACGATTCTACGATCCTCTCAGCGGTGGTGTCTACATTGACGGCAAGGAAATCAGCTCGCTCAACCTGAACGACTATCGGTCCTTTATCGCTCTTGTCAGCCAGGAGCCTACACTCTATCAGGGAACCATCAAGGACAACATTCTGCTTGGATCTCAGACAAACGTCTCCGATGAGGCTGTTGAATTTGCTTGTCGCGAGGCAAACATTTACGACTTCATCATGTCTTTGCCCGAGGGCTTCAACACCATCGTCGGTAGCAAGGGTGCTCTGTTGTCTGGTGGTCAGAAGCAGCGCATTGCCATTGCCCGAGCCCTGATCCGCAACCCCAAGATTCTCCTTCTTGATGAGGCCACATCTGCTTTGGATTCCGAGTCAGAGCACGTTGTGCAAGCTGCCCTGGACAAGGCCGCCAAGGGTCGCACCACCATCGCCGTGGCCCACCGTCTCAGCACCATTCAGAAGGCCGACGTCATCTACGTCTTCAACCAGGGCCGCATCGTCGAAGCTGGTACCCACCCCGAGCTGATGAAGAAGAACGGTCGCTATGCGGAGCTGGTCAACCTCCAGAGTCTGGCCAAGCACAACTAGGGCCCCTCCTGACTTCACCCTTTCGCAACTCTTTTCATCTTTGCAATTTTTGGTTTATGCATGAGATATCCAGACAGCGATGAGCTGCCCTATCCATCTATTGGCGTTGTTTCGGCGATATCATAGAACAGAAAGGAGAGCGATGTGCTTAGAAATGCATGCCTCTCACCCAGGGAGAGGACGGGTCCATAATGTCTTTGTTTCTATAAAAGTTGTATCTAATCTCGTTGGTCCGCTTGGCCACATCTCTTCTCCTTCACGTCACTCTTGTCGTTTGGAACATTAGAGGCATTTTTTTCTTGTTTATTTCTTTTTCTTTTTCTTGAGGAGTCACGCAGTGTTACGGTGGAAGAGCGCATGAGAATGAATGACCGAGACCAAGGGGGTCAGACACACAGATACGTACGACGTGATCGGTGCTTGTGGCATGAAATGAATAAAAGGACGATTTGAGACTCATTGAATATGCGTGCTTTGATGCTGTGATTGTTTTGGATTGCGCGGTGTGACTCGAGTTCGGTAAGCTTGGGAACTTTACTATCATACCTGGTAGGCGGTGATGAAATCGTCTGGCGAGGTTTTACTTGTGCCGAGGGCGCTGGTTGATGTGTCTCTTTACCCCTCAGGAACGGGTGTAACAATTAGGGGAGGATACAGAGGTAGATCTAACGATGGGAACCGTTGTGAGATGAGTACGGGTGTTAGTGATCCCCAAGGTATGTACTAGATAGTATCTAACGTAGATTCAGGCTGGTGACTACTGTTGAGATTCTACTCTTGGATGAAGTCCGTTGTTGGAAAGTTGGAAGAAAAGCGAAACGTTTCTCGAAGCCCTTTGCGAGATGGTCTTGATTTCCTCCCCCTTGAAAAGCTACAGTGGTTTTGAGAAAGGAGCGCAGGAATGGTACTCATTGGGTATATGGGAGTTGAAATGGACGGATGCGAGCGAACTTTCTTTGTTTCACATACGGGGAATATAAGATGAGAGCTTCAAGAGGATGTTTTCTATAGTGCTTGTAATATGGAACAAAGGAAGACTTCCTTCATGCAAGGAAGATGAAGAAGCTACATAGAAGCAAAACCAACAAAGAAAGAAGAGCGGGTGCGTAGCAAATCCCCGGCAGATGGGATCAAGGAGACATATGTAGCTAGATGGATTGTAAAGAGACGGAAGAGATGCAAGTTACTTATAGCATCATCCCATATGTAACTCAATCAATTGCAGTAAGGACATGAAACTCGTTTTTTTGAAAACGATGAGCGAAGTTTCTTTGTTTGCCTTGATTAAATTGTCCTTTATGAGGAAGGGCTTATTTCAAGTCGTTTCATCGGGTCAATGCACCGCGGTCTGTTTGCTCGATTCATTCAGGGCGATGAGATAGAGATTCGCTCAGGCCAACATAAGTTGGATGGGGCTTCGTATGCAAATGTCACAACGACGGATGAGAAACGATAACATGAAAAAGTGCTCTTCAGCTCCTACCGATGCTATCACTATATACAAGGTACATCCCATAGGCATCCGTGCAGGAAGGCGAACCGTATCCCAATTCCTCCTCCTCAACCTCCTCCTCTCACCCCCATCACTGCTCAAGAATCCAAGGCGAGGCATCAGAAAATGTCCACTCTCTTCCCCCGAAACATGCAGCTCATCAAAAAGTCCCGCCGCATGCTCTCCGGCATCTTCCACGCCCGCCCAGACTCGTCCGACCGCACAGCACCCAAGAAATCCCGCTCATCAAAGACTCCTCTCTCGTCGTCGCGCAGCAGCAGGAGGAGGAAATTCAAGCGCAGGACCTCCTCCTCATCGTCGTCTTCGCCGTCCGTGGCGGCGCGGAGAAGAACTATGGATATGCTGATCTGTAGGGGGGAGATGGAGAAGAAGAAGATGAAGAGGAAGCGGGAGGATCGCGATGATGATGATGATGATGATTGGGAATTTGTTCAGTGCAAGAAGAGGCTCGTTGTAAAAAGTGTTGCGCGGGTTTTTGCGAAAGAGGGCATCGAGCGAGAACAAGTTCCATGCGATGGCATGCCTCATCCGCTGCCTTTTCACAGCGAGGCTTCAGATGTAGAGCTTGGCGAGCTGCCGGATGACTACGAAGAGCTCCTGGAAAAAGTCCACAGCAATCTCGAGAATCTCGCCATCACTGACACGGACGACTCGTTCCCGACCAGCATAACCAGCACCCATCAAACATCTCCCGAGCCTCGCACTGCCGTTCTCGACTGGGCCTGGCTCGAAGGCGTCCACGACTGGGAAAACAGATACCGCGCTCGGAGATGCCACTCCGAGTCCTCCACTAGGATCCTCTCTTACGCCAACGCCGTGACGGGCGAACTGCCCGATGGTAGCGGCCGCAGGTCTGCGCCTCCAAACCTGGATACGGCGTGGGGTCTGCGGAGTGACTTGGATCGCCGGGCTTCTCTCGGCAGTGTTTCCGCTCTCTCGGAGGATGGGACGCTGGATGGGATGCTTGATGAATCGGCGCTGGAACTGGTCTTGTTTGCGGAATCGGAGGCCGGGGGTCATGGGAAGCTGGGAAGAGAGGAGGACGTGGGTGTACATGTGGTGGGAGAAGACGAAGAAAAAGAGGAAACACAAGTGGGAATAGAAATGGAAGATGCAGAGGTGGAAGCAACACTGGAAGAGATCAACGTTGCAGCAGCAGTGGCGGCTGCTGCCGAAGCTCTTCTCCAGGTCACGACATGGCAAGGAGCTGAAGCGACGGCGATACAACTAGGCCAGACGACACCGGAAGAATCGCAAGTCGTAGACGGATCAGAAGGCGGAAGAGCACCAGAATCGGAACCATCATCAGAGCCAGTATTGGAGCAAGAACGGGAGCCTTGGTCAGCACAGACGGGACCAGCTTCGCCACCAGTAGAATCCATCTCCGAGTTGACTTTCAGAACAAAGTATGACTCGCTGGTGAATTGGTGCCTCGACACCACCGAAGTCGACTTGGAGCCACGCGTCTGCCAGCGACAGGTCACTGCGGAGGACGTGGCGAGCCGGATCAGGGCGGTCAAGGAGAAGATGATGGAGAGCTTGCTGGACATTGAGCAACGGCTTCGGCCTCACTGTTCTGGAGCACGAGCACGATTTTGAGGCTGCTCTGGGCAGAGTGATAACGAAGGGGGGATGAGGTGGACGGAGGATGAGGCGTGATATTGTGCCTGACTGAGATGCTTTTCTGTATATTCGCAAGATCAATTCACTAACTTTCCTGTTGATCCAAGTCACCATCGTGCTGTCATGATGCATCTTCTCCTTGAGGATGTTGATCAGAGATCAAAGACACACTTACTGGCTGCCTCGCTTTCTAGTGTCGCTAATCTGCTGAGCTGGCACCAACCGCCAGATACATGTGGCACGCTTATCTTTCAGTACCTGAATGGTCTGATTTCTCCTCTTCTTCGACAATCATATCCATCACACGGATAGAAGACGAGGTATGTCGGTCTTCCTGGTGGTCCCTCAACGCCATCGCAAGATCAAGCAGATTCTGCTGAGAAAGCATGCCCTTCTTGTCAATGACAAAGTGCTTCCAGCCTAAATACGCGTTCTCGTTATACGACCTCATGCCCTCAAGGATGGACATTGCGGCGATGACCATGGCGCTGCTCGGCCAGCAGTCACTGATGCGAGCCCACAGATTCAGGGCCTCCTTGCTATAGGCTTCCATGGACGGAAAATCCTTGCGCTTGATGCGCATGAGCTTTGCCAGGTCATTGTGGGCCGCTTCGGTGGCCTCTCGTGGGCTGACCGTGGAATGCAGCCACATCATCAGATCGGCGGCAGAGGTGTTGTCCTGCAGCCCGCGCTCCAGCAGCACCGGCAAGAGGTTTGGTGCAATCGAGCCCAAGATGAGGACGCGGGCACATGACTCGGCAGTTGCATGAGCCTCTTTCGCTCGAGGTATCAACGAGCTCTTCCGCGCAGACCCGTCGAGGTGGGAGGCGAGTCCCAGAGCGCGGGCATTGGCCATGATGAGGAGCCGCCAGGAGTCATAGTTGACATAGCCGCGCAGCTTCTCTATATGCTGCAGGGCCTGCAACGTAGTTAGGCAGAGAGTGGCTGACATTCCGTACTCACCAGAAAAGCAACAAAAAGGGGTCGATGGCGTTGTTGGCTGTTGGCCGGTAAGCAGAGCCGGGCATGTGTACAAAGGGCGTCTTTGATACCCCCATCGAGACCATTTATATCAGGGCGTCTTTGTCGTTGACAGGCCATCACCACTGATCAACGCAGGAAGAACGTGGCCCATCACTCTCTGTGGAGGGCGAAAAAGGCGGACTTGGAAGGGATGGAGTGGCAGGACCGTCAGTTCTGAGACTTGAGGCTCTTGGAGACACCCACAGCACAGTAGCCACTGAGAACAGCCACGGGGCCGTGGCTGCATGCTGTGACAAAGCAGCCGCAGTAGGACGGCAAGCAGGCGAATCAGAGAGGCAGCGGTTGTGTATGGCCAGTCTCACGGAGGCTGCCTTCGGGCGCGCTTGTGCGAAGTAATGGGACTAACATGTCACAATACCAGTCGCCGAGGTGGTGGCGCCGGTGGGCAGATGTCCAATGCCCTTTGATGATATACGACGGGCGGTGAATCGGTGCAAACGGCGTCAAGGTGAAGGTGAAGGTGAAGACGGGCTAAAGAGCGGTGGCGAGGCAAGGAAGAGCATTTGAGAGTTGGAGGGTCAAGAGTGTGGGTTTGGAGGTGCAAAAGACGTGAAGTCGAAGTATACGGAGTTGATGCTGATGGCCCAGCTTGGCAGGCGGTGGAACTGAACGACGCTGGACATGGCACCTGCCCGTGCCAGAAATGGCTGGATCTCTGTTACCAAAAAAGAATTGCTTCTGCTTCAGAATAATACCTAATACCTACCTACCTTACGGTGACCAACGCCTCTGCTCACATATAATCTCCCTTATAGGACCGTCGTGTCTGCATCGCATTTCCATCTGACTCCCCCTCATCGGTCTTACCATCATATCAGTCCATCGACTGCAGTCATTGTACCTCGTTTCCATGTCTCCGGCAGAAAAAGACGCCAATCGAGGGCAGCAATACGAGCAGCAAAACCAGACGCGCGCTGAGACATGCAGCTTGCTTGCTTGCTTGCTGCCCGCCACAGCACATACATACATACATACATACACGCCTAGGTAGTAGTAATATATTCTCCCGTTCCCTGATTTCATGTTCATTTCCACTAGCTCGGCGGTCCGCGCTCTGACTCGGTGCGGCGGCTGCAACCGCCATGGTCGGCGAACCCGCGGTCGATATTACGACTGTATTACCACACCTTGAGCCTGGGATTTGCCCTCTGTTTCCGCCTTTTTGCCCTGTTCTTCTGCGCCGTCTCCTTCATTTTTCTTGATTCAACTCCTGTCTCTGATGAGCCCGGCGGTCCATGATTGTAGACCGTGCTGGCCTCGTGTTTCCCATTCTCTCGCAGCCGGCCATCCGTTCACATAGCAGATCATGACATGTCACGATGCAGCGACGATGAGGCCCTATGAACGTCTGGAGACTCGCTTATAATCAGCATCCGGATCCCACCAGCTGTCTGTCAGGCCCGTTTCGCCGCTGGGCCTGAGCGTTTCTGGGGGTTTTCTTTCTCCTCTCCTGTCTTCTCCCTTTTTCCATTCCTTCTTCATCCGTGTCTCTCGTCTGGCGATCTCGTTCAATGGCTTCGCGGTCTGGATCCGGCTCTGGCTTTGCTGTCGGCCTCGAAAGGACGCAGCAGTACGCTGCTTGGAATCTTCCGTCGCCGACCTCGGCGGCATCACGACAAGAGGCATCTCGACCATCGGCGCCTTCGTCCTCGTCACCACTTCCGTTGCTGCTGTCGTTGCCGCCGCCGCCGTCCTTCCGCCGCTCAACACCGCCGCCTGCGCTGTCTGCTTCGTCGTTGTTCGCAGCGTCCGTGTCGGCGGCGTCTGCTCAGAACCCAGCGCCCGGCCTCACCACGCCGCAACAACAGCAGCACCAGCACCAGCACCAGCACCAGCAATACGCTCCTCACTCTTCGACATTCCAATCTTCTCCTCGACCGTCCGCATCTGCTCCTCCCTCCGCCAGTTCTGCCGCGTCCGCCTCTTCTGCGGCTGTCGCTGCCTCATCGCCCTTATTAATCCCATCTCCCGCCACCGCCCGCCCGATTCTGCCGCCGCTGCTCCAGATTTCGCCACTTAGCCAGTATCCCACTCCGCGACAGCAGCGCCACTCAGTTTTCCCTCCTTCAACACCGGCTGCAGCCTCGGCTCCAGCCTCAGCCTCAGCCTCTCCCTCGCATCCCGGCTCCGACAGCATCACCGGCGCCAGTCAATTCGGCCTCTCCACGCTGCAGCCCGATCCCTTCTTGCCGCTCAACTCGCCCTTCGACCGCCCTCAGACCGTCTTCGGGCCGCAGACGACCAACTCGTGGTCCACCTACGCCAGCCAGCTCAGCCAGTCCGACGGATGGCCGCAGGATGACGCTGCCGCCAGCAACACCCTTTTCTCTGCCCGATCCCGTGCTCTCAACGCCCTGGACCGTCTCCTGAGCGAGACCTCGTATGCGCCAGTCACTTCACAGCAGCCGCCGCTCCAGTCACCGTCGCAGCTGCCACAGTCCCCGTTCAGTCGCTTCCTTGCATCGTCTCCAGCCTTAGCCTCAGCCTCGAGCTCGACAAGCGCGTTTCTCACAGCGCTCTCGCCCTTGACTGCCGCTGCTACACCCGCGACTGCGGCGCCTTCAGCACACCTGCAGCCTCAAAACAACGCCACGAGACCCAGTCGGATTAGCTCTGCTGCTAATACAGCCTTGTCCCCAACCGTGCCGCCAATCTCGGAACAAGATTTCTCTCCGCTCAACAATTTTGGCGACTTCCCTTTTCACAGCGACAACAGTGATCTTGACCAAATCTTCTACGACCTCGACGGCTTCGCAGGCTTCCAACTGCCCTTTTCCAACACTCCCGGCGTTTCTGTTCCATCCACGTTTGACACCATGCCAGCGACGTCTGGACGGCTGCGCGGCCGAGTTCCTCCGGAAACTCATGGCTCGTCGGCTGCTGCACAACCCTCACGCAAACGGCGGAGGATCTCGCCTTCCGCAGCACCACCCACGTCCGCGCAACCACAGAGCACTCTGATAGAAGACGACGACGATGTCGACAGCTTGTTCGGCTCCAGCCCTTCGAGGCCTGCCTCGGCCAATTCCAAAGTCGAAGAGTACACTACGATAGATTTGACGGAAGCCACCGACGTCCCCGAGGAGCTCAAGAAGCCCGAGGTGGACAAGAGAGTCAAGCTGTCTGCGTTCCAATGCGTTATATGTATGGACGACGTGACGGGACTGACTCTCACACATTGTGGTAAGTCCTCCCTCTTCCTCGTGCCCTTTTCCTTCAAACGACGACAAGATTGCTCACATCACGCCCAGGTCATCTCTTTTGTGCCCAATGCCTCCACTCCTCGCTGAGCATGGAAACCACCAGAGGCAAATGCCCCATGTGCAGAACCAAGATTGACATGAAGCCGCGCGCGACATACACCACAAAGACGAAGGGCTATTGGCCGCTGGAGCTCAAGCTGATGACGAGAACGCGGCAAGGCAAGCGGAAAGCCCAAGATATCGACTGAACCTTGGCCTCGTCTTCACCTCTTATGGCGGCGCCATTACGACTTTTTCTTTTTCCTCCTCTTCCCTACATCCATCAGCAAAGGGAATGAGACTTTTATCTATCCACACACACATCGTGATTCTCTTTTGTTGTTGGCATTATCGCTAGGACGGCAATTACGACCACAGACGTCAGCGGAGTATACCTTGGAGTTTGGGGGGCTGTTTCTTCATACCATTTTTGTTCCCCGGGCTTGACGGAGGAGCCACTATTAGACTTCATTTCGCCATCCACAATGGCATGGACATGACGCGCTCAGGCTTGCATATTGCCTTCGACGTATATAGCGTTACCATAACCACATACGAATAGAAAAGAAGAAAGGAAGCCCAAAAAAAGTGGAAATTTCAATTTAACATAGGTTCTGCTCGATCTGGTGATTGTTTACTTTTTTAGATGTGAAACTCCATGAAACTGATACATCGTAGATTCACATTCAGTGCCTTCATTCCTTGTTGATTCATTCTTTCCGTCTTTGTTTACTCTCTTTCATTCGTTCATCTAAAAGAGCAAGTTGACTTTAAACCGCAGATCAAAAGCACCTTTTACCATTACTATGCCTTTACATAAGGTATTCTAAAGTGTCAAAAACGAAGCATTAACCTGGGAAGGAAAAAAGAAGAAATCAAACAAGAACAACCCTCTCTTTGTGCCCTATCCCCCCCTCTCTCTTACGCTTCAATGAAAAAGCGGCTGGTCATGCTGTCTAGGCTCAGGCAAAATGTCATTTTCAAACTGCGAGGAAGAAAGACAAAAAGGTTAGAAATGTTTCATGTGATGAGGCGTAGTGAGAAAGTGTGAAATAGGGAGTCACGAAGAAGGAGGGAGTGGGGTTCAATGAGAACTTACATCCAGGAAGCTCGTGGCAGCAATGACAACCACCAGCGCATCGGCAAGTTCTTCGATGCGCTCCTCCAGGCGCCGGTCCTCGTTCCCTGCGCCAATGCCGGCGCTGCGCTTCAGGGCGTGGCTCACGAGCATGCGGTGGTCCGTCAGGAACTTGCGCCCCTGGGCCACGTTGTTGTTGCCGCGGCTCAGGATGGCCGCGCCGATGATGCGCACGACGCGGGCAAGCAGGTCGTAATGCTGCTCCAGGGCCCGAGGGTTTGCCGGGTTGGTTTGCAGCTCGGGGTCGGCGGCGAAGAGGCCAGAGTGTTCCAGGGTGCGGAACAGGTTGGCGTGGAGGATGTACTTGGCTCCGATGCGGGACTGGGCCAGCTGGAGGATGATGGCGAGGCGGGCGTTTTGGAAGTTTTGCTGGTCAGTGTTGTCTAAAACATTGCTGTTAGCACCAGAGTATAGAGAAGGTATATAAGAGGGCAAAGGGGGATCACGCACTGGATGCAAAGACATCGTGCCATTCCTTCATGATGTTTCGTAAAGAGTCAATGAGAATACCGATAAAGTTCAGCTTGTTAAGCGTCTCGACGATGTAGTTTTCTCGCTCTTGGCTGTCCATGTGGACGAGCGCGCCCAGGAAGATGAGGGCTGCTGTCTGACACGCCGGCTCTCCGCAGTAGGCATCATCGCAAACAACGTTGAGCAGTCGCTCTCCGTATACCTGAACCGTCTTGAACGTCTTCGGGCGGCTAGCCGTCAGTGGTCCTTGATCTTCGGACATGCCTGTCAGATACCGGTAGCAGATTTCGTAATAGACAGATCTCAGCGCGGGAGAGCCTGCCCACTTGCCAATGGCCTGGAGACATATTTGGAAGAGCTGGTACAGCTTGTCGCTCACCAGGTTGCCGATGGCGCTGCTGCTCTTGTCTTCGGTGGAAAGGGGCGATAAGTCAAGCTTGAAGAGCAAGACCCTAGCCAGCTTGGCCATCTCTAAAGCCTCATCTGGACGATCTGAGGCGAACATTTCTAGACTTGGCAAGATGGCTTGCAGCGCTTGAAGGAAGAAAGACGTTTGCGCCGCGCCTTTATAGTCGCAAGATTCAACCATGACGAGCAACACCTTGATCCATGAGCGCAGAACTCGGAGACACTGTGAAGAGATCTGTCTTTGTCTGTCACAGGAAACGAGATACTCCAGGATCATCGCCTCTTCCCTTTCGATAAGTGCCAAGTCATTCACCGGGATGACTGCGTTTTGCTGCGCTTCCCCTCTCTTCAACAGGAGAATCTCCCTCACGCGCTCCAGATTGTACACTTGGTTGGCATCATCGTCCTTCTCTAGGCAGGCAGAGAGATCCAGGTCCTTGTAGAACTGAATCGATGGCGGCGGAATCTGCCAAAACCCGTCCGGCAGAAGGAAGTCGAACAGGTCAAAGACGGTCGGCGTTTGAATCGTCTCATTGCCCTCTATGACAATTTGGCCGTTCAGAGCATCGAAAATGCGTCGCTTCACGCCAGGCATACGCCCCTGAGCGATCTTGCAGAGCTCCATGGCGATGTACTCCAAGGTCATACTCCGAAGCGTCAGGAATTCAATCAGCGTTACGGCTCCATCGGTCATTGGGAACTGTGCGTTTCCGACGTTTTGGCCTTCCCAAGAGAGGTCGGGATGGATAATTGTCTCGCGGGTGAGAAGGTGGAAAAGAAGCTCGTTCTCGCGAAGCTCTCGAACGACGATTGCTGACGACAGCGGCGAGCTCCAAAGGATATTTAATATGCGCATCACGCGGGACTTGATGCCAATCAGCCACTGTCTCATGCCAACAGCATCGTTGGAGGGAGACTCTAGCAGGAGACCCAAGATGGTGTGGAATAATGACGTGCGGGAGGCAAACGCGCCGTTGACTTCGACTGAAAGCGAATCCAGCCCGCACTTGAATCCCAGCAGCAGGTGCGCAATGGTAGGCTCCTTTGGCGTCGTCCGGAGACATTGATATAAGAAGTCCAAGATGTAAATCTTCGTAGTGTAGAGGGGGGAGTCTGCTCCATTTGCAGCTTCAAGAGGCGTCATTACCTCAGCGATGAATGCTCTTGATATGCCTTCGTGCTCTCCATTCGCTTCCATAGCAACGATTGCCTTGTTTCGATGGGCATGACGATTTGTGCCAGACCAGGCAGCCGTGATCTTGGATGACGACGCCATCTTCTCCAGCAATTTGAGGCAGGCCAAAGTCAAGTCAGGGTGACCTATGCCGCAGTATTTTCCCAGGTCCACCACCAGGTTCAGTCTCGTCACCAGCCCATCCTGAAACGAGGCATAGGCAGCATTGGCGACCGGGTGTCTACGCGGGCCAGACTGGCTCTTGATGAGCGGACGCACGAGATCGAGATAGGTCGTTTCCAGATCAAGGACTTTTGATATGACCTCTACCGCCCGCAGCACGCCCAAGATGAGTGGTGAGTCGGGAGTCGCGTTGCCAATGTCGACAGACTTCTGGTGAATGGTGTTGAAGAGGGCCGACATCACTCTGTCGTTGAACATCCACTCCATCACGCGCGCAAAAGGATGCATCCGAACATATGTCGCCAAGTCGGTCGTTGAGACTAAGGAATCAATGGCAATGTTCGTCTCGTTCGCCAAAACTAGTAGATCTTCGTTAAACGTGGTGAGGCAAGCAAGGATAAACTCCAAGCAACTAAGTCTGAGGACTCTTATTTGATGGACGTCTTGCAACTCCTGAATCTTTGATGAGAAGACAAGGCCAATGACAAAGTCGACGTAAACTTCGATGCCAGGCGCTCGAGAGCTGGCACCGAGATTCTCCGGGAACGGCAGACCGTCGTTCAGAGGACTAGAATCGCTTGCTGGGGTGACCAGCTCAAGCAAGAGCTTGATGAAGGACTCGGGGTCTTCGAAGCCGTTGCTCATCTCGTCGAAGATGCGATCCATTGATACTAGAGGTGCCGGCTGTGGCGGTCGTATCGTGCCCGTGGCGGTACCAACGTAACCGCCGGAAATCCAGTTCTCCAAACACCTCCACATTGCGTGGTTCTCCTGGAGGCTCTTGCGGCTTATGAGGGCTCTCAATGCCAGAAAGACGCAACCGCGCAGCTGAGAAGGAATGGGGCTGCTCGCCAACTCGTACAGCATATCGACCAGATTGTAACCAGAGTTTAGCAGCAGGAAATGTCTGGTAGTCTCGCTCTCGCTCGCTAATTTGGTGATGAGGCGCAAGTAGCACTCCAGCATCATGGACGACTCGGGTTCCGTTTCTATGACATCGGCGGAGAGCTTGCCGCCGCGGAATCTGAGTGACTGGGTTTGAATGGGCTTCTGCCTGATCTTGTCCGAGAAAAAGTCAAGCTCCTTGAATATCTGATTCCACGTCAGAGATTGAGTCCTTCTCATCTTGCCGGATGAGTGATGGCCTTCGTCCAGGAGGAACTCGTGCGCGGCCGTGGCGCATTCGTCGTTTACTGAAATAGCTTGGAGCATCTCGCAGAAAGCCGCAACCAAGGGTGTCGAAGCTCTCCGAGAGGCCCAGTGCATGAATCCAGCAAGGTTGCTGTCCGGGTCTTGCCAGAAGTTTGCAGCGGCATCTGGTCGGCCCTCATAGGCATAAGCGATGATTAACAGAAATCTCTCCAGATCCAGGTCTTGTTCGTGCGTCTGGCTCAGTTGGCGCTGCTCGTCTTCTTCCACTCGAAGCTTTCGCAGCACATCAGGCAGATTGGTAATGAAGGCGTCAACGAAGACTTCCAACTGCGACATCAAGCACAGCTGGAAGAAGCTGGAAAACTGGGTTCGCTCGGAGACCAGGGGTGATGATTTTCGTTGTAGCCACTTGCGCATGCCGGCGCGAACGGAGTCATGCCAGTCTGGAGAGCGGACATCACCAGCCACCGAGAGCATGAAGTCGAATGCGCCATCTTTCAGGGAGTCTATAAATTGCTTCGACCTCTGGCGATCCTCTGGGGACCTGTTAGCTCAGTCCAAACGCAAAGCCAGCAATCAAAGCCCATACCTCGGTCAAGGTCGGTGCCTGGTGGGATCGCAGACTCGGGAGGATCATCCAGATACCATCCACTGTGCTCTGCAAGCCACCACGCCCGAACGGTCGCGTGTAAGAATGGTAGCGGCCAGGTCGAATCGTCCGCGGGAGGGAAGATCTTGCTGTTAAGCTCTCTGCCCTGCCTCAAATCGTAGCCGCCTTCAGACGACGCAAAGACCGACATGTAGGCGCCGATGGCTGGAACGAGGTGGACTGTTATTGGGGGTAGGGCCATGTTAGCTCAACCAATCTATGGCTCATCGGCGAAGCAGCAGCAGCTTGCACTGACCTAGTAGTGTATCGTATTTATCCCATTTCTTCAGGACGGAGATGAATTCTAGAAAGTCTTCCGTTTCGACTTGCCCCTTGTCCACACACTCGCACAGGATGACACCCAGAGCTTCGTGCTGCTGAATCAGGCTCACGCGCGAGAACTCGACGGTTTCCAGCTCCTCTGGAAGCTCATCTGTGGGCACAGTCCCCAGAGTCTGAGCCGCCGTCAGTTTCTCTCCCAGCCTCTGTAGCCATGTCTTGATTTCCGCCATCGCGTGTAGACATCGGGGCGCAAGTCGCTTCGAATCGCCGGGAGTCTTTCGAAGCAGGCGGGTGTCAACGTAGGATTTGATCGTCTCCAACGCGCTCGGTTCCTCTCCGTCGTAGTCCATGTTGTTCAGCTCCAGAAAGAGCCTAAACGAGTCGAGAACGTATTTCCGCTGCTGGTGGAAGCGGATGACGGCGCACTCGAGAAGCGATCGGCCCATGACGGAGACGTCGTCTTGGGAGTCGAGGAGATATCGGACGGCCTCCAGCTCGTCGAGGTCGATCTCGTCGGATAGCGCGAACACATCCTGCTGGAACTTGTCGTTGAGCGAATACTGGCTGCCGTCAACGGAGACCTTGCCTAAGAAGCTGTGAGCTGTTGTCGTTCCCTTCGCGGTCCACCAGGTTCCCAGTGCATAGTCGGTGCTTCATACCGGTCTTGACCGTGGCGCGGCTCTTGTCGCTCTTCTTGGGGCGCTCCCATAGCGCCGCCAACTCCTTCTCAAAGATTTCGAATAGCAGGTCGTTGCTCAGGTTGTCGGAGCTGCTTCCCGCACCGCTGCTCAGCGTCAACAGCTCGCGGTGAAGGGCCTGGAGGGCGTCTAGTGTTGTGATCTCGGCCATCTTGGCGGTTGGCAGCTATTGCATGTTGGAATTGAAGGCTGTCGCGATAATACACCCGCCCACGGATCGCCAGACGCGCAAATCGGTGCCAGCCGTAAGAAAGCGACGTGTTGGTGGACGGACTGGAGCTTCTCGATATTTTGGCGATTCTGCCAGCCTCGTCCGGGATGTGCTTCGGGAAGGCGGTGAGTGATATTGCCGGTGCCGTCCACCACTGGCAGTTCGCGGCGCAGCTCAGCTCAGCTTGAAACGCAGTTTCTAGGCAACGGCCCTGGGGAAAACAACCTTTGAACTGGGAGCCTGGAGCAGAAAACAGTGAATGCCTGTCATCGTCATCGTCGTTTGAGCACCGCAGGTTTGCGTGTTTGATCCCGTTTGGGGCGCCATTCTTTTGTTTCTTCTTGCCCTTTGGTCTGTTGTACTGGCTTATCCGTCTTAGACGCCCTGACTCGTCTGACCAAATACCTTCCTTGCCTTAGGTACTATACATATACCTACCTACTTAGCAGCGTACGGGATTGACACATGAAGCACCATCGCGACGACGCGCCTGCTTCATGACCAAAAGACGCCTGTTATTCACCCCAATGAGCATCACATAGACGGCAAAGTCACATGTTTCTTCAGAAGCAACAGAAGAATGGCTTCTGACGGCTCAAGCGTCATGCTCTTAGCGAGTGCGTCTGTCGCCTCATGTTCTCTTATAGCGGTTCTGCTACTAACCAACCACGACTCCAGGCCGGGTGAGGTCAGGCAACATCAAGGACCGCGTACCAGCTCTCAGAGGTAAACGAACAAGGAAAACACACTTACTTCATTGCAATGCAGTAATTAACGTCGTTTTGATAAGATTTGTCACAGCTGTTGAAACCTACCGGCAGCTCCATCGCGGATCTGTATGACACATTCCATTCCTCTGCGTCGTGGCCGCCTTATGGCTCTAACACTGTCCAGCTCTGATCTAGGAGACAAAAGCTGGCACGAAATCTTCGAAGCCATATTCAGGTTTGTCATTGACGACAAAGCATCCTTCTATGGGGCCAAGAAGCCAACCGCGAAATCAACCTCCAAGACCAAGGCGAAACAACAGCCACAATCCAAGGCAAAGCAAAAAGATCCTGCTGTTTTGGTGCGGTGGTCGAAATGCGCAGCCGCAGTCAGGCTGGCGGCCATTCGGGGAGCCTCCAAGATAGGACGGAAGACGGTGCTTGCCATTGTGGACCACATCACCCAAGTCTTGCGTGGCCCTGATGACAACTTCATAGAGCCGTTATTGCGGGATTATGTCAAAACCTTGACGGAGATTGTGTCCCGCCAGGCTCATGCTGAGGTCTTGGCCAGGAAGAATGCCGAACCGTGGCAGGTTTGCGTCAACTTCTTTCTCGATGTTGCTTACCATGTTCTCCCCAGCGAAGAAGATACAGCTACGTTGCCTCACCTCACGAGAGCGTCTCCTGCGCCGACTGCCTCTTCTTCCCGATCCCTGCCCAGGTCAAACTCGTCTCTGCAAGCACAGCTCCATAACGGACGGAGTGATGGTGGGCCTCTGAAGGATGCGCTTGAAGGACTATATCACTTGGTATCAGCAGCAAATGCCCCTCTCCTCCGGGGAACAAAGGACATTACCGATCTCGCTCTCAGGATCCTTGGTACGAGGCATCTCAACCTGGGGTCCACGCAGACGCTGTGCTTTTCCATTATTAATGTCGTCTTTCGAGCTACCGAAGCAGACAGCTTGGGCGATGCAGTCGCCTTGGCCAAAGCTACACTACCACATATGGGATACTGGTGGCGCGCTGAAAAGGTCTCTCAGGATGAACTCATCAAGGCTCTGAGGAACGAGATTTCAAGGAGCATATTTCTCATGCATCTGCATCTGGAGCATCTCGCAATCAATCTTTGGGACGTCAACGTACGCGAAGACTTGGGAAATCTCGTTGAGCCTCTATGGCACGAGTACTCTAAGAGAAGCGAGGCATTCCGCCTGCAACTCACTGACCTGACCTTGACCTCGTCAGCTTCGCATGGGCACGTCATGCAGCTTGGCTTGTTTGGACTCCGCCCTCACAATGCCGAAGGGGAGGGCCACTGGGCCGTCCTTCAAAACCTTGCTTTTTTGGAGGCCGTGCTGTTGCGTCCTAGAAACGAGACCGCGGATACGGATGCTGAGAATGGTGAGCAACCAAGGAAAAGGCGCCGGATTCACCAAGATCCGAACCCCATCAGGGTCAAGCTCAAATCGAAACACGAGGGAACTGTCCGGACTGCATTGCAACTGGTGCCGTTCATGCTCGCAACCAGTACACTGAGCCATGGTGAGGTCGGTGAACTTCTAGCGGACCTTGTCAGCTTTGCTGGAGACAACGACGCAATCACAGCGTCTTGGGCCCTGATTGCCTGCTCTAGGTGAGTTGCCAGACCCTGGCTGTGTCTAGCCATTACTGACTCCCATACGCAGTTGTGCGTTGTGGTCGAAAGAGTGTCGACTGCAGCTCGACGTATGGAGGCAAATATGGCATTTGGCTGCCCGAGCAGTCAGCCCTCCGGCGACAAGCCGCGCCGCTTGTCTTGCTCTTCACATCATCATCGAAACTGACATTCTGCCGTATCATGATATATCAGACGACATCAACAACATGATCACGACTGCAGATATAAATGGGCCTGGCACCTTGTGCGATACGTCCCTCGCGTTCATGTCACACTTATTCCACGTTCGCAACTCTAGGCTGCCCAGCACCAGTCAGAGCACATCAAGCCACATCATAAGATGGGTCTTCTCGCGGTGGAATCCGAGTAGGTCTCAAAGCTGAAGAGCATGGTGATTTCTGCTAATTCTGGTCCTTAACTCCAGGCGAGCTGTCATATGCGTCGTTCCACTCCGCTCATGTGAGTCCCATTGACCTCGTCAACATTTTGCGACTATGCTTCGGAGCCCGCCCACTTCCTTCGACCCGTCATGACACTGCATTTGGCGGTTCCTTGAGCGAGTCGTGGATATCGCAGAGAGAAATTGGAGATTTCAACGAGTATCTTCTTCTGCTAGGACGTGAGACCAGTGCTATCATACCCAACGAGTGCTGCTTTTCGTCAGCTAAAGAAGCCCCTCCTCTCGCGGCAGATGCGGCAAGCTTTCACACTCTGAAGAAGCTCGTTTTAGAGCTGCTCTATCCCAGACTCGAAGAGCTGAAAGAAGTGTGTATGTCGTGGACCAAGAAAGCCAACAATGGGGGGACCCAGATCACGTTTGATCGCTTTCAAAGCCTCATGTCTGCATGCATTGCGGGAGCATTGCTGGTACCTTATCTGGGCGATCTGAACTCGTCTCAATCTGCTTCCCTAGAAGCGCTTCTGTTGGAACTGGCTGAGGATGGCTTCTCAGCCGCCTTGGATTCCGTCGAGCCTGCAGCGTTCGTCGACTTGACATTGAAAGAGCTGCGGACTTGCATACCTGACATCAGCACGACGACTCTGAGCCGAATGTATGCAGAGAATTCTGCTATTCTCAGTCTTCTCTCCAAGCTCTCCGAACGCATAGAGCAGCGGCAGTCAAGTCAGCGCTCAGGTGGCCAAGCAGACACTATGGATATCGACGACGACTTCGACTCCTACAGCAGCCAAGCTATGTTTACTTCCAGCGTCAACTTCCTTCTCCCGAGACAAAATGTGCAACTCTGCTCAAATCCTCAAGTATTCCACATCGATACGAGGTTACGGTTGGTGCTTCTGACACTCATTCATCACGACAAAAGCCAGCTTGGTCTATTGCCAACTTCCTATGTCCATCATCTCTTAGCACTGCCCGATGACGAGCTGCTCGCATGCCAAAGTCTCCTAATGGAGATTGTCCGATCAGATCTTCTTGTGGACGGAGAAGCAGCTTTGGCTATCGTCGAGAGACTCGGAAAGATAGTCGGCACCCCGGAATATCAGTACTGTGAAATTGCCCAAACCACTTGCATCGAGGTGGTTGACGGCTTGAGCAACATCTGGCTTCAAGATGAACGAAGCCTGGCGGATATGGTGGGCGACTTGTATGATCATTTCGTAAAGGTCTGCTTCCCTTCCAATGTCCTGTCTGCAAAGACTCAGATGTCACTCGCCCGCTTGCTATTCACTTTGTTGAGGGTCAGTCCCAGATACGGAAGTGAGCTCGGGCTTGATTCATGCCGAACCTCGCTGCTCTTAATCCTCAAGAACGCGCCAATGAAGGTCAAATGCTTCATCGCGGAGAGAGTGGCTGATATCTTCGAGCTCTTCATCCTGATGCTGCACGATGAGGTTTTCCTGGATGTTCTGGATAGCCTCCCGACTGATCGGGACAACCAAGCAGGCATTGCCTTTCGCCTGCTGGTGTTGGCCAAGATTGCTTGCAGCTGGCCTACTCTCCTCAGGAGGTGCACCTATCACATTTTTGAGATACCAGGCACGATTCCTGAAACATCCGACTACGCAAAGAGATGTTTAGCGGACATTGCTGTTGTTCTCGATCTCAAGAGTCCAGCAGAGATCTTTCAGTTATTCTCTCGCCAGCTTCTATATACCTGGCTCGAAAGCAACACAGTGGAAAGCATTCCGTATGCCATCTTCGGATACGCCCGCCTCGGGGATCTGCTGAAGTCTGCACAGGCCGAGGCCATCGGCCTTGCAACAATGCGAGGGCAGGACTCTGCGAGTGCAGACATTGCTCGCCTGATTGGCATCTCGGAGTCGCAGCTTATCCAGCAAAACTTTTCAACCGCGCTATCATATAGTCTCCTATACGCAGCCGCATTAGGAGGTCAAGCAAAGGCAAGAGGGGAAGAGCGCATCAGAAGCAAGCTGGGCCCCAAGCCATATATCGAGTCGGTATATATTCATTTCGTCGACATCGTTGCCCTCTTCTTCGATCTTATCGATCAAGAAGACTCTATTGACATGCTCTTTATGAAAAATCCGCACTTCCAATACGCAGGCGAAAACCTACAAGCTATCAAGGCTATTGCCCACTCACCAGTTACTCTTCCGCCGAATCAGCAGCCCGAGTTCAAAGCAAAGCATGTCTTCAAAGAACTTGTGCGCCTTTGCCAGGGCACCGAGTTCCAGTTTCACGAACTTTGGACACCAGCGGTAGTCGTTTCCATCGCTCGGAAGCTGTTCAACACAGTACATCCGGCCCTCGGCTCTCTTCACGCCTGTTCCGTCCTTCGCAAGGTAAGGATATTGATCTGCTTGGCCGGACAGGTTGCCTTGGAATCATACTGCTTGGAAATGCTATTGAGCTCTGTTCGGAGCTTCCTTGTGGACTCCGAATGCGCTGACGATGCGCTCGGGCTAAGCCAATACCTGCTATCGCGAGGGAAAGCATACTTGGCCCAGGTCCCATCGTTCCTCGCCGGCTACTCTCTTTCGGCATTGGCGTCATTGAGGGTTTTCCTCGAGTCCAGTCAGTCGAGTACCACTCAAGAGAGCCAGTTCAAGGCTACCATGAGCAAGGCGCAAAAGTTCCACGAATGGTTCAGCCGGTATCTGTCAGAATACACTTCCCCCAGGTTTGAAAGCCAGGAGCAGAATGACTTGTTCAAATCCATCACTACGTCGGCAGCTCATATAAGGTCTTCCGGCAATGCGGAGAAGAATACCTCGGAAAGTAAGCTGCTGCTCGATATCCTGAACGACGAGATAGCAGTAAGGCAGCTTCTCAACGAGTCTTCACGCCAGCTGGCCCTCGGCCTTCTCTGCGGCGATTTCACGATCCCGTCACACAGCAGAAACGATGTTGTGGAAAGCGACGAGCATGCCGTCGCGCATGTCTCAGCGGTATGGAAGAGCTGTGGAGCTCAGAATCTCAGCGACAATTATCTGTCTTGGGCAGGACGAGTCGTCGGCCGTTCGTTTCTGGCCTCTGGTACCATCCCCGAAGATATCATGCGGGAATCGCGTCTCGAGCAGTATGAAAAGATTGCTCCAGGGCCGCATGGGTCTGAAATGGGACTCCTCAATCTCCTCCAGGGCCTTACGATGAATCCCGATTCCGTCACAGCTGGATTAGCTGAAGCGGCGTTGCGAACTGCAATATCGCGAGCTGTTGTAGAAGACGACGCACCACTCGTCACGGCCGGCCAGCAAAGCCTGTCCGAGTCGCTCTTCGATGCATCTCAATGGGGCTCCTATCGCACTCCGCCTTCGGAAACTGCGCCTACTGGGCTGCCAGAGGATGAACAATTCTCGTGGGCTGAAGATGTCACCTCACAGAGCTGGCTGCCTCGGCTGAGCGCATTCCTTGCTCAGTCGGTGCCGCACTCGATCCTCCTCTCTGTTCTTTCGCCCGTGCTTCTTCAAGTCAAGGGCTTCGCTGAAAGGGCCTTTCCTTTTGTCGTCCACCTGGTGCTCTACTTTCAGCTGGAGCAGCAGCAGGTTATCAAGAAGTCCTTGTCCGGAGCTATGAAGGAGTGGCTCGCTTCAACCGACCAAACGGCCAAGGAGAACATCAAACTCCTGATCAATTCGGTCCTTTACCTTAGAACCCAAGAGTACCCCAAAGAGACGTCAATCGTAGATCGGCTGCATTGGCTGGATATCGACTACACCATGGCGGCGTCGTCCGCAACTCATTGCGGCATGCACAAGACGGCTCTGCTCTTTGCTGAAATTGCCGCTTCTGAGGCAACCCGTGCATCTCGTAGATCGTCCGCGATAAAAGAAGCGGACCTGAACGAGACCCTCTTGGCAATCTTTGAGAACATTGACGATCCAGACGCATACTATGGCTTACCCGAGGAGGCAAACCTATCAAATATCCTGTCTCGCTTGGAATACGAACAGGAAGGGACAAAGAATCTCGCATTCCGAGGCGCTCAGTACGACAGCCACATCCGTCTACGGCAGAATACATCAGACTCGGACGCCCATGCTTTGGTCAAGGCCCTGGGCGCCCTTGGGTTTGCCGGGCTGTCACATTCTCTGATGCAGACCCAGCAGAATCTTGGCTCGACTCCGTCTTCCATTGAAAGCACGTATCATACCGCCAGGAGACTCGAGATCTGGAACCTTCCCGTGCCAGCCACAAGCGATCATTTCGCTGTTGTGGCATATAAAGCGTACCAGACCATGCATCAGGCTACGAATCTCTCGGCCATCAGGACAGCTATATACGATGGCTTTGCTCGCACGATGAAGAACCTGGTCGGCAACAACCGCAACGCAATGGCGCTCAGAAGTCGACTGGGAGCTTTGGCGGCGCTCTCTGAGCTGGACGAGATTTTGAGCATTGTGGACGCGACAGAGCTGGAAGGCTTGATGAGTCGGTTCCAGGAACGCAGTCAATGGATGAAGAGTGGACTGTAAGTGTAACCCTGCCACGAGGCGCTTGAGAATACCGTTGCTGAAACTTATACATAGATATGACGACGTCAGCCAGATTTTGTCGTGCCGGGGGACGGCAATGAGCATGTTCACTCAACGTGCATCGCTTCTCGGAAGTGCCTCCCTATCTGTGGCGGGGATACGGCAGACGGAGATCAAATCAATGCTCTTGGCATCCGGCATATATCGTTACCACCAGGCTACGCAAGAATCGCTAAACATTTCGACGGCTCTGAGTGACCTCATCAAGCCATGCGAAGACTTGGGTGTTCACGTCGATGCCGCCATCAAGATCGAGGTCGCAAATTCCTTATGGGATCACGGAGAGATGAGCTCGTCGATTAAGATGCTTCAGGGCATTGACAATGGCACGGCTCTCAAGAGACAGACAATACCGGTGAGCCGGTCCGATCTTCTGTCCAAGATTGGCCACAGGATGTCTGTCGCGCGTCTGGAGAAGCCCCGAGACATACAGAAGAAGTATCTGGAGCCGGCACTCAAAGAGCTCAGGGGCGGCGTCGAAGCAAAGGAGGCAGGCTTGGTGTTCCACCAATTTGCCGTCTTCTGCGACGAGCAGCTCCAGGATCCAGACAGCTTGGAGGATCTCAAGCGTTTGCAGAACTTGAAAAAGGGCAAGAATGACGAAGTCGAGGAGCTCAAGTCGCTCATCTCGTCAACCAGAGACTCGCAGCTCAAGGCCAAATACTCGCATGTTCTCGCGAAAGAAAAGCAGTGGCTCGATCTCGACGAGCAAGAGCTACGGCGTGTCGAAATGACTCGCAGCGAGTTTGTTCGTCTGAGTCTCGAAAACTATCTGCTGTCCCTGGCGTCTTCAGACGAGCATAACAACGACGCCTTGCGATTCACAGCGCTGTGGCTCGAGAGGTCGGACGACGACGCGACGAACAATGCAGTGACGCGGCATCTCTCGAAAGTGCCCACGGCCAAGTTTGCAGGCCTCATGAGCCAGCTGACCTCGCGACTGCAGAACCAAGATACGCCGTTCCAGGAGCTGCTCTCGAATCTTGTGTACAACATCTGCGTGGATCATCCTTACCACGGCATGTATCACATCTGGTCTGGCACCAAGGCGAGAGTGCAGCAAAAGGACGAGGTTGCCGTCCTTCGAGTCAGGGCCAACGACAAGATCGCGCAGAAGCTTGCGAGCACCGACGCCGTTGCCGACATATGGGTCGCCATTGAGAAAACGAGCAAACACTATCATCTCCTCGCTTCGGAGAGGGACCAGGCAAAGTACAAGTCGGGCGCAAAGGTTGCCCTGAAAGACTCCCCGGCGGCCAGGAACCTGATGCACCAACTGGCCAAGTTCCGCATACCGCCCCCGACGATGCATATCGAAGTCAGCGCCAACAAGGACTACTCGGGAGTTCCGTTGATCTCGAGGCTCGAACCGACCATGAGCATTGCCTCGGGCGTCAGCGCGCCCAAAATCATCACGGCGATTGGGACAGACGGCGCAAAGTACAAGCAGCTGGTCAAGGGTGGCCAAGACGACCTCCGTCAAGACGCCATCATGGAGCAAGTCTTTGCAGCGGTTTCCTCTCTCCTGAAGCTTCACAGGGCTACTCGGCAGAGGAACCTGGGCATTCGAACATACAAGGTGCTTCCCCTGACAGCTTCGTCTGGACTGATTGAGTTCGTCCGCGACACAATCCCTCTGCATGAATTTCTCATGCCAGCACATGAACGGTACCACCCTCGCGATCTCAAGGGAACGCAGTGCCGGAAGGAGATATTCAGCGTCCAAAACAGGCCGGTGGATCAGCGCATCAGCACATACCGAAAGGTCACGGAGCGGTTCCAGCCCGTCATGCGGTACTTTTTCATGGAGTACTTCGTCGACCCCGACGAGTGGTTCGTGAAGCGGCTCGCATACACGCGAAGCACCGCGGCCATATCGATGCTCGGCCACGTCCTCGGCCTGGGCGACCGCCACGGACACAACATCCTCCTGGACACCAAGACGGGCGAGGTCGTCCACATTGATCTCGGAATCGCCTTTGAGACGGGCAGGATCCTGCCCGTGCCGGAACTCGTGCCGTTCCGCCTGACCAGAGACATCGTCGACGGCATGGGCATCACCAAGACGGAGGGCGTGTTCCGCCGCTGCTGCGAGATGACGCTCGACGCCCTCCGCGAGGAACAGTACTCCATCATGACCATCCTCGACGTCCTGCGGTACGATCCCCTCTACAGCTGGTCCGTCTCCCCCGTGCGCCTGGCCAAGCTCCAAAAGGCGCGCCAGGACGACGACGCAGCCATGGACGACGCGGCGGACCAGGCCGACGTGGACACCAAGAAGGGCAAGAAGGCCGGCGGTGGTGGTCACCTGAACGAGCCGTCGGAGGGAGACCGCGCGCTCGAGGTGGTGCGGAAGAAGCTGTCCAAGACGTTGAGCGTGACGGCGACGGTGAATGATTTGATCAACCAGGCTACGGACGAGCGGAATCTTGCAGTGTTGTATTCTGGTGAGTTTCTCCAAGTTTTCAGAGAGAATTTTGCTTCACGCTGTACTTGTTCTGGTGCTGGAAATACTGACTCGTTATCTCTTAGGGTGGGCGGCATATGCATGAAGAACATGATGTATTCTCCTGTTGCTGCTGTAATGAAAACCTATAGGCGAGACTGCGCCTGTCACATACGACTACGTCTATCAGAATATACGGAATTCCGTCAGGCATTTCGCTTGGGGGTGACGCCCTTGATCTAGGGAGTGGCTATCCAACGTCCCCGGTTTATACATACATTGTCATGAAGCTACTGAATATGATCTTATATACTCTGTTTACTGGATATCATTAGAAGTTGATACCAACGTTAGAAGATTGTAGCGATAGTAGCAGAGAGTTGAGTCGTTTTCCTACCTACATATAACAGTAGCAGATGATTATTTGCTAGAGATACCGGATAGCTACCTTGGGTGCTTAATAGCCACCCCTTTTGTATATTGCATTCTATGACTCTAATCCTAGTGTTACATGAGAAGCTTGCTCGCTGGACCTTGCTGAAACCGAAGACCCGACTACAATAGGGGATGAATCAAGTTATAGGAAATGGGATTATGGAGAAGTCCGTGAAACGTTGACTCTGTGTTGCTGGCTATCGACATTCAGTATGCAAAAAACAACATCGGCTTCCGCGTAAGGGATGAACGCACCTCCAGTGGTATGTATAGTTGTTCATTCAGTATCTGTCGCAGCGAAACACGTCGGATGACTAGCTCTGGAAGCTCTAGGAGGAGCATCGCATCGCCGTGACATCGTACCTCGTCACCGCCAATACTTTCGTAAATGACTCTCAGTCCAAGTGGCGAGGGCTCAGAGGCCAGAGATTGCCAGGCTTGAATGACGGGAGCCGGCAAAAGAAACTCCCAGGTACCCCTCCAAGTGATGGTAGAAGCTTGACCTTGTTCTGTGGCGGCCTCATACTTGAAGAGCGCGGCAAGATGCCTTCGCCCATTCCATATCTGCAATGTTTCGAGCTTCGGCATATAAACAGCGGCTCTTGCTGCTGCTCGTAGCATACTTGTAATGCGTGCCTCATCTTGATCAGGTGCCAACAACTGTGAAGTGAGGAACAGATGCCTCAGATTGGGCCACCTATTTGGAGGTTGACCTTCGTCCCAGGCAAAGAAAGCATCTGCGTCCACCACGAAGGATGCTGAAAGAGATTCATGATTGCCACTGACCGCGTAGAGGACTCGACTAAGCTCAGAATTTGGTGGACGAATACGGGAGCAATCCCCCTCCCAGTAAGCTTCCACGTAGCGCTCGTTGAAATTCTCGAAAATGGTGAATCTACTCAGCCTTTGAATGCTAGGCGACCGAAAGAGAGTAAGGTAACCTTGGGGGAGGAACGTCAAGGCGTTAGTGAATCTGTACCACAGAGAGAATGTATACTGTTGGAGCAGTACGATTAGAGGAGTATGCCGTCTCACTTTCATCTGCGTAACTCTGGAGTAAGTCATCCCACTCCCTCCATGGTTCAAAGTGCAGCTCACACAATCTTGGAAATCGGGCGAGCAATCCAGCCAGAGCTTCAGGCTGCCAGCGCCGGCGGGTTTGTTGACGCAGGAGCAGACGCGTGATGGCCGGCACCACTGGTATTTCTCTCCACCATTCAGGATCATCCCTCTGCTCATCGTCGGATTCGTCTGACATATTGTCCAAAATGTGGGTGAAGACATTTTGAACAGCAGCCCGAGCCGCGAGGTAGCTCTCAGTATCAGTAGTATTCCACCGATGCCGCGGATCGTCAACCACGCCAGGAGCTGCCTGATTGACCCGTGTAATACAAGAATAGCCTTGATCCCCGGGAGCATCGTTTTCATCATCATCTGGTTCAAAGGTGAGATACTTGAACCAGTGCTCTTGATCACTGACTGAGTAGACACTGATATCGAGTGCCAAAGAGCTGCTTCGATCCCAGGTGCTCAGGACGAAGAGAAGAGATTGAATGGCCGTCTTGATGAGAAGGTCGTCTGCGGCGCTGTTGAACAGTGGATCTTCACCATGGTCAAGACAAGGTGAGCAGGTGTCGCAACCGTAGCGTTCCAACTCCAAGCAAAGCCACAAGTACCGTACATGAGATCGATTGCGACGAGTCATGTCATCAAGCTCGGCGATGCGTGACGGCGTGACTCTTATCCGTTTGAATGTCTGTGGCTCGATCACTGCCTGCCACTCCCGCGACACGGTAGCAAGGGGCGCCAGCTCGCGGCCATCTCTGACCAGAGCTTCGAGGATCATGCCTCTGACCTCTGCAGGCAGGGAAGGCAATGGCATGGTTTCCAAGTATCGGGTTGGGGAGTAGGAGGTTTTGGTACTAGAAGTTAGATTGCGCTTCTACTCCAAGGGAAACCAGCGCGAAGAGCCGCAGCAATATGAGGTGAGCGGCGATGCGAGAAGGAGGGAGATCGTTTGGAGGCATGAATTTGGCGACTCTAACTCGTCAGCTCCTTGAGAGTAGGAAGCTTTCCGGGTTATTTGCGCATGATGACGAGACCCTGAGGGCTTCAACGGAAGGCACCCTCTTGAAAGGCGTTGTCATGGTGATTGTATCAAGGGCTCGCTGCCTTGTGCGAGCTGTTCCGCACAATCAGGCATTGGAAAGGCTTCTGAATCCCTTCCAACGGTATGGCCTCTCCATTGCTGGGTCGACAAGATTCAACGTCGACATGATCGCTGGCGACTTCAGCAAACCAATGTCGGGTGACAGGGCGAGTGCATATGACAGCTTCGACCATCAGCATCAGTTTGAGAAGCAGAGCATGGATGCGAGTATGGTCTTGTCGTGCCTTGATGGAAGCTAGGCAGAGGACCTGAATGGTGGCGATGACAAGTTGACGTCCAGGTCATATCGACTCTTAGGATGCAAGGTTGAGGTGCCCAGGTCGGTGCTCCAGGTGCTCCAGGTGCTCCGGCTGTCATTCCAGCGCGCTACAGGCATCAGCGCCCGCTAAAGCCCCTGCAACTCTCGGCTTCCAGTCGGGTCCTTATCGCGGGGTCCCGCCCAAACTCGTCCGTCCATCCATCATGACATAATAAACCTCCGGCTCCCAAACCTCGACCAAGTCAACCCAAGAGTCCCACCCGATTACTCGATCCTCCCCGGCTGCCAGCAAGGGCAAGCAAAATCTCCGACTGTCCGGTCTTCCGTCTCCCCTCTCCCATCCCGCCGACCCTCCCGCCGCCATCGTCGAGTCTCACGAGCCCCCGACCGCGGCCCGTCTCGTCTCGTCTCCCTCCGTCTCTCGCGGCTCACGCCTCACGCCTCAGACCCTCGCGCGCCGAGTTGCCTCTGCCAATCCACGTTCATGCAACCAGCGACGGCCGATCCGACCTCCCCCTCACGCCGCCGCCCACGCCTTTCGTCGTCGTCCTCGCCGTCCTCGCCGTCCGCAGCCAAGCGGCCCCGGTTCTCCGACAGCTCGACCATGGCCAGCGCCAAAGCGAGGGGCAAGATGCCCGAGGTCATCGACCTGACGAAGCGCCAGTCGGCCTTCCAGCCTCATAGTGGAGCGCGGAAGCTGGTCATCAAGAACCTGCGCAGCCCCGTCAGCCACGAGGCGCGGATTCAGGAGTACTATGCACGCACCGAGAGGGAGCTCGATGCGGCCCTGGACGCAATCTTTGCCGGCCAGAGCCCGGCCATCCCGCTGGAGCGCCTGTATCGCGGCGTCGAGGACATGTGCCGCAACGGCAGCGCCGACAAGGTCTATCGGATGCTCAAGGACAAGGTCGACAGGCACCTCAGAGGCGTCGTCCTGCCCAGGATCCAGAACGCGGCCAAGGTGTCCAATCTTGAGGTTTTGAGGAGGACGCTGGCTGAGTGGAAGACGTGGAATTCCCAGACGGTATGTTCCAGCCCGTACATGTTCCCATGTCACGTCATAGGAAGCTTACTCGTCGTCAGATCCTCATCAGGTCAACCTTCAGCTACCTTGACCGCACATACTTGCTTCTCAAATCGTTGCCATCAATAAATGACCTGGCCATCACCCGCCTCAGCAGGATGGCGTTCCCGGCGCAAGCTACAGAGTCAGGCCCGGCTATTGGAGCTGCCTCCATCTCGGCCATTTGCGAGCTGATCGACATGGATCGCCGAGGGGACCAACGAATGGACGCCGAACTGCTCAAGGATTCTATCATGATGCTATACGTGCTAGGAGTGTACACGAAGCAGTTTGAACCAGTCTATCTGCAGCATTCCGAGGCTTACTTCAAGGAGTTCGGAGAGACTTGCAGCCCTATGGGATTGAAAGAGTACATTGAAGCATGCGAGCGTCTGCTAGAACGCGAGGACTACCGCTGCATAGCGTACAACTTGGACAGCACAACAGAGAGGCAATCGATGACGTTGGCGCACAACATCCTGATCGACCAGTATGCTGACAAGCTGCTTCATGGGGGCAGCCTGTCCAAGCTGTTGTCTGATCGGGATATCAAATCCCTCAAGGGATTGTATGACCTCCTTAGGCTGTCGGGCATACAGAAGAAGTTGAAGACCCCGTGGACCGACTACATCCGAGAAACAGGTGCCGCGATAGTGTCCGACAAGGAGCGGGGAGACGAGATGGTTATTCGCCTCTTGGATCTGCGCCGAGCGCTGGATTTGACGGTGCGTGACGCGTTCAACAAGGATGAGGATTTCCTCTGGGGAATGCGAGAGGCGTTTGGCAAATTTATGAACGACCGGAAGATAGCCGAGTGCTGGCCATCAGGCACATCCAAGATCGGCGAAATGACGGCGAAGCACATTGACATGCTACTCCGTGGTGGCATCAGGGCCCTTCCCAAAGAGCTGCTCTCCGATGTCAAGGACCGGGCTGCGGCAGAGAAGGCCGGTCATGCCAGCACCGCAGACGAAGACGCCGAGCTAGACAGGCAACTGGACCAGGCCCTCGAACTGTTCCGGTTCATTGAGGGCAAAGACGCCTTTGAGGCCTTCTACAAGAAAGACTTGGCTCGCCGCCTCCTCATGGGCCGGAGTGCCAGCCAAGATGCTGAACGCAACATGCTGACCAAACTGAGGGGCGAGTGCGGCTCAAACTTTACACACAATCTGGAGCAAATGTTTAAAGATCAGGAACTCGCCAAGGACGAGATGGAGGCCTACAAGGAGTGGTGCCAGGGCAGCCCCGACCGCACCGGAAAGGTGGATTTGCAGGTCATGATCCTGTCCGCTGCCGCCTGGCCTACGTACCCAGACGTGAGGCTTAATCTGCCCGATGAAGTGGCCACCCGCATCGAGCAGTTTGATCGGCACTACAAGAGCAAGCACACGGGTCGAGTCTTGACATGGAAGCACTCGCTGGCGCACTGTTCCATCAAGGCAACCTTTCCCAAGGGAGCAAAGGAGCTCCTTGTGTCGGCGTTCCAGGCGGCAGTGCTCTTGCTCTTCAACGATGTCCCTGCGGATGGATTCCTATCATATGAGCAAATCTCGGCGGCCACGGGCCTCCAGGGCGGTGACTTGGATCGAACACTCCAGTCATTGGCTTGTGGAAAGGCGCGGGTGCTGACGAAGCATCCCAAGGGGCGTGACGTCGACCCCAAGGACACATTCACCTTCAACAAGGCCTTTACCGATCCCAAATACCGTGTCAAGATCAACCAGATCCAGTTGAAGGAGACCAAGGAAGAGAACAAGGCCACGCACGAAAAGATTGCCCAGGACAGGCGGTTTGAGACACAGGCAGCCATTGTGCGAATCATGAAGAGCCGTAAGACAATGGGCCACGCAGAGCTTGTGGCGGAAGTTATCAACTTGACCAAGAAGAGAGGCAGTGTCGAGCCGGCCGCCATCAAGAAGGAGATTGAGAGGTGAGTCTGCAGAGTCGGTCTGAAATCACAAACTGAGAGCTAACCGCCATCACAGCCTGATTGAGAAAGATTACCTGGAGAGAGAAGAGAACTCATACACCTACTTGGCATAAGGGGGTCTCGGACGTCTTTTACACATGACTTCCTTGCGTTACATTGCGTTTAACATTCCTAGAAAGGGCAGCGGATCGGAGAGTGCTGGGGCCCCGATAGAGTCCGTTTGAATAACCTGGATCTAGCAGGCAGAACTCAGTTTGTGTAGGTACAGAATCCCGCGTAACCGCGCGATGTGGCTTTCATGCTACCTTGTTACTCCTTATTGCACACGCTCCCTTTGTCCGATTGGTGCTGGGAACAAGTCGGGGAGTCGCGGGGGTCCAACGTGAGGCGGTCAGGAAGCCAGGTGTGCACGATCTTCTGTTGGAGACATCAAAAGAAGCGGGAAACACGCTCACAGCTTACGTTCCAGTGAGGCTCACAGCGCGTCACCCGACATTTGCACGATGGCGTTCCAAAGGTGAGGCGCAGAACAAGGCGAGATACTCTTACAGTGTTCGGCGTGTGACAGGCGATCTGGCAGGGCCCCCCCTATTGAGCTGACCTCGGCCAATGGGATACACGTACTCCCTATATTGCAGGGACAGAGTTGCCTAGAAGGGTGTGCGGCCAAACGGAGAAGACGCCTTCTTGTGCTTTTTCCCCGTGGTTGCCTCGTTTCTGGTCCACCATCCACAGATGGCCACGTCAAGAGAGGCAGGAATCTCGGGTTTGAGCTACAGCTCCGCGTTTCTTCTCATGCAGAATGAGGCGTAATGTGACGTCGTGGCTTGGGAAGGGAATGTTCCTATTGGTGCCCTGTTGGTTGTTCCTTAAGGGACCCGTGACACGAGACATTGTTGATCGACGAAGCTCACTTGCATATTGACTTCTTCGGAGCACGTCCGTAATGTAACCCAGTGATGGATTAGGCTATCTCTCGAGATGAGGTGACCGTTCTTATCTCGCCGGAGAGTATCACGCAGATAGGGGAAATGCGATTTGGATGGTAGTGGTACAAGGGGGCAGTCAGGAGCTACTACCTAGTAGTACACTGCGTCTGGGAAAAGTGAGGCTTACAACTTGGCCCCCAACAAGGCAAAGCAGCACCCTCGCGATGGCACGACATGAGAGCATCTCATAAGGGGAAAAGGCAATTGTGTCATCGCGGGTTCTGGGAGCTGAAACGGCAAGGCAACCGGTTGCCTCTCAGGGGGGCTGGACGATCGTGGGCTCAGGGCTGTCGTATGTGGCCGTTATTGATAGGCTGATCGGGGGAAAGGGGAAAATTGTCCGCGCAAGGCTGTTGATGCGGGGGATTTCCGCTGCATATGGTTCTTGTTTATTGCTTGTTGGATGATGACATGGTGCGGAGGAGAGATGTGAGGCGTGATGTGTTTTGTGCAACGTGGAGATGCGCTTTGAGAGCCTACGGGCAAATTCAGATGGTCTTGAAGCTGGGGCTGAGAAGCACGGGTGTGCATTTGAGATTGTGTATCGAGAATATGCTCATCTCAATATTCTGATGGTTATTGCGTAGGTGTGAGAATGTACAAATCGGCTGAGAATACTTTCCCCTGAAGGTAGAGATGAAGGAACGTTCCCCGCATGAAGGATCCCAAACCAATTCTATCCGGCTCACCTTGAAATGAGGGACCAGTACACGAGGGTTTGATCAGGTGGCAGGTATGTACGGGCATCAATATATCTCGCCTCGATGGGCTGTAGAGTTGAATGCTACACACCACGGCCAACCCTCCTCGATAGACTCGGTCCGCCAATTCGTAGATTTCGCGTTCCGTTAGCATTTGCCTCGGGTTGATGGTCCATTCGGGTAGCATCTACACGTGGACATGGAGATGGCTCGAGGTATAAATATCCGAGTTTTGTCTTCAGTGTCCCCCTTCATCTCCATCCCATCAGCACATCATCAAGTTCAATCACATCAAACGCACCCCCTTGGAGATGACTTTACATTCTTACCCAGCGGATATCCAGCTCGGCAGCAATCGCCCAGCCTCCCAGCCTCGCCGTCTTGAGCCTCATCAATCCCCCACTCGTCAATCTTCATCTCAACAAATAGGGGAAAGAGTGTCTTCCCGAGTGCATCATCCAGGCCCTGCCATGATGCCGCCTCATTTCTCCTCTTTCATACCCTCCCAACAAGGCCATATCCCCCACGCACAAACATCCTCGCCGTCCATGATGCCACCACACAGTCCTCGCACCCTACATCAATCAACCCCTGAGCGTCCTCACTCACGGCGGAACGTCGACGTCTTCGACATCCGCGACGAGGACCTCATCACCGAGGCAGGAGCCCACAAGCGGCTCACCTCCTACATCGTCATCCGCCTAGAAAGGGCAACAGACCCGTCCGCCGTAGACAGCCAAGGAAGCGCCCTTTCTCCGACCTGGGAGAAGGCTTCGCATTTGATGCGGAAAGATGTGTCTCAGCGAGACGCAAGACGGCAAGTCCGCAAGCTGGACACGGAGACTGGCTCTGTGGCGGACAAGAAGAGGTGCCTTCCGTCTGCGATACGGAGGCAGTTGGAGCATGCGTGGAGGAACCTCGAGAGGGCGGAGGATGATGCTCGTTTCGTCTATACGCTTGCTCAGGTGGATTTGAAGTCTAAAGGTGTCGAGACTGACGGGCGTGAGAAGAAGCATAAGAAGAGGAGCAAAGATCGTCATCGGTCCAAGGGGTCGTCACGCGGTGAGACGAAGAGAGAGCCGATGTCTGTGACTGCATACTTCAGGAGGGAGCCGGGACGCAATGGGGATTGCGTGAGGATGTTGAAGATGCAGCTGGCAGAGAGACGACAGGATGGAGGAGAGGCTCACGATGATCACCTTCCCACGATGGCTCGGGATCAATCTCCTCCACCACGCCCCATCCAAGCTGGTGCCCCAACGAATCCGTCTCGCCAGTCTGCGTTTGAGCCTCAGCTGCAGCGTCGACTCATATTGAGCCAGCCTTTCAGCACCACAGCTCATCACCCTGCCAGATCGGCTCATCCTCCTCCTGCCCCTTTTCCCCCGCCTGGATCGCATCCATTGCCACTATCACTGCCAGTCCACAATTCTCGTCCTTCTCATTCACATAACTCATCAGCGGCACCAATCCCGATTCCCTCGCGAGGCAACATATCGCAAGCCATCGAAGCCCAGAATCGTAGGATCCAGTCACACGCACCTGGAATGGAGCGCCAGCCCACAGCAAGGTCATATAATTCCAGAAGCTCCGTCACCTCCTTCAGCTCATTGTCGACCGAGGACTCCGAGCGCATCATTACCCCGAGCTCTTCTCTTGGGCAGAGTCACAGTCTTCCTCGTCCTCGCCTTCACCAATCTCATCATCATCATGATGGGTTAAGGGGGCGAAGCAGGGACCGCCAGCATCGCATTGGAGACGACTCCGTTGTGCTAGAGGTTGCCCGCCCACCAAGGCGGCACAATCCAGCAGAAAGCTTCATCAGCATTCCCCCTGCTGCTCCTGATCCAATCGAGGCCGTATCGGAGGCAGATACGGTAAGGCGCAGAGAACAGAGGACGTACCAAGACGGGGTCATGGACGCACAGCACACGGCCAGATCTATCGCTGGGGGGAGCGCACCCCGTCCGTCTCGAAGCATTCGAGATCCCTCAGAGGGTCAGAAAGCTCCCGTGTATCGCACGGCGCGATCCCCTGCAGGAGGCAATCATGACATGGATCAGCTAGGGAATAGAGTCAGCCGCACATCGTTGGCTGACGGCCCTCGCAACCGCCCAGGGCAGGCCCGCGACCCGATTACCCATCATGGCTACATGGAAGCACCAAGAAGACGTCGTGATGGTTTTGATGACGACGGGTTGGTGACGGCTGAACCGGTTCGGGGGACATGGAGGAGGCGAGATGCGCAGCGGTACATGGCCGAGAGGCGGCGTACGGATCAAGATGCGTGGGATCTGGGCAGGACCAGTCCCTTGCAATATGGAGAGGGTCAGCGAAGAGTGTCGAGGTATTCAAGCTATAGGCGATGAGCTGTTCTTCTGCTGTATGTGATGTATGTCTTCGCTCTTTTGAGGCTGCCAAAGTCGTCATGTTGGACAAATGGTCCGTATACCAACCTGTATTTTGATGATTTGGCGAGTTGGAAACAGGGGTTTCTGCAGCTATATGTTTTATGTTGACTTTATTCCTGATATCTCATAGGGTCTGCCACTTCGACAGAGTGCTGTACAGTCACATTATCTATTTATCAGCTTGAGTCATCGTGACAGAGGGCCTTGCTACCAGCAACTCATTCAAAGTGCAGGTTAGGTGTGCATCATGTTAGTTGGAGGGTGGTCTGCTTGCATGAGCCCTGAGCCTTCTCTGGCTAGCTGATGGCAAACCCTTGTCTTCCCATTCTTGTGCAACCAGACAATCTGATAGTAGGAGCTTCAGTACGCCTCAGTCAGATCTAATTATTATACTTGGATCTCCAGGTACTGCTCCATAACTTGTCATTAATGTCATGTAAATCATTGAAGACAGGAGTGATGGTTATGTCCTGTTCAGCAGAGATGCAAGCGGATGACTAAGCGAGACCCTGTTTATCTTCCAGGCACTTTCGCTGATACGCGATAAAGCTCACGCGTTGATTGATGCACGTACTTGTACGAGCCCTGGAAGACGCGCCTCCAATTCACACGACTAGCAGCTGCAGCACGGCATTAGCACCCGACCTCTGCAATTGGCTTCCAATCAGCAGCAGCAGCAGCATCGTTGAACCCTCACACATGCACTCGATGCCGCCCGTCGCACCTGATCCATGGTGGTAGCACTAACTCGGCCCTGCTCCAGCTGGAACCTCCAGGCCTCAACGTCCCGTATATGAAATCCGCTGTCGCCGTTCGCCCGCGGAGCCTCCAGAGAGCAGCCCAGACGCTCGCCCATCTCCCCTCGTCGCCTCGCACCGCCGCCCCGATGTTCGCCAAGGCCTCCAAGGCGTACAAGGCGCCCAAGGAGCCCCCCGGCAGCAATGCCCTGGCCAAGACGCTGTTCCCGTCCAGCAGCCCTGCGGCGCCTGCGACCGACATCCGCGACCTCATGACCAAGGCGGGCTCGACGACGTCTTCGGCTTCAGCTACCACTGGCTCGGCCTCTACCACCTCCGTCTCTACGTCGACCTCGGCTTCGACAAAGACTTCGTTTTCGACAACAAGTCGGCCTTTGCAGGACCGGACATCGAGCCTCATGCAGCAGCAACAACGGCAGCACCAGCCCCAGCAGCCCACCACGGGACAGCTGGTGTCGCTCTACAAGCAGTCGGAAGCAGTGCACTTCACTGCGGACGACTTCAGCGACGATGAGAACATCATGCTCGACTTCAAGGCTCCTCAAGCCGCTGCAAATCCAAAGCCAAAGCCCCAGGCTGACATGAACACTCTCCCTTCTCTCACAGACGAAACCCCTCCAGCGACCCAAGAGATTGACTGGTCATCATCTCCCACATCACACTTCTTCCCCCCTCAACAACCCAAAACGACAACAGCTTCCTTAAAGCGCGACTCATCTGGCGAGAGCCAGTCGATGGGAGCTCCCGCGCAAAAGAAGAAGCGAGTGTTGCCATCGAGTTTCCATTCAGACTACGTCGAGCATCAGGCGGCCGCCGCAGCGGCACGTGTCTCGTCTTCAAAGTCGACACGCATGTGGGAAGCCTCCGACATTCAGGAACGGAAGAAGCAATTCAAATCCCAGCAGGCAGCCCGATCAGAGTCTCAAGTACCGGACGCACAGCCCGAGTCCGACTATCATTCGGCGCCCGCGGTTGCAAAGTCTCACGATGCCGCCAAAGGCGATGCCATCCACCTGAGTAAGGAACAGGAGCGTGTGCTCGACCTCGTAGTGAACGAGGGCAAGAGCGTCTTCTTCACTGGCCCCGCAGGCACGGGCAAGTCCGTCCTGATGAGGGCCATCATCAACCAGCTGAGGATCAAGTATGCTCGAGACAGTGACCGGGTCGCCGTGACAGCATCAACGGGCCTTGCTGCGTGTAACATTGGAGGAATCACGCTTCACAGCTTTTCGGGTAGGCCAGACATTGACATCTCCGCAGGCTTACTGCCTGTTGAGCCAGACTTGTTGGGAGACGCAGCTGACTGACCATTTCTTTCTTCCCCGGGGAATAGGTATTGGCCTTGGAAAGGAAGACGCGCCTACTCTTGTCCGCAAAATCAGGAGGAACCCTAAAGCCAAGAACCGATGGCTTCGCACAAAATGCCTGATCATCGATGAGGTCTCCATGGTGGACGGAGACTTGTTTGACAAGCTGTCGCAGATTGGAAGGACCATTCGCAACAACGGCCGGCCCTGGGGCGGCATTCAGCTGATCATCACTGGCGATTTCTTCCAGCTGCCGCCTGTCCCCGATGCCGACAAGAAGCGGGAAGCCAAATTCGCCTTTGATGCCGCCACTTGGAGCACGTCGATAGATCACACAATCGGTCTTACGCAGGTCTTCCGTCAGCGAGACCCCAAATTCGCCAACATGCTGAACGAGATGCGGCTGGGGAAGATTAGCCAAGAGACGGTGGACGCCTTCAAAAGGCTATCAAGGCCCCTTGAGTTCAAGGACGGTGTGGAGTCGGCCGAGCTGTTTCCTACGCGAGCGCAGGTTGACGGATCCAACGAGAGACGGCTGAGAGAGCTGCCCGGGAAGTCAAATCGATACGATGCGATAGACTCGGGAGACCCAAACATTCGAGACAAGCTACTAGCGAATATGATGGCGCCCAAGACTATTGAGCTCAAGATTGATTCCCAGGTCATGCTCATCAAGAACTTGGACGCATCTCTAGTCAACGGATCCCTTGGCCGAGTCATTGCCTTTTCTGACGAAAGGACGTTTGACATGACCAACACGGATGAATACGATTCATTCGAGGATGATGCCATGGCAAAGGCCCGGAGGAAGCTCAAGGCTTTTAGCCGCGAACCAGAAGAGGGCGGGACGGGCATGAAGTACCCCGTTGTACGGTTCATCTCGACTGACGGAGTGGCCCGAGTCATCCTCTGCCAGCCAGAGGAGTGGAAGGTGGAGCTGCCCAACGGAGAGGTTCAAGCCAAGAGAGTCCAGCTCCCGTTGATCCTTGCGTGGGCCCTGTCCATCCACAAGGCCCAGGGACAGACGCTGGAGCGAGTGACGGTCAACCTGGGACGGGTTTTTGAAAAGGGGCAAGCCTATGTCGCACTCAGCCGTGCGACAAGCCAGGAGGGACTTCGCGTCTTGGGCTTCGACAAGTCCAAGGTCATGGCTCATCCCCGTGTCATAAACTTCTACAGCCAACTCTACAGCGCCGAGGAAGCGGCGGCGAAGAGGCCAAAGTCCATCACCGACTTTGTAGCGAACCGGAAGGGCGCTGTATCTACGGCGGTTCGAGAGGTTATTGACCTGGACTCGGACGAAGAGAGGGCCGCGGCATATTAGAGCTCTCCTTCTTTCCCTTTACGTGTTGGGTTGCCTGTGGGCTGCGTCATCTATGAGAGTAAATGTATTACTACGAATTCATCACCGTTATATGATTCCCCTCATGAATATCTAGATAGGGACGGGATGTGAGAGGCTACTGCAATGCAGATTCATGACCGGATCAAGACAAGATGCTAGCTTGGTGCCTCTCGTGTGAAATGGCGGCGTCCGGGCCGTGGTTGTCATGTGCGAGACAGTCTGAGACCTGCCTGATGGGATCATTTCGATGTGGATGTGGACGTACTAGTAATTCGTCGAAGAACTTTATGCGAGACGCGGAGCGCCCATGAAATTGTTGAGAGACAGGGGATTATGAATCACTCAGCCGTCCTTTGTGCACCTTGGTCTATCTGTACATGTACCAAGATGACCCCAAGTAGTAAGAGCACCTGTAAGAAGAGACCTAATGGTCATCAGCAGGGGAAAAGCAGTGGACAGAGAGGTTAGAAACATGATAGGTGCGACGATTTCGTCATCGGAAAAAAGTCCGATTCCAAGACGTGCATCGAGGTAGGGAGATGAAGAAGTCGTGTGATGAACGGTTCGCATCGGATAGGGCGTACAGGTATTGTAGAAGGAGGAGGAGGATGAGGAGGAGGCGTTCGTCATGCCATCCCAAGCAGGGAGGATTGTCTTGGATTATATCAGAATTCAAGCTCAAGACATATCCAGAGATGTTATCAGTGCTTGTTGGGGGCTGAGAGACTGAGTAAGAGGATCTGGGTGGTCCAGCTTACTTCATGTTGTCGGTATTACATGTAAGATTTGGACGGACAAACACTGTACAAGTACCTCAGCCGTGAGCCTTGACGACGATGATGGCATCGGGAACATGTCAAGTGTGACAGCGCGGCCTGTGCCTGCAGGGTGCGACCAGCGAGCCGATTCAGTGGCTGGCTGGCGAGATGCAGCTCAGGCGCTGACTCTCCCCCAATTGGTCTCCAAGCTCCCGGCCCGTTCCCCCCAGCCCCCAAGCAGTCGGGTACGATGAGCACATCGCCTGTAGGTGCCCTGCAGGGGAGGACGTGCTACAGCGCTCCGGGGGCTGTCTTTCAGCGGCCCGGGCTCTCTGGCAGTCCACTACAAGTCCATCGTCAAAGAAACGCGCCAGGGCTCTGTTCGATGCTCGGCGACCCGATCGGGCCTAGCGCAGCCACACCCCCCAAACCCGCTGGACTTTCCGGACTAGTAGAGCCAAAGATGCCAGCCATCCATATCATGCACCGAAATTTATTCATTCTTCCATCCTTTCTCCCGGCCTCTTAAGAACCGCCCTCTTCCCTCCCCCGACTTGTCTTTGCGCCACAATCGGAGTTGGAATAAGCTCGACTCGACGCGGACGGCATCAGGAATCTTTCAGCTCCCGTTGTCGCGTTTCCCGTCTTTCTCCTCGACGATCACGGCGAACTGCGCTTCGAGCCCGCCTTCTCCGATTCACCGTCCGACTTGCGCGCGTGTCCGCAAAGCTTCCTCCTGACGTCGTTGGGGGGTCCTGATCGGAGGCTCTCCCCTCCGCCCACGTCTGGGCTTCCGCGACAAGACAACTGACGAACGGGCACATACCGTCTCTCCATTACCCGAATCCCCTCCTGTGCGAGTTTCGAAAGGCTCGAATCGATACCCACTGGACCGCTGACCGCACGATCACCACGACTTCTCCCCCCGAGGGAGTCCTTCGTCGTGAAGGCTTGCGAGGGTCCTGCCCCGTGTCTAGATGACGGCATAAAGTGCACGAAAGCTGGAGACTCGCACTCCCCTCGAACCTTTTCATCTCATTCGGGAGACAACGGGGCCGACAACATAGTAGGATCAAACAGCCCCGAAGTTGCCCTGCGCATCGTCGACATGAGCCAGTTCATTGGCCTGCACATGCGGGTGGTGCTGAGGGATCCTGCCGGACACCTGCTCACGGGCACGGTGAGTGATGTTCAGGCGGGCATCAGCCTCACTCTGACAAACGGTAAGCGCGTCTCTTTTCTTGTCTATTCCTTGCATTTAATACCCTACGGCTGCAACAAGTCGGGAACTCGAGTGAGCACGAGACTAAGCCATTGAACCACAGTATTCCTCACTGCGACGCGGGAGTGGATTCCTCACATTCGAATCGACGCCTCCAACATCGCAGACCTGTCCGAAGTGCACTGCGATGGACCGGATACGAAGGCACCACCCGCCCCGAAGACTACGTACGCCAGCCAACAGTCACCCAGGCAACCCCCCGTGCAGCAACTGCCCACGAAGCCGATCCAGCCTGCCTTTGTCGATCCAGCCATTCTGAGTCTGGGAAGACGGCCCAAGTCGGCGGCATCGGGAAAGCCCAAGAACCCTCCTGGCCAGGAAGTGGACGAGACCGACCCAGCAGCGCAGCCGGGAGTCTTGTACGGGATACATGTGGGACGGCAGTCCTCGGTTGACTCGGGCGACGAGGACACCATTGTGGCGTCGGTGAAGGATTTGAAGATAGATCCTGTAGTCATTCCCAAGGACGTGCCAAGTAATAAGCTTCGTCCCGCCAAGGAGGTGCCCGGTTCCACGCAGACAACACAGCAGCAGCAGCAGCAAAAGAAGAAGGCACGTCGGCATCCCAAGGCTCACAAGGAGCATCTCGGTGAGCCGCAAGTAGCCATGCAGACACAGGGGCACGGAAAGGGCTGGCGGCAAACTCCCATTCTGCAGAGCAACGCTTCTTTCCAGCCGTTTACCTCCCTCAAGCGAAACACGAAGGGCGTCAAGAATCTCATGGACAATGGATTCGCCTCCGAGGATGTCACGGAAGAGATGGGCGACTTCGACTTCGAGAACAACCTGGCCAAGTTCGATAAGCACAAGCTCTTTGACCAGATGAGGAAAGACGACCAGGTCGACGATGCGAGCCGCCTCGTGGCACACAACCGCCGGCCCAAGCCTGGAACGGCGGGGGGCAAGAACCTGCACTACACGGAAAACGTGCTGGATATACCTTCGGGCACGGCGACGCCCAGTGCCGACTACTGGAACAGCGAGGCAGACGTGGGCGCCAACGGGTCGGAGAGGCTGAGCGGCCGAGAGCCCAAGAACGGGGCCCAGGGTAGTCGGCGGCCCGACAGCAAGACGGGGGCTGGCAAACGCTCGCAGTCGCGCAAGGCGAGCACCGCTGCCGTGGGGAGCCAGCCACTTAGCAGGGTCAACTCCAGCCTACGGTATCAGGCATCTCGCCGGTCAAGCCCCACGACGGGGCACCGCAGCACCGACTACGAGCAGCAGCAACAACAGCCCGGCCTCTACCTGGTGCCTTCCAACCGCCGCGTGGAGACGATATCTACGCTCCAGATGCTCAACATCGAGAACATTGCCGCCAACGAGATTGGCTTCAGCGAGGCGCTCATGGCGGAAAATGCCGGCAGGGGCATCGCCGAGGTGGCCGTGACCGCGCTGTCCGACCCGGCCATGAAGGTCCGATTCGAGATGGTCGTGGCCGCAGCGTCCAGCAATGCCTCGCTGCGCACGTCTACGATTGTGATTCTTGCCGGTAACAACAAGTCGGGCACCCGCGCGCTGGCCGCTGGTCGTCATCTGCGGAACAAGAACTTTGACGTGGTTGTGTGCTTGGTGGGCATCGAGCGCGAGCGCGACTTGCTGGAGGATTTGAGGCGTCAGATACAGCTCTACCGGAACTTTGGAGGCAAAGTACTGAGCAAGAACGACTTCTTCGAGTACCTCCGAAAGGGATCCGGATCGGCTAGCGGCCTGCCCATCTCCCTCATCATCGACGCGCTGCTGGGGCTCACCATGTCGTTTGAGGAGCTGCGGGTGGGCGACCAGGCGTCGGTGTACGAGCTGATGGAGTGGGCGAACCGGAACGAGGCGTTTGTGTTGGCGGTAGACGTGCCCTCTGGCATTGATCCGACAAGCGGCAAGGTTGCCATCATCGATGGGGGCCACTTGTTCGTCAAGCCACGCTACGTCGTTGCCATTGGAGCACCCAAGAAGGGGCTTCTGGAAGCCGTCACACCGCCCCCCCACGATGATTCGGGCCTCTCATCAGATATCGGCCACGAGGACGAGTGGCGCCTGTTTATCGCCGACTTGGGCCTCGGCAGCTCCATCTGGAGAAAGTCTGGCACCAAGATCCGACGAGGCATCGATTTCGACGGCAAGTGGGTGCTGGAGATGAAGTACCGCGGCCTCGAGGAGAGCGAAGAGGAAGACTAGGAGAAAATCAAACGGCGCGGAATTCCAGACATATGGCTTAATGGCGTTACGACTTATTGAAAGGAGGGGAACAAAAACAATAGCCCATATATGCGAAAAGGAAAAAGAAAGGTCAGAGGGCATGAGGTTCAAAAGAGCGCAGTATCACGAGGTTATCATGATGCTTCCGTGAGAGAGAGCGGAAGGGCTCGTGGATGTTTTTCCAAAGGGAGGAAGATGGCGGACTGTAACTATTACACAGCATCATGAGGCGTCGATTTCGAGTTTTCGACAGACTGTATCTTAGCATTGAGGAGGTGATACCATGGCAATACGACACGATACCAGTATGATACCAAGGCAGTACGATGCATTATCGAAGTGTTTTTATGCCGCTGAGGCTCGGCGTCTATAAGTGCGTTCCGCTTGAGGTGACCTTGTAGCGACATGTATCCAATTGGACATTTTCTTGTTGCAGACTAAGGCACCACGATGAGACGCAGCCGCAGCGTTGGTTTCTGCCAAGAGACTGCGGGAGAGCGGAGAAAAGAAGCCCTTTTATTTTGCCAAGAGGGACGGCGGCGGGCGGTGCATGTTGGCCCTCTTTCGCTCTGCCTTCCTTTCACTCTTCGATTGTTCTTTAGGGGGGGGGTTTAAAGGGTGAATATTCCTTGGTAAGGTAAGGTACCTATATGTAGACGGTTATGCGGGCGAGGTGTGTCCAATCGGGCTTGCTTTTCCTGTGGTGTTCCTGCGCATGTCAATTGCTTGACTGATTCCGAAGAACGTGGGTTACTTTTGTTTTTAACCTTGTTTCTTTATATGAGTAGGTTAATTAGGGGCCTAAAGTGGCATTAATCAGGAATGCAACAGCAAGGTGTACTTTCACATAAAACCACACGAGAAATGGCGATGTGATATTGAGGGCGAGACTTCTTCCATCTCAACACTGCTCCACATGAATCAGAAAAAAGCAAGAGGCGCGATAGACAAAAGTTCGCTTTTCTTTGGCCTTGTCATTTCGACTTGTCTTTTTGGATTCCGGCTTCTGCTGCGGCTGCGAAGACACGTGGGTGGGCGTGTGCCTCTTGTAGGGGGAGGGGGAGGGAGCGGAGCAGAATTGGGGAGGATAGAGATGTTCTAGATGCATTGTAATTCTTCTTGAGGCTTTGATGGTGCGATGGAGAGTCATCGTACAAAATACCTACATCGTAATATGGCTTTACGGTGTGTTGTAAGGTATCATGGAACGATTCACTCGGTAAGTTGGGTACCTAAGCATGTCGCGGCACACATTGATATCAGTGTCGGCTCTATACAAAGGGTATGCAGATAACTTGTATACGAAGCACATACATGAACCAGACTAGGTACCTATGGAGCAAAGAGTATTATTCTTCATTCACTCCTGGCATATAGTAATACTGCGCAGAAGCATGGAAACACAGAGATGGCACAGGTTCTTTCAACTCATGGATGGCCAGCCTTTCGCATACGACAAATACTGGCACGGTGCACTCTCACTGTGTGCCGCATCTAACGCTGCGCCCCGGACGTTCATTGGTTCAGACACCCTGTCCCCGCTGCGGAAACCACGCCGTGCCGCCACCAGCACAGTGCGGACGGAAGCAGACGAAGAAAACACAGGGCTCCTCGAAAGGGTGCAGTCCATTGATGGATAAGGTATTCCAGGTATGGAGCACATGTACTGTAGGACGGCCTGGAGCAACACCAACGACCTTCCATTCTCCTCCCCAATCCAGCACCTCGCTATCGCCTCCGCTTTCGAACTTGCATTCCTCGCCAATCGAGCGTCTATTCTCACGACTTGCGGCCTTGGAACGAGTTACGAGAAACAATCGCCGTTCTCCTTCTGCCTATCCTTTTGCGAGAAGTGGTACTGGGTTTTGAGCGCACGCGGAACTCCGGGAGGAACAAAGCCGGTTTTTACGCGATCACGGTTTGTTTCGACGTCGACCCGATTCTCTCCTTTCGACAGCCACCGAGTGTCATGAGAAGCGATTTGCGCCTGATATCCGGCCTCGATTGAAACGAAACCAGCCCCCATCGGCTCGATTCTACAACCGAGGAGCGCCTTCGTAGACCCGAACAATCGCAGTCGTCCGTTGAACCCTTTTGGCGCCATCGCGGGTTCCCTTGAAATATCGTCGTCAGCGTTGGCCTAGGAGTCTTCCAGTTGAGGGCTGCCTGCAGTCGCTCCTCCGCCTTGATCTCGTTCGAGCCGGCGAAAAAGTTGTTGAAAAGGGGGCGGCGTTCCGGCTCGGCTGCACCAATTCATTGCATGCACAGGAAGTCGTCTTCTTCCATGGCGCACCCGCGATAGGGACCGACTGGCACCCTCTCCTTGTCGTCGCCGTATCACCGGCTGACTTTGTTTTCCACCGGCTTTCTTCTAACCTTCTACAAACCTCAAAAGAGGGCCCCCCCCGTTCCGGCCATGTCGATTACGGTCATGCCCAATCTGGCTCTGGCCGCCACGTCGTCCCTGGAGGCGTCCATGGCGCTGTGCACCAGCACGTGGCTGCCCGCCAACGGCATCCTTTCGCTCGACGGCCAGTCGGACGATGCCATTCTGACGCTCGACAGCGACGCCCTCTTCCAGGCGCCCTGCCCGACGGCCACGATCCCGACCGTCTCCGTCGCCGTCAGCGACCCCGCGACCACCGACACGGGAGGAGGCTCGAGCCTGAACCTGCAGGACCTGGGCGATGACGGCGATCCCGACGACAGCCCGCACTTTTCCGACTTCCGAGACCCCTTTTACGCCTCGAGCTTCCCGATATGCTACGCCCTCGCGGCCACCACCGTCACCGCGTACATGCTCGTCATCATGCTCTTCATCACGCCCAGGTCCTTCTTCGACAGCGGCGTCGTCTACCTCGGGCGCCCCGGCGGCTTCACCAACAGCTCCTCGGGCGGCGTCAACATTGGCGGCCGCCCGTGGCTGCAGAAGCTGGCCGCCCTGACTGTAGCGATATCCCTGACGATTGCCACGGCGGACACGTTTCGGATCGCAAAGATACAGTACATCTGGGGCGTGCAGAACGCAAAGGTGCTGCAGAACGAGGTCATGGGGAGCACCGAGCTCAAGGCCATCCGCATCGTGTCCGACACGTTCCTGTGGCTTGCGCAGGCGCAGACGCTCATCCGGCTGTTCCCGCGCCACCGCGAGAAAATCATCATCATGTGGGCCGCCTTCTTCCTCATCAGCCTCGACGTCATCTTCAGCGCCCTCAACAGCTTCCTGTACTCGGACCCGGACAGCACCGGCAACTCCATGCCCAAGAGCTTTGCGCATCCCATCCCCGCGCTGAGCTACCTGTTCCAACTGGCGCTCGGGGTGCTGTACGCGGCGTGGGTCGTGTACTATGCAATCATGAAGAAGAGGTACTCATTCTATCACCCCCTGATGAAGAACATGTGCTTAGTGGCCGGCATCTCCCTGGGCGCCATCCTGATACCGGTCGTATTCTTCATACTCGACATCTCGAAGCCAGAGTTTACTGGCTGGGGAGACTACGTGCGCTGGGTTGGTGCGGCGGCTGCCAGCGTGGTGGTGTGGGAGTGGGTGGAACGAATCGAGGCGCTGGAGCGTGAGGAGAAGAAGGATGGGATCCTGGGAAGGGAGGTGTTTGATGGAGATGACACGCTCGAGGTGAACGCAGCGGAGCTCCCCTGGTCGCGGAAGCGAAAGGGCTACAAACCCAAACCGGGCGGAGATGGCGATGGCAGGGGAGTCATGGTGACGGAGAGGGAGCGGATGCCAGGGGAGGGCGGTTGGCCTGCTGTTTCGGGTATTGGCGGCCGGCACCGTGAGCGGGATGGCAGCTCTGGATACGGACGTGACAACGGATTAAGTGGTGGGACAGCGGCAGAAAGGACATCAGGACCTATCATGAGAGTGGCGCCGTGGATCACACGACCTCCTCCGGTCGCGACGCCGGTCAGTAGAACGGACACTACGAGTGCTGCCAGCAGTACGGTATACGCCGTGAGGCACCAAGGAGGCGGCTCTGACGGCATGCCAAGGGCAGCCGATTCGGTAGCGTCCGCTCCGATGCGGACCGCTGCGGATGGCCCGAGACCCGAAAGTAACCAAGGCCACCGCCCTGTTGCAGAAGACGCCGCATCGACAAACCAGCCGCCTTCGTCCGTCTCTCCAGGGGATTCCCCAACTGGCCATATCGCGATACGGGAGCCGCCGAGGTCGGCAGACTTGGAGGCGAATTCTAGCTCCGGCGGCGGCGGGCGTTGGCAAGCGCTGCTGCGCCGTGGAAGCGGTGGAACGACATCACCGGTGCAGTCGTCGCCCAGGCCCTTGTCGGATACTCGGTCGACCATTACCACGAGAGCCCGGATCGATACAAATCGGTGGGACATCCGCGGCAGGCTGGAAGAGTTTGCCATGAGCCAGGCCGAGAGGATTCGGGAAAGGCTGCGGCCGACGACGGATACGGAAAACCTGCCCGTCATGGTCATCCCGGCGCCGGCACGACGAGGGGCCGCGCTGCAGCAGGTTCTGGAGGAGGAGGGGGAAGAACTGGGCAGCGCGGCGGCATCGGCCTTGCGACGTGCGCGGGGGTCCAGCAGCAGCAGCTCTTCTGAAGAGGTATACGAAGTAAGGGGGCGGAACACCATGGCGCCCGCCGTGTACTCGAGGGGGACGACGGGCGCACGCGAGAGGCCTATACCGCCCACCAATCCGCCTCTGTGGCCCGGGGTTCGGAATCGGCACCTTTACGACGACGACGATTACTCGTACGACGACTCGGTGACGGAGACTTCGTCTGTATTATCAAGGGAGCACGAGCACGAGCACGAGCATGAGCAGGAGCACGGCAACGAACATGAACCAGATCCGGAGCCTGAGCCGGAGATCTACACCGGCCGAGAAGACAGGCGCACGATGCCGCCTGGAGACCCTGGCGCTTCCTCTTCATAGCGTCCTTGGCTGGGTCCCTGGTTTTATCTTTTCCTGTGTTTGTGCGGCCGGCGGTTATGAAGCGCGGTGCTTCGTGGTGGGTTGTCCTTTGAGCGAGGCGTTTTAGAGTCTTTGGATTTTACGGGCTGTTTCTTTCCATCTAAGGTCATTTCTGGGGGGGCAACGTATATCGGTGTATGATATATTGGGCATTGTGGCCTGGCGATACCCGGGGTTGTTATGGTGAAGATGGAGGTTTCCCTCTACGAGAGGTCTTTACCGTGAGTGCTTGATGAGAAGGGCGGTTGCTTTGCTATCACTTGGCTATATAAAATGTGTTTATGCGAATATGTATGATATGAATTGGACAAATTACGTCACTTGTTCCGAAGGCAGGAATTCGACGCCCAAAAGTGAGCTTCGTATTCCGTGTTGAAAAGCAACGACAACTCAGATTCATGAGGAGATGGGCATCATGTAAGCGGACCGTCGGGGGTCATTGGCTGGACATGTTCTTGCTTTGTAGTCTAGTACTTGTCACGTAAGCAGTCTATGTATGAGGAGAACAGAAAAGAGCGAAAAGAATGAATGAATGAACGAATGATTGATTGAATGACAGATGGACAGGGATACCCCTGCATCCCGTCGTTGACCCAAGCCGCCACTAGGGGTCTCTTTTGCAGGGGTCTTGGAAAACTTACGTGTAAAAGGAGGGCCAATGAGGATACTAGTAAATAGTGGGACAGTTACATAGGAGGCTGTGATGAAAGGTTGGGGGGCATTGATGAGCTTGAATAGAAGATTGATGATGTTGAAAACTGAGGGCTTGGAACTATACATGTCTGCTCTTTGTGTTAGTATAGGTATTGGCGGCTTGTTTGAGATGGCGATGGGCGTTGGATACCATTGAGACGAGTAAATGCTGCAGCCAGATGGAGGCTGCTCAGTAACGAATCTCGATGATGCTGTAAAGGTACTAAGGTAGGGAGATACCTGAAGCTGGCAAGGGCCATAGCGGCACTCGAAGGTATCTTGGTACCGATTGGCGTCAAACTGCTGGAAGCCTCGCCATCGCCCACTGTAGTTGAACCTCTACCTCTTCCCAGATAAGGTCTCGTCTTTTTCCCCCTCCTTTGCATCTGCCATCTCCAGCCCCATTCATCCACCTCAACAATCTACGACAACGACGGCTGTCAGCTCAGCTCACTCACTCGCCCATCGGCACGGGGTTCCGAATCCCTTTTCTGTCCCGTCCCTGCTCGGCACTTGTCGCGCCGAACCTCGAACGAGATCCCGCCTGGAATCCGGCACCTTGGTAGCCCATCCTTTGGCCGCCTCTTGACGCTCTTGTCCCCTCTCTTCCTTTTCTCCGTGTCTTCGATACATCTGCTATCTCTTCTTCAGCCGTCTCCTCACAGACCGCCACTCTTCAGCCTTGTCCCTCCTGACTCGACCGAGGCTCACCTCTAGTGAGACACCAAGCAAGCAGCCAAAAAGCGGATAATAAGCCCACGCTCAAAGTCTTGTCACCCCCCCACGGCCGCCAATCACTTGCGCCGGCGCCCCGCGAAAGAAGCAGGGGGGAAGAGACAAAGGCAAGCCAAACCAGGCAAAACTGGCCAGCGATTCGACTTTGCATTTTTGCTGATCGTGCTTCGCTCGACCTTTTTGCGTTGTCCCCCCTTTTTTCCCTTTCTCCTGCGTCCTGCCAGCGACTTCGACTTTGACCAATTCCTCGACCAATTGGTTTTATTTCTTCATTCTTTTCCTTGTGACAGAGAGACCTCGACAGCCGTCTCTACGAAGCGACAGACAATACCCAATTCCCAAGGGCCTCAGCGCAAGTCGACCGAAAGGGGCGGCTGAAAACACACACCAGAGACCACAAGGGGCTGCAACCCCCCGAGCGACCAAAACCCCCCCGATCGCCGCCCGAGACACAATTACAAGACAACCCGGCCTTTGCTACGCTCCCTCCCGCACACAATGACGGGCGTCGAGCCGTTCCCGCTGCTCAACACGTCGGCCGACCAGCTGCACAGTGCTGACGTCAACGTTGCGAGGCGCAGGCGTAAGAGCAGCGGCCTTGGGGGCGAGATTCGCGCTGGCGACACGGGCGCGCCAGCGCTGGCCTCTAGCAGAGTCAGCCTCAATGCCCACGACTCCGAGGTGAGATTGCGCTTGCTTTCCCTTTGCTGATGCTGATGCCCTGCTGATGGGCTAGCGGCCTGTCCTCCGGCTTGATCTCGCAGGCTCTCCTCCCCCTTCTGCTCTGGGCGCTTCTGCCTCCAGGGCTGATCCGGTCTGATCTGGTTTGGTTTCTAACGCGACACACGCACGACTCGTCCGAAGGCTCAGAGGACCCCTCCTCGGGCGCCCCCAAGACTTCCAAGCGCCGCCGCGCCCGCGGCTTCTTCTCCCAGCTTCGCCAGACAATGGTCAAGCACACCTTCGCCCTGCCCGCCGTCCTGCTGCTCGTCTTCCTGGCCGGCTACGCCATCAACCCGTCGGAAGCGAACCCATTCCACCACTTCCTCTTCCTCTCGTACCCGCTGCCCCAGGACGACCCCCTCCAGCCCGTCCAGTATGGCAAGGGCAAGTGGGACATTGCCTTTGTCGCCTTCTACACCATCGTCTTGTCCTTTACGCGCGAGTTCATCATGCAGGAGGTGTTGCGTCCAATGGCCCGTAGGACGGGCCTCAGCAAGGGGAAGCAGGCCCGCCTCATGGAACAAATGTACACGGCGCTCTACTTTGGCATCCTCGGGCCTGCGGGCATGTACGTCATGAGCCGCACGCCCGTCTGGTACTTCAACACCCGCGGCATGTACGAGGGCTTCCCGCACCGCTCGCACGAGGGCGTCGTCAAGTTCTACTACCTCTTCCAGGCGGCCTACTGGGCCCAGCAGGCCATCGTCCTCCTCCTGGGCATGGAGAAGCCGCGCAAGGACTTCAAGGAGCTCGTCGGCCACCACATTGTCAGCCTGGCGCTCATCGGCCTGAGCTACCGCTTCCACTTCACCTACATTGGCATCGCCGTCTACATCACCCACGACATCAGCGACTTCTTCCTCGCCTCGTCCAAGGCCCTCAACTACATCGACCACCCCATCGTCGCCCCCTACTTTGCCACGTTTGTCGCCGTCTGGATCTACATGCGCCACTACATCAACCTCCGCATCATCTGGTCCCTCTTCACCGAGTTCCGCACCGTCGGCCCCTTTGAGCTCAACTGGGAGACTCAGCAGTACAAGTGTTGGATCAGCCAGTACATTACCAGTGCCCTGCTCGCCTCGCTTCAAGCCCTGAACCTCTTTTGGCTCTTTTACATCCTGCGCATCGCCTACCGCTTCATCCGCGACAAGGAGGCCACCGATGACCGATCCGAGGACGAGGACGACGAAGAGACGGAGAAGCCCAAGCACAATGGCAAAAAGGCCGTCCCTCAGCTGCAAGTCCACTATGAGGACCTCAACGAGGACAAGCACAACGGCTCCGCCAAGCACTAAGGCGGCCCAATGAACTTGATTGCAAAGAGGGGGGAAGCAGAGGATGATGATTATGACGAACATGGCACGCACACAACATCGGGCAAAGTTGGAAAAAAGGGGCAAGTAGACGTAACAATTTCCGCAAAAAGAGAACCAAAAAGAATGGGCGGACATGCAGAATTGCGCAATGTCATCAAGATATAGCGGCGAAGGGGGGAGGTTTTTCCCCTTCTATATATCTTGGAAATAACATATGCTGGTGACGTGACCTTTTTAGTTCCGCGAGAGACTGGGTAAAAGGGAGGGAAAGGCAAGGGAAAGCGAAGCAAATGGGGGAAAATCATCGGCGTTGCTATCGAGTTGAGAAAGATGCCAGAAATGACGAGAAAAGAAAAGAAAAAAGAAACAACTGGGTTTGTTTGGGGGTTTCTTCATACTAATTGTAATTTATTCAACGAGAGAACTTTCTTCTATATGTATCTTCTATTTTTGTTTATGGCTTGGTCGGCGGACAAAGAAGGACTTGGGACTCACATCGATGCAAAGACTATATTACACTTCGTGTTATCTTCTGGCTTCATGTAGGCTGGAAAAGAGACCTTCTTTCCCCGTAGGTCTGACAGTCAGGGATCAAGTTGTCACTTTCGTTACGACGTGACGCTTAACACAATCATCAGACACTACAAGTCACATGGCATCAGGACACCTGTTTTTACCAAAATTGTTTTCTTATTTTTTTTTGTCCGTGCTACCAAAAAAGCTACCAAAAAGCTATCGAGGCTTGCCCTGTCCGTCTGTAGCAAATGTCCAGTTATTCCCTTCCCTATCAGGGTCTCCCCTTTTTTCGTTCGTGTTTTTGATTTTCCGTCCGGAGACTGACCGACTGTTGGCCATCTCGGCTTCCCTGAGGAAGAAGTCCCAAAAATGTATGTTTCGCGCAGATAACAGATGAAAAAAAGGAAACAGCTCAAACCCAAGTGGTGAATATATCACCGAGTCCGGATATCCATCCAGTCCAGAGGGCGTATTTCAAGGTGGAAAAGGAAAGAACCAATGAATAATGGGAAAATAAAGCCAGGTCATGTAAATCGTTGCCCGAAATCAAGTCAAGGTCCACGAGGCCTCGTCAATGGGCGTTCCAAACCCGGAATCCTTCCAAAGGGGAAACAAGAGAAACATACAAAAAAAAAAATTAAAAAAGAAGCAAGTCTTGTCGTCAAAATGTCGTCCTCTGCACCTCCACAATGTCCATCCTCCAGAGTCCTCCGTTTTCGACGTCAGTCGTGTCATTCACCCTCGATACAAGTAAGAGTCGTGTGACCCGGCAGTACCTTGGAGACACTCGGCGAAGAATTCGAAACTTCTTTCGGAAAGAACAAGGAGAATTGAGAGGCCAGTCAAATGATGTCTCGGGTCTCTCACAGGTGAAGTTTGACGCTTCATAGTCAAACAACGGCCGGCGATTGCCAAGCGGTGGCAGATGACGACACAAAGAGACGCAGAGCCGGTGCAAGAAACAGTGGTAAAACAACACACATTATATATGTCTTCTGCTGTAGTTGCGGCTATATCTTGTCTCTTTGTGAAATTCAGGGGTGTATTATTAAATAGTCGGAACGTCCGCAATAGATCCAGTACGAGAATAAGTAAAGGGGAGAAATGGCCACAGGTAGATCCGAGTCTCCGTGCCTAGCTGTTCGTAAATGGGCGGCGATATTCGAGAAATAAAAAGGAAAGGGGGCGCCGTCGTCATATTGAAAACTCTAGTCTCAATCATGCTTCGCGCGCATAAAGTCGACGTGAAACAAAAGTCCGGGGTCCGGGCTCGAAAGGATCGAAGAAATCAGATATGGCCGGCTAGAAAGGTAGCAATGTGTCTTATGCAGTGTGCATAGGAACGTCGAATAGATGAAATAACGGAAACTGAAATCCTATCCCCAACGCCGGTGCGATGCAGTCATCATGCTAAGGCCCTGATGCGGTCGTGCTATGGCCGGATGACAAGCGGTAGACTTGAAAAGACCTGCAATTTTTGAGTCCGAAGGGAAATCGAAGAGGTGATAAGAAAACGACGAAACAAAGTGCGCGTAGCCTAGAGACAGGCTAATAAAGTGGTATCAGATGCAAAAAAGAAAAGGAAAATCAGCGAGAACAGAGGTGTCTGTCTCTTGACGATTGACATGAATAGAATGCGGCCGCTGGTCTGGCCGTTTCCACGAAAGGGCCGAGTCAGATTTACTGAGGGTCGCGAGGCCGCTCCGGCTCCTGCTGGCGCTCCTGTCCCTGTCCCTGTTCCTGCGGTTCCTGCTGTCCCTGCTGCTCCTGCTCCTCTCCGTGGGCGGATTCATTGTCCGACGACGACGCGGAAGGGTGAGCATCACCATCGTCTTGTCCTTGAGAAGCAGCACCGTCCTGTTCGGTCGCAGATCCGTGACTCTCATAGCCGTCAAGCTGGGTCTTGTTCTTACCATCCATGTGCGCTTCACGCATGGCCCGTTTGGCTTGCAAGGAGGCCTCCCTAGCAGCATCCAAGGCACGTTCCGCAGTGACCTGCTTCTGCCACATGGAATAGTAGACGCCCCTGGCAGCGAGGAGCTCCTGGTGATTGCCCCTTTCAACAATGGTACCGGCGTGGAGAACGATGATCTGGTCGGCATGCGTAATGGTGGACAGGCGATGACTAGCAAGAAACCTCGTGTTAGCTCGAAAATTCCCAAAGAGTGCCAGTTGCAGCCAGTTTCAGGTTCACTTACGCAATGATGAGCAGCGTCCGGCCCTTACCGATACTACAGACATTTCTCTGGATCGCCTGCTCCGTGTGCGAGTCAAGTGCCGAGGTAGCTTCGTCCAACATGATGACCCTAGGGTCCTTGAGAATGGTACGAGCAATGGCCACGCGCTGCTTTTCACCGCCGCTGAGCCGGAGGCCTCGCTCTCCGACCTGAGTGTTGTAACCATCGGGGAACGACATGATGCGGTCATGGATGCTGGCCGCCTTGCAGGCATTATACACTTCCTTATCCGTGGCCTGAGGGTTGGCATACTTGAGGTTGTACATGAGGGTCTCGTTGAAGAGAGTCGTGTCCTGGGGCACCACTCCTATGTGGCGGCGGACCGAGTCGATCGTGAGATCCTTGACATTCTTGCCGTCGAATTCGATGCTGCCCTCGTCACAGTCATAGTAACGGAACATGTGTCGGAACAGGGTGGACTTGCCACCGCCGGACTCGCCGACAAAGGCCGTAGTGGTGCCCGGGGCGCACTCGAAGCTGATGTTGCGCAGAGCGGGCCGCCGAGAGTCGTAGGAAAAGCTCACGTTCTTCCATCGAACGTGTCCACTAAAGTATTCCAACGGTACGGCATTGGGCGAGTCGACGACGGTTGGCTGGATCTTGAAGAGCTCCAAAAGGCGCTCGCCGGAGATCATTGCCTGCTGGACTGTGCGGTAAAACGAGCCAAAGAAGTTGAGGGGGCCCTGAAGCTGGGTCAGGTAAGACACGACAACGAACCAGTCGCCCGTAGTTCGCATTCCTATGAGAACTTGGTAACCGCAGACCAGAGCAGCCACTATCCTGCCCAAGTTGAAGACGAAAGTCTGGCAGATGTTCATCATGACCATGCCGTGCTGGACCTGTGCCTCGGCCTTTTGGAAGGCCTCGACCTTGGCCCGATACCGGGTGGACTCGTACTCTTCCGCGTTGAAGTATTTGACCGTCTCGTAACTAGAAATAGAGTCGTTCTTCACCGCCTCCTCTTCGCGATCGGCATTTGTCATCTCTCGTCGCTGATCCGCCCTCGTGGCGGCCATCTTGATGGTCATGTACAGGTACCAGCAGGTGTCCACCAAGTTGAGCTGAGCGTACAGGGCACCGAAGCTGATGTAAAAGACGGAGATTGAGAGGAAGAGGTCGAACAGCATGGGAATGACCTGAAACGTCACCTGCTCGAGAAAGGCGTTGATAGCAGAGCCCTTGTTGAGTGCAGAGAGGACCTCGCCAGTGCGCTTCGACAAGTGGAAATCGAGGCTGAGGGAGTGGACGTGGTTAAAGGCCGCGGCCGTCAGCCCCCGATACGAGTACTGCGAAACGGGGATCCAAAGCAGGGATCTCAGCGAGCCGAGAAGGCCAGACTGTCCCTGAAGCACCCAGAGGACGCCCAGGATGCCAAAGTCCATGAACGGATAGTTGCCACTGGTGATGGGCTCGCCGCTCTTGAGCGCAGCAGTGAGCTTGTTGACGACTTTACCAATCTGCCACGGAACGTAGACGTTGACCAACCGTTGAAGAATGACCAACACAAAGCACAGCAGTACCTGAAGCTGTAGCCTCGGAGAGTCTTTCGGCCAAAGGTAGGGAAAGAACAGGGAGTAGCCCTTGACGTACTCCAGCCAGGTCTTGTGGGGGATCTTCTTCTGTCGATAGAAGGCGGCTTGGTCGTCCTTGCGAGCGTAGGGGGCCACGGCAGACTTGGCGGCGTTGGAGATGGTTCTACCACGAGACCGTCGGCCGTTAGCCTCGGAGCCTGTGCCTGTGGCCTGCCTAGCGTCATTAGAGCGAGGCTGTCCATTAGATAGCAGAGGCGTGGTCTCAGAGATGACAAGTCCTTCCTCGGCCTGGTGTTCGGCGGGGCGAGACTTGAGGATCCAGGCAACGCAGAAGAGGGTAATTGCGCCGACAAGGTGCAGCAGGCGGACAAAGTAGAGAGTCAAGTCAATCTTTGTCCACGAGTCAACGCAGGTGTCGTCTCCGTCGGGATCGTCTTGCTGGACGGTGCGGACAAAGTGGCAATCAGCAGCAACAACCGCTTCGGAAACGAAGAGGACGAGTTCACCAGTGAAGCCCAAGATCCAGATGGCCAGGTGGACAATGTTGGGTCCCTTGCGCCAGTCAAACAGCGAGAACAGGATATAAAGGTAGAAGAAGGTAGAGCCGACAACATGGCACTGAAAGAGAAAAGACAAAAGTTAGCGGAATCCTGAGGAGAGGATGGGAGGGTTTGGCAGCGAGGCCATTGGACCAAATTCCAATATGGCAGATCGTGCTAACCGGATGTTTCTTTGTTGTCCTTCTTTTTTTTTCCCCTCTTGACCCGACTGCTCGGGACCGAAAGATGCAGGAATCACCAGGGTTGCTCAAGGGGGGGTCAGATGGGGGCGAGATAGGGAGAGGGTGCATACCAGAGTCCATTCACCGGCCCATGGAAGTCCATCCTTTGCCCATTCGTAAGGGTTCTCGTGGTAGAAGGCGTGGACAAACATGCAGACACCGGTAGCCACATAGCTCAGGAAGATGCCAGCAGCGAGGTAGCGGAAGACATACTTGGCGATCCGGCCAAAACGAGGACCAATCTTACGGTCTCCGTCGCTGCGCCGCTTGCGCTTCGTGATGGGAAGGGGCTTGCCGCCGGGGCCCTTGACGGTAGGCTGGACGGAATCCTCTTCTTTCTTGGAGTTGAAGACGGAGTACCAAGCCGCGAGCACAATGAAGGTGACGAGCAGGACCAGAGAGTATATATATTGGGTATCTCGGAGGACGACCTCGGCCAGGGTGAGGCCCTTGGCACCGGGGGAGCCGCGAGCGTCGTCGGGCGGCGCGTCGTCGGCCAACATTGCGGCGGGCTGCTAGAGAAGACGAGAGTCGAGTTAGCAGAGCTGCGCGGTGGCTTGACGCCGATGAAGCAAGAAAGAAGAACAGGACAGATGGAAACAAGGAGCCATGGGGGGGTGGAAGAGGCTGAAGAAGGGCGTAAAAAAGAGAAGGGGGGGAGCAACAACTTTGGCGACTCTCTCCCTCGTCACGAGTCGAGGCGGACGGCAATCTTGCTCTTGTGCGTGATGCGCTGCCTGTCTGCCGAATGTGAATCGCCGCGAGCCGGGGCAGGTTGTACGTGGTGTGCAGAAGTCTTTGATGCCGATGGCTGTGATGGTGATGATGGTGTTTGGGGTGGGAATTGCGAAGTTTGCAGTGGCAAGGTGCAAGAGGTCAAGCGTTGCAGCCGTCACGGGGGGGCGAGAGAAGTAGAAGAAGAAGGATACGAGGAGCAGGCTTACTGACAATGAATGCTGGGGGCAGATCACCTGAGATGAAGCATTGCCGGGCAGCTGGCGGGCAATTGGCAGCTTGGACGCCGAGGCGGACGTGGGCGAGCAGCGCGCAGGGCAGCCGGCAGTTGAGCGCAGAGTGAGGCCAACGCGAGAAGCTGCAGGAGGCGGCCGCAGGAGGGGGACGGCGAGAGACGCTCAGCTGCGCGGCCAGAGGTGAGCGGAGGAGGAACTGGTGATGGTCCAAGGTTTGAAGAGCAGGGCAGATGGAAGTTGCAGTTGCAAGTAGTACTAAAGTCTACGAAAGTGGAAGTACTACAACTACAGTGACGGCTCTTGGCTTGGTCCCCTACTGGCCGATGCGCGGGTGGATGCGCTGGATTGGACCGTCTTCAGGCCCCGTTTCGATCGAGTCGCCTTTTTTCGGGGCGTGTGGCGGTGGAGCCCTGGGTTGTCTCTTTCGGTGGTGGCCGGGACTAACATGTGCCATGTACCGCCCTTGCAACTGCACCCGCAATCCCGCCCCTACAGGCTACCTCACTAGATCGAGGTCCAGTTAGAGGCAGTACATGTACCTTGCTGCACTTGGTAACGATGCTAAGGTAGTGCTGTTACCAGCTACCTAAACTCGACGTGCCACCGAATCAACCAGACCCGACCATCAGTGGTGTCCAGCTGCCAGCTGCCAGAGGACGCCCAGCAACCAGG